>NC_048601.1:51817935-52152935 GCF_003668045.3 Cricetulus griseus | reverse complement strand
TGGTATCAGATTTGGAGAGGAACCCTCCCAATCTCGTTTCTCAATGGGGTGCTTGCTTTCCAAGGAGGAAACTGAGTATTGCTATATGCACGTGTGCGTCTAGTAGTACTCAGGACTACCCTATGTGCTGTGCAGGTCAGGCTTCCTCCTCCAGGAGGTCCCCAGGAAGGCTTTCTTGACCCAAATGAGGCAGCTCTCTCTGCAGCCTCCTCAATGTCCATTCTTCTCTATGTCATGGTCTGGCTATATCCTCTGTTCCCTCCCACTCTGTTCTCTGTGATGACAGAGCCCGGGGTGACCTCAGAGAGTCTTGACTGACAGGTGGTGAGTGGAATGAATGAGGGAAGAGGATCTGAGGTCCCAGCCTTGGAGAGAAAAGGACCCAGACAGTCTGCTGGAAAGGTAGGACCAGGAAGAGAAAGGGTAGATAGGCAGAGCCTTAGGGATTCTGACTAAATAATCTGAGTGGGTCTTGGAAACTTGAAACAATGTAATCTAGGGAGTTAGATGCTTAAGGACCTTGATTTGGTGATCTCTAGTGAAACATTACACTGTATTTTACAAGCAGCAGCTCCTGTCACTGTGAAGCAAAAAAGAACAGTTAAAGACATTTAAGGAGGCCCACAGTGGCTGCTCACTGTTGTAATCCCAGAAAGGCTGAGACAGGAGGATTGCCATGACATCGAGTTTAGACTGGACCACATACAGAGATGCAATGTTAAAAGAAAAAGAGGAAGATGAGGAGGAGAAGAGGAACAGTGGATGGATGGATGGATGGATGGATACAGGGAGGGAAGGAAGAAAGAAAGGGAAGTAAGGAAGGAAAGAAGGGAGATTAAGGAAGGCTGGGAGAACCTTGGTTGGCAGAGTGATTGTCTAGCATGAAGCCCTGGGTTCAAGTCAAACAACCAAATAAAACCAGAAATAGAAGCCAGATGTGGTGCCCATGTCTTTAATCCCAGCACTCGGGAGGCAGAAGTAGGTAAATCTCCGTGAGTTTGAGGCCAACCTGGTCTACAAAGTGAGTTCCAGGACAGCCAGAGCTATATACTGAGACCCAGTCTTGAAAAAACAAAAACAAATAAACAAACAGGAATGGTAGTAAAATCTCAGTAGGTGGAAACTAGAGGCAGGAGGACCACAACTTCATTCTGATACATATGCAGTTCAAAAACAGCCTGGAGATACGGGTCTCTGTCTCAAAATAAACAAGGAGGTTTTTTTTTGTTTTTTGTTTGTTTGTTTTGGTTTTTCGAGTCAGGGTTTCTCTGTGGCTTTGGAGGTTGTCCTGGAACTAGCTCTTGTAGACCAGGCTGGTCTCAAACTCACAGAGATCCGCCTGCCTCTGCCTCCCTAGTGCTGGGACTAAAGGCACGCACCACCACCGCCCAGCAGCAAGGTTTTTTAAGATTAATTTGTGTGTTTGTATTTATTTATTTTAATATGTGTATTGCACCTGTATATGTACACCAAATACACACAGGTGCCTCAGGAAGCCAGAAGAGGGCATCAGATCCCTGGGAGCTGAAGTTACAAGAGCCTGTGAGCTGCCCAATCTGCAAGAGCAGTGAGTGCTTTAACCACTGAGCCATCTTCAGCCTCAATTTTTTATTTTTCAGACAGAATCTTATGTAATCCAGTCTGACCTTGAACTCTCTAGATAACCGAGATCCTCCTGTCTGTGCCTTACAAGTGTTGGGATTATAGGCATGCATGGCTTAAGATCTTTTTGGAGGGGGGGTTTCGAGGCAGGATTTCTCTGTGGCATTGGAGGCTGTCCTGGAACTAGCTCTTATAGACCAGGCTGGTCTCATGGCTTAAGATCTTAACTATCCTGGTTTGAACACTACACCCACATACATGTATTTATCATGCTGTAACCCATAAAGCTGTATGAACAAGGTCACTAAAAACAAATAAATTCTGGCTCTATTCTGGATGGGCCAATTACCACTGCTTCAAGGCAACCCATCTTAAAGTGAAGACCCCAGAGGGATGGCTTTCTGCATGGGCCCCTGTCCTGCTTCACTGGCCTGTTCCTGGGGCCAGCCCTTTCTCTACAGACATCCAGGATAGAGACAACTAGTCCTGGCTCTGCAGTGAGAGAGGGCTTGTTACCTGGCAAGTGGCTACAGGGTAGACAGTCCTGAAGTAGCACTGGGAGCCTGCAGGCTGCTCAGCCCAACTCAACTCTTCCACCCGGCCAGGAGCCTCTGACAATAACCAATAGCCCTCAACCTTAGGTTGGTCACAGATCAAAGGGGTTGTCTTTGAGGAGAAGGGCTCAGCCCGAGTTTCCCTGTCATTTGCTGCTTTGTTAGGTCAATAAACAGAAAACAGGTCTTTGGTCCTGAACAAGTGAACAGCACCCAGGGAAAATGTCAAAACCAAGTGTGCCATTTGCTTCTATGGCACCCTTGGTTTGGAGAGTGAGCCTTTCCTCAGGCTCATCATGAATGAAGCATTTAACGTGGGCAATAATAGCAAGCAGTGGAGGAGCCAGTCTGAGGGATTCCACAGCCAGGTTCTGGGTTTGAGTCCCTGCTCTGCCTTTTTGAAGCTGCATAACCTCAGTGCAGTATAAGGCTAGCCCAGGACACTCTCTAGTCTGAGGAATATACAAGCCTCCTCTAGGCTACATGTGGTGTGATACCCTATCTTTAAAAAAAAAAAAAAAGAAAAAGTTTGGCCTATGGGCAGCCTGGTGGCATGCAGATGCCCTACCTGGGCAAGGCTAGACTGGTCCATCCCCTTGCCCTAGAGTTCTGCCCCTAGGCCTGCTGCTACCTGCCTGCTCCTCTGGCAGCCCCACCCCCTCCACATGCTCTGCCTTAATCCCCAGGTGTAAACAAGCTTAGGTTTCTAGGCTTTGTTCTCTCTCACGCTCAGGCCTCCTCCCACCAGCACATTCTGACCACCACTGATGCCTCAAGCCTCCAGTGCCAGGCCCAGTACTGCCCTTGACCTGGGTCTCAGTCTCCTTCCCTTGAAATGGGCAGTGACGCCCGCTACCACTTGCTCACCAGTAAGGTGGAGACAGGCCTGGGGACAGGGGAGGGCTGTGCTAGACTCTCTTTATCGGCAGCATCTTAGTCTTCTGTTATTTTCCTTTTGTTTGAGTTTGTTTTCTTATCTTTTCTCTTCTTCTTCTTCTTCTTCTTCTTCTTCTTCTTCTTCTTCTTTTCTTTCTTTCTTTTTTTGAGACAGGGTTTCTCTGTGTAACTTTGGAGCCTATCCTGGCACTCACTCTGTAGACCAGGCTGGCCTCAAACTCACAGAGATCCGCCTGCCTCTGCCTCCCTAGTGCTGGGACTAAAGGCATGCACCACCACCTCCTGGCTGGATTCTGTTATTTTCAATGTGTGATTCAAGCACTTGACTTGCAGCCTGTCTTGCTCTGGATGGTCCCACTATTCCCTGCTTCCTCTCCACCCATTCTCGGCCCTTGGCTTTCTCAACTGGGACCCTAACCCAGAGAATCCTGTGTCCTCACCTTTCTGAACACCCCAGCGTGTTGGGACCAGGGTAAAGGATATAGCAGGACCTACAAGATGGCTCAGTGTGTAAAGGGGCTTGCCACCGAGTCTGATGACTTGAGATTGATCTCTGAACTCTGACAGAACTGACCTTCAAGATTGTTCTCTTACCCCCACACGAGCAACATGGTACACACATACCCACACAAACATGAACGTGCAAAAGTAAATGCAAAAAAAAAAAGTGTGTGTGTGTTAAAGTTTCTTCCTTGTGAGGTTATTGTAATGATTTCATAAACCATGTGCTTGACTCAGGGTCAGCATCTATTACATACAAATTTTGTGAGGTCAGATCCCTGGCCTATATGATGGTTTCCAGCTGGGGCTGGAAAGATGGCTCAGAGGTTAAGAGCACTGACTGCTCTTCCAGAGGTCCTGAGTTCAATTCCCAGCAACCACATGGTGGCTCACAACCATTGGTTGTGAGATATGGTGCCCTCCTCTGGTGTGCAGATATACATGGAAGCAGAATGTTGTATACATAATAAATAAATAAATAAAATTTTAAAAAGATGGTTTCTAGCATCAAACTTTATCTTAGTGTGTATGGTAAAAATTACTCACTCTTTCACTCTTTTTACTTCTGCAATATCCAGGCCAAAGTCTGCCCAGCGCCTCTCCTCTGGAAGCCTTTGAAGGCCCCTTCCTGGAAGGCTGGATTGTGTCAGAGACCAAGAATGGTGCGCAGCACTGGACAGTTCCTACCCAGGCATCTAGACACAGGTGTGATCAGTTTGTCAGCATCAGAGTGGGGACAGGGTAAGGTTGGGTTGGCGTTTGTGGTCACTGTTGCATTACACACCTCATTTAGCCTTCCACAGGATGATGACAGCCGTGTTTCTATCTTCTGTACAGGGAAACTGAAGCACAGAGTGGTCACACCACAGCATGTGACTAGTGTTCATACCATGGGAGTGCATGCAAATGCACCCCTCACATATACCTAGAAACACAAACATATATATATATATATATATATATATATATATATATGTATGTATCATATATATACATGCACACATAAATATACAAACACATACACATATAACACACACACACACACACACACATATAGAACACACATACACACACCACCATTGGTACAAGTCATTTTATTGTAATTTTCTCTTTAACATTATTATTAGTGTGTCTGTGACATGTCACATTACAACTGAGGAGTCACTTTTCTCCTACTTTTATGGGAGTTCCAGGGAGCAAACCTGCTGAGCCATCTCAACATCTTTTTATTTTCTGAGACAGGATCTCATTATCTAGCCCAGGCTAGCTTGGAACTCATGGCAATCCTCAGTGTTTTCAGTACTGGGAGTACAAGTGTGTATGCCACACTTGCTAGACAGACTCATTTCAGCTGAGGGGCCTGAGATTCTAAGATCTGGGCTGACTGGTGCAGGTCCATAAGGCTAGGAGGAACTGTTTAGTTCCTGCCTGCTGTAGGATGCCAGTTAGGGACATGTTGAGTAAGTTTTGTCATCTCAGGCAGGTTTGAGACCAGGCAGCCCACAGCCAGCTGCCACCATCCTTCCATCCCTCATCCCACTCCTCAGCTCAATGTGGTAAGCAGTGAAGGGAGTCTGCTAAACCAGGGCCAGCCTAGCTGCTGCATCCAGTTGTCCCTGGTTAGGGGTTCTATGTTTCTTGATTTTATGCCCTGTCTGCCTACACTTTCATTGGTTCATAGCCTCTCTTTCTCCCCCCCTTCCTCTCTTTCTCTCTCCCCCTTTTCTCTGTCTTCACTTCTGAGATAAACAATACACATTTAAGTATCCCTTCACCACCCAGACGTTGGACAGAGGCCACCATGAAGTTTCCAACAGACGTGACAGGTGAACTTGCCAAAGACCATTTGTCAGGTAAGAGGGGTCAGTAAATGTCTCCCACTCCACACGGAAGGAAGCACTCCTCCTCATACTTCACACACCCCAAAACCCCATTGCTAGGTGCAGACACAGCAGTTAGACTTGAAGTTTGCAGGAGGTACCAAAGGACTTGGCCTGGAGCTTTAACTCCTGGAAAGGGCTCCTTGAGCACCCAGGAGGAGGCTGTTCGGGAGAGAGACATTGAACACACATGTCTCAGTTTCTCTACTCATCTCTTCTGCTTCCATAGTCCTAGCAGCCTTGGAGGGGTGAGGATGGAGCCTGGTCCCTCCTCAGGGCCTTCCTATACTTGCTGGTTTGAGGACTGAGAACTCAGGTGCCCTTGGCCCTCTTTAAAAGGGAGATTTGACAATCAATGGTGCCTGGTATTCAGCTCAGGGTACTCTGATTTTCTGTGCTGAGACAGGAACACCACAAATTCAAGATCTGCTGGAGCTACAGAGTGAGGTCAAGGTCAGCCTCAGCAACTTAGAGAAACACTGTGTCAAAATTTTAATTTTAATTTAAAAGGGGGAGGGGGTGGCTAGGTCTATGGCTTCATCCCTGTCTCTCTGGCTCCTTTCCTTGGAAGGCCACAGGCACTTACCAGGACTGTCCCTCACACATACACTTGACCAGCCCAGCCTTCCTATGCCTGCTGTCAGTGTCCCCTAATGTCATGACCTTCCAGCCTTACCATCCTGACCCTAAACTTTTATCCTACTCCCTCTGGGTGGTACTGCCTTCCTCATCTGTCACCACACAAAGCAGGGGTAGATCAGAATGCTGGGGCTCAGCTGAGGCCACATGCTCAGTATCACACAGCGGTACCAAGACCAACATGCCGATGAGCTGTTCTGAGTCCTAAGCTGGAGAATGAACCTAGGACCACACTTGACCTGTGCTACACTCAAGCTCCCGAACCCACCTACGACCTCTGCCTTCTGCTCTGAATCATAAAGTAGGCATTGAACCCAAAACCACACTCTGTACCAGAGTGACACTCAAGCTCCTGAATGCACCTGCCACCCCTCTCTCTAAGGTGGTGCTGTTTGACCTCAGCTATCTCCCCCTGAGGGTGGTTCTGAATAGATCAACCAGCAAAGGTTGGAAGAAGCCAGCCCTTAGCACTCAGACACCCATATGCAGCTTTGCTCAACCCTGTTCTATCCCAGCTGGGGCAATTTCTGAGGGTGGCCTAGGTTGGCTCTGTCTGTGGGCTCCTGTTTATGCCAATCTGGTGCCTGGTGCCAGAGTGATGTGAGGGTAGGCAGCTCCCCCCGGCAGCAGCTGCCCCTGGCAGGAAGGGCAGGGCCTGTGCCAGGCACAGAGGGTGGATGGTCGGAGGGGTGCGGAGGCTGTGGAAACTCTGAGAGAAGCAGCTGTTGCTCCCCAGAGACAGGGAGGGAGAGGGTGGAGGCTGCTGGAGGAGGGGTTTCTTCCTGTGCTGGGTGACATGCTCATATGTCTGGGGCATGAACTGACAGCTGGATTGTGTCCACAGCTACAGCCAGGGGCTTGATAATTTGAGCACGGGCCGGCAGCCTTGACTCTAAACTCCAAGGAGCTCAATGAATCTTTGGAGACCTCGTGTGATTAGAGCACGGGCTGCACCTTACCAATATCATGGGAAGAAGGTAGCCTCTGTTCCTGAAGCTGAGTATGGGATCAAGGCACACCTACAAAGTCCATCCCACCAGAGAAGAAGGACAGACAGGCAGCCCAGGGCGCTAGCTGGTTTCCTGCCTGCAGTGAGAGTCTGGCCTGCTGATGGGGTCACCCTGGATTTTTTTGTTTCTACTTTTTGAGTCTCATATAGTCCAGGTTAGCCTCAAAGTCACTATATAGCTGAAGATGACCTCACCGTCCAGTCTTCACCTCTCTAAAGCAGAGATGCTGGGTGTGCCTCACCACATTGGCTTTAAGTGATGTTGGGGATGGATCCAGGACTTTGTTCGTGTTAGGTAAGCATCCCACCAACCAAGCCAAATCTCTGGTCCCTCCATGATTTTTAACCCTCAGATGTTCTGGGTGGGAGTGATCAATCAATGTTACCACCAAGGAAACTGAAGCTTAAAGTTGAGTCTGGCTCAAGCTGTTCCAATTCACTGCCTAGGGGAAGAGCTGTCCTTTTTAAAAAGTGTGTGTATGCAGGAGGAGTCTTCTATTTTTAAAGGCAGGGTCTCACACCATACTGCAGAGTGGCTTAAAACTCACTGTATAGGCAGGCTGGTCCTGAACTCATAGCAATGCCTTAGGTGCTGGAATTATAGGCACGTGCCACCAGCTGAAGAGGTGTTTTGCAGAAACTGAGTGTCCCTCCCCCCGCCCCGACCCTGGAATCTATATGCTGTGTCCTCAATTCACTCCTATGATGGGTAGATATGGGACTGAGGGTAGTTTTGTTTGTTTGTTTGTTGTTTGTTTGTTTTTAAGATTTATTTTTTATGTCAGGTGGTGGTGGTGACACACACCTTTAGTCCCAGCACTCAGGAGGCAGGGGCAGGCAGGTCTCTGAGTTTGAGGCTAGCCTGGTCTACAGAGTGAGTTCCAGGACAGCCAGGACTGCACAGAGAAATCTTGTCTTGGAAAAACAAAACAAAACCAAAAAAATCACAACAAACAAAAAATGTTTATTTTTATTATTTATGTCTCTGTAAGTGAATATGTACACATGTATGTGGGTATGTGCATGTATGTACACACATGCGGGGGTATGTATATGTGGGGGGTATGTACATGTGTGTGTATGGATGTGCACATGTGTGTGGTATGTGCATGAGTGCAGATGCCCACAGAGGGCCGTGGGAAGGTGTCAGATCCCCTGGTACTGGAGTTGGAGGCAGTTATGAGCCCCTCAGTATGGGTGCTGGGAACTGAACTCAGATGTTCTGCAGCAGCAACATATACTCGTAACTGCTGAGCTGTGCCTCTAGAACTGAGGGTGCTCTCTGACCTTGAACAACCTCCTGATCAACCAGGTCCCATTCCTGACCAGCCCCCAAGGATGAGATGATTCCCAGGGCTCTCATCCTGGGATGAGATGAGATTTATTGGCCTCTTCTTATTGTTTATATAATTCATTATAAAGGAGTATCAGGGCTGGAGAGATGGCTCAGAGGTTAAGAGCACTGACTGTTCTTCCAGAGGTCCTGAGTTCAATTCCCAGCAACCACATGGTGGCTCACAACCATCCGTTATGAGATCTGGTGCCCTCTTCTGGTGTGCAGATATACATGGAAGCAGAGTGTTGTATACATAATAAATAAATAAAATATTAAAAAAATAAAGGAGTATCATCTGGGAACCAGCTTGTTATTTTCTGTTGCTTTAGAAGCTGGTTGACCCCACACAGGCTTTTAACCTCTCTGAACCCCCGTTTTCTCATCTATAACAGGAAAACAAAAATCACACCACCTAGGCGTGAGCTCGATCAGTAGAGTACTATACAGTAATAAGAATTAGTGAACCGGATTGACAAATGGATTGACACCTACCATGACAGATGAGTCTCTGGGATGTGCTGGAGATAGAGAAAAAACAAGTTACCACCCACCACCTATCACCCATCATGACCCTGTTCTAGTGTAAGTGAATGCTGTAACTCAGTGAGACCATGCTTGATTAGCACATGGATGGCCTTAACCAGGTATAGAGGCTCGTGCCTATAATTCCAGCACCTGGGAAGCTGAGGCAAGTGGATGGCCATGAGTAAGGCTAGTCTGCACTACATAGCAAGTACTAGGTTAGCCAATATCAAGATCTTATCTCAAAACAAAACACCCAGTACAACAACAAAAGAAAAAATACCCCAAAATATATAAATATGAAAAATACTGACAGTGGTCTGTACTTTTTGTAGGTAGATATGTATAAAAATATAAATTTAAAAATGAATAAGATTAGATTGAGAAATGCCAAGCACAAAGTAGGGGCTCCCTGCAGTGTGGCCAAGGAGGGACCTGTCCAAGGTCAAGGTCTTCAGCACTGGTCACTCATTCCCACTTGTCCAGCTGTGTTGGTCAGTTATCATGGTGGCTGGGGCCAGCATGGTGACCAAGAAGAAGTCATCGCATAGCTGATCAAAGCAGAGGGTTTTGTGGTTTGTTTTGAGACAGGGTCTCACGTAACCCAAGCTGGCCATGATCTAGTTATGTGACAGAAGATGGCTATGAAATTCTTGCTCCTCCTGCCTCCCCTTTCAGAGTATTGAAACTACAGGTGTGGGCTACCACGCCCAGTTCATGAGGTTGAAGACTGAGCCCAAGGGAGCTAGACAATCACTCAGCATCTGAATCACATGCCCAGACCCTCACGTAGAGCTCTGTGGGAAGAGGGGTGTTTGTGCCTTTGTGCCTGTGGAGGGTCACGGGAAGACATCAAGTGTTCTGCCAACTTACCCTCTGCCTTATTCTCTTGAGACAGGTCTCACTGAACCTGGAGATCACCTTTTTTTGTGTATTTATTTTTTCTGTTTTTGTCATTGGTTGTGTGGGTCCTGTCTCCCATCCCCACTGGGCCGCCGAAAGCCTGAGCCATCCTCTCCTGTCAGTCCCTCCCACACGGGTTACAAGCTTTCCGTGCTGGTTCTGGGGGATCCACACTCCATGCTTGCTCAGCATCATTCTACACTCTGAGTTATCTCCCTGGCCCCATGTCATTGTGAAGGAACACTTACGGGCCTGGCTCTGTGCTTGCACGTTTATATGGGCGATAGCCTTCACTCTGCCATTTTGTTTCCTTAATCTGTGAAATGGGCACACACATACACACCAACCTGCATGGACTATCTCACAGATTCTGGGCAATGAAGCTCTGTGCCTGGCACTCTGAGGGCTCTGCCATTGATGGTAATCATTCCAAACTTGGGGTGTAGATGAGGTGACAAACTATGTAGGGATCCTGAGACTTGGGCTCCCAGAATCTTCACAAACCACCGTTATCTCTTCTCACCTCTGGAGAAGGAAGGAGGGAGAAGGGGGGGAGGTCAGGCAATCCTCCTCACTCCTCAGCAATCCCTGAAAATCCCTCCTGTGGGACTCACAGGCCCTATTAATCAGTCACATGACTGACCTTGAGCACAGAAGCTGATCCACACATGAGTCCAGGCTGCCTCCTCCCAACTCGGGAAGCCCTGGGCCTGGGAGGTCTCTGGTCAGTGCCAAAGTGACTTTGTGTGTTCTGAGAGGCAGGCAGAGGCTGCAGTATCTATCTGTATCTGTTTGGGCTGGGGTGTCCACAGCAAAGCCTGGGCTAGTCTTGTCTGTGATCTCAGCCAGTGCTGTGAGCATCAAGCATCAGTTTTCACCTCTGTTGTTACACGGGGACATGATGGTGCCCTATGCAGGTGGCATGTGCGTGTAGCTTAGCTAAAGTAGAACTACCCTTTATTTTGGTGGTGACTTCTAAGTAAGGCCTGTCCCCAGCCCAGCACCACAGAATTAAGGCCTATGTGAACAGAGGTGTGTCCCTGTTGCCCACAGCTAGATCATAGCCTCTTGAACAGAGCACAGCACATGACAGATATTTCTGTGTCAGATAGGAGCTGGGGAGAGAAGTGTCTTCGAGGACCGGACTGTGGGTCTGATTTCTTCATCTGCCATGATTATGTGTGTGGTGTGACATTGTCCCTCCCCCTCCAGGCCTAAGCTGTTCTGGATATCCAAGGAGACCTCTCTGATGTCTACAAGGCTGTGAAGCTCGATCCCCTCCCAGGCCTGCCACCCACAGCTCAGCAGCCCTGGCTGTGGTGGCTTCTGTTGCTGTGATCTAAGGCATACTGTGACACCTGGACCTGGCACTTTCTAGGACCTCTGAAAGTCCAGCCACAGTCCCAGCATAGCACCTGGCACCCAGAGAGTAGCCCCAGGCTCCATCCTCATCCTTGCAGCCCGGTGGCCAGATGACAAAGAGTCTCACATCCCTTGTGTCCCTTCCCAGCAAACAGCACAATCTCACTAACCTAAAAGATACTGCAGAGAAGATGATGGGTGACTTCTGCTGATGGGTTAGGTCACAGGACACTGCTGCTTCCACCCTGATCTCTGGGACTACTTCACTGGGGGCGCCAGCCACAGTGGGACAGACATCCACAGAGAACTGAGTCATCCCACCAACATCGAGTGCACCAGCCCCAAGAGAGTACACCAACCTTCTGATGACAGCAGCCCAAGAAGACACCATGACAGTAACCCTCTGGCAGATCTTCACCCAAATTCCTGGCCACAGCAAACAGCACATGCTTATTGTTTGAACCACTCTTCTGGGGTGATCTGATAGGTAACCAACACAGACAACCTGAGGTCACACTACTGTCCAGAGAAGGCAGGATTTCAGGTCCAAACTGCCCCCAGGTTGTCAGGGGATGGCCTCTCATTATGTATCCATGACATGCAGAGGCCTTGCATTCCCTAGATCAAGATGAGGAGGTGTGGCACCCCAGCCCCAGGATGGGGACTTCATGTTCCCAGGAAGTAGACATAAATGTTCTCAACGTTTGTTTACCATTCAAAGGCAATGTGCACTGTGCTCCCTGAAGGCAGAGGAGAGAACTAAGCCTCCCTGGTGATTCATAGGTTTTCCAGAGCAACGCAGTCCTGCCTGGTGTGAGACCCACCCCAACACAAGCGAAGCAGACAGACCTGGGACTGCATGCTGTGGCTTATTAGAAATTTACTGACAGATGGTCCCAGCAGCATTGTGACCAACTGGTTGCCTAGTCAGAAACTGGAGTGGATTTAAGGGACTTCCACTGGCTGTAATCTATCTGCTTATCTGAGGATCTGGAAAAGTCACTGATTAAGACCCACAGGACTGGCATGTCTTTATCTGTTTATGGTTTTCTGTGGGAGGCTATGTAGAAAAGGGCAGCCAAGTGCTTCTCGTGACTCAAGATGGCTGCAGCCATGTCAAGCTGCTTCCATACAGCGGTGTTGCAGGAGAAGGTGTTTTGTTTTGTTTTTTCTTTGCTGTACTGGTAACCATCCCCCAATCCCCAGACCCTCTACTATTGAGCTGTATACCCAGCCTCAGCACACTCTTCATCAGAGATTGGTGACAGAGCTTCTGGGAAACAGGTTAAATTATTCTTTTTATTGCAGCATCCAACCTGGAAGCTGTTCCCTTTCCCAGAATTCAGGAACACCCAAGCATGAGCCCCTCCCCTCTGTGGTCCCAGTGCCAGCTAGGCACAGGGTGATGAACTATCTATGCAACCTGCCATCTGGAAGTGCTGCACCAGCAGCTAACATGGACTGAGCTCTCTAGGGGTGGTGCAACCATGCACAAGGGCCCGGCACAAGTTTACCACCTCATGTTTTAACAAGTGACACAGCTTCTCTAGGGGCTCCCATATCTGCCCTTGGCGTATGGTGACATTGCAGTTCCCCAGTAAGCTCCATGCGGTTTTGTCCCAATCAATGAATCATATCTTGTTGCTTTGCTGCTCAAAACCTTTCATTGACTCTTCCACAGAACCCATGACTTGAAGCCAGGTGTGGCTTGAAACTGTACTCTCAGCATTTGGGGGTCTGAGGCAGGAGGATTGCTTCATGTTTAAGACCAGCCTGGACTACATAGTGAGTTGTAGGTCTGCCTGGGTAACCAAGTGAGATTCTATTTTAAAACAAATGGCTGAAGAGATGCCTCAGCTGTTGTGTGTACTGCTCTTGCAGAGGGCCCAAGCTCAGTTCTCAGCGCCCACATCACACGGCTAAGAGCTGCCTGTAACTCCAGTGCCCTCTTCTGACCTCTTTGGTCATTTCACTCATGTGCACAGACATACACACATGCATATAATTTAAACAAAACAAAGTCTTGTTTGAGATTTAGCTCAAGGGTAGATACTTGCCTGACATGTTGAAGAACCTGAGTTCTGTCCCCAGCATTGTAAAACAAAACGGTATCCTCTCTTTCTCTCTCTCTCTGTCTCTCTCTCTGTCTCTCTCTCTCTCTCCTCCCAGGATCTCTCTACGTAGCTTTGGCTGTTCTGAAACTTGAAATGTAGACCAGGTTGGGCTCAAACTCACAGAGATCCTCCTGCTACCACACTTGGCCTTCTATGCCTCCCTTTTGAGACAAGATGTTGGTACATAGCACTGTTTAACCTCAGACTTGTATTGGGGGTCATAACCCAACTAACTTAAGATTATAATAACCAAGCTGGGAGTTGGTGGCTCACGCCTTTAGTCCCAGAACTTGGGAGGCAGAGGCAGGCAGATCTCTGTGAGTTTGAGGCCAGCCTGGTCTCCAGAGCGAGTGCCAGAATAGGCTCCAAAGCTACACAGAGAAACCCTGTCTCAAAAAACAAAAACAAAAAATTATAATAACCAGATAAACTGATATTGGGAAGGGGCGAAAGAAAGACAGATCTATTTATTAAATCGGTTTTTGTTCTATTGTAATTTTCATTTTAAAAATTTTGTACATCTATTACTTGAATCATAAGCTACTTTTAATTTAAAAAATGTACTTTATTTTTTTATGTGTTTTGTCTGCATTTAAGTCTTGGGGCTTGGTGCTGGTGGAGGCCAGAAGAGGGCATCAGATCCCCTGGAACTGGAGTTATAGATGGTTGTGAGGCCCTATGTAGGTGCCAGGAATAGAACCTTGTTCTCTGCAAGAGTAGCCAGTGCTTGTAACTGCTGAGCCATCTCTCCAATCCCATTATTCTGCTTTTAAAACTTTAGACAGGGGGCTGGAGAGATGACTCGGTGGTTATGAGCACTAGCTTCTACTCCAGAGGTGGTCCTGGGTTCCATTACTAGCACCCACATAGCAGCTCACAACTGTGTAACTCCAGTTCCAGGGAATCTGACACCTTCACACAGATACATATGCAGACAAAACACCAATGCACATAAAATTAAAAAAATAAAACCTCAGATAGGCTCTTGCTATATAGTCCTGGCTAGCCTGGAACTCCCAAGTAGAGTAGGCTAGCCTTGAACATTTGGTGATCCTCTTATTTCCTGAGGGCTGCTGGGATTCTTGCTAACTCGGTTTACATAAAATCAGGAGGAGCCCTGGGTAGACTACAATCCCAGCACCTCGTAAGTGGAGGCCAGGAGGATTCCAGCCCCAAGACCAGCCCTGTACTACTAACTACACCCCAGCCCTGGAGCTGACCACACTCCAAGTGTCCTTCAACAGCAGAAGCAGAAATTGGCTCATCCATAGAGCAGACATTTACTGCTTAGCAACAAAAGGCTGGACCGCTACCTGCCCTCCCCCCCAGACACAAACAAACACACACCCCTAAACTAGTGTCTCCATTTTGTGCCCTCCTGCTTAGGAAAAGAGATCAGGCACAAACTGTATGACTCATTCACATGAAGTTCAAAAACAGCTTGGCCAGTGTGTGGGTGCACAAATGCATCTGGGATCACCTCAGTGGGACCAGGGTTCCCCCAGAAATAGGGCAAAGAGCACTTCCACAAGAGATGAGAGCCTCAGTCAGAGGTCTCTCTGCAAGGAGACACCTAGGAGAGTTGATTTAGAAAAAGGGGTTGCTTTGGATTACAGTTTCAGAGATCTTGTCCCATGACTGACTGGTGGTGCAAACCATCTAAAATGGTGTGGGGCTGGTTCTGGCCAAGCATACATGACAGACCTGCTGTTTGGGGTAAAGTTTTCCTTCTGGGGAAAAAAAGAAAAAGGTTGGGAAGTGTCTGGGGGTGGAGAATGCTTATCTAGCTAGTATGCTCAAGGCCAAGACTTCAGTTTTTAAAGCCCTGGAAATGGGTTTAAAGTGCTGGCCTAGAAAGCCTGATGACCCAAGTTTTAGCTCTAAAATTTGTGGAACGAGAGAACTGACTCCACAGTGTTGTCAGTAGAGAGCTGCAGGAGTGGGTGGGACACCCCGGAGAGGCAGCAAGGCCTGGTGGATGGGTGATGATGGACAGTGCCCAGGGAGTAGAGGAGATCTGAGTAGAGGCTAAAGAAAGAGTCAAGTGGGGACAGGTGGCGTGCAAGCGCAGACGGCTAGGTACATTAGGACAAGCAGAGAGGCAGAGAGCTGGAAAGGAGCGTGCAGTGGGTTCTAGGACCACCACCATATCAGAGCAGACAATGGGGAGTCACTGAAAGTTCTAGGGAGACAGAAGAATGAGATGAAAAAGAACAAGAAGGGAGTGGAGACCATGGAAGGTGGAGACCAAGGAGGATTCATGATGGTGTATACTGTAATCCCCAGCACTTGGGAGGTGGAAGCTTGAGCTACCTAGTGAATCTGAGCCAGCCAGGGGTTAGAGGCAACTCTCTAAAAGGGATCAAGAGAAGGAGAAGGAGAAGGAGAAGGAGAAGGAGGAGGACGAGGAGGATGAGGAAGAGGAGGAGGAGGAGGAGGAGGAGGAGGAGGAGGAGGAGGAGAAGAAGAAGAAGAAGAAGAAGAAGAAGAAGAAGAAGAAGAAGAAGCAGCAGCAGCTAGGGCTAGAGAGATGGCTCAGAGGTTAAGAGCACTGGCTGCTCTTCCAGAGGTCCTGAGTTCAATTCCCAGCAACCACATGGTGGCTCGCAACCATCTGTAATGAGATCTGGTGCTCTCTTCTGACCTGCGGGATATATGTAGACAGACCACTGTATACATAATAAAAAAATAAATAAATCTTTAGAAGAGAAGAAGAAGAAGAAGAAGAAGAAGAAGAAGAAGAAGAAGAAGAAGAAGAAGGTAAAATGGAAAAGAAACAGAGCTGAGGAATGGACAGAGAAGAAATCTGGTGGCCCAGGGGACTTGTAGAGTCATTTTACCAAGGGCAGAGGTGTCTTTGATTCCATGTGGCCCCCTTTATCATTTCACAGTTTCACTCTCAGTCTTCACTTCCACAGCTATCAGATAGAACCAATCAGACAATTATAAGTAAAAGAAAGCATAATCAAGGAGAAGTTGAGCCAGTGTTCTGGAGCCAGAACACTCTTGGACCCTGCCCAGCTAGCTGTGACCCACACTTGCTGTTGGTTTAAAATGTTAATTTGATAGGATCTAGAGTCACCTAGGAGACAAGCCTCCAGGCATGCCTGTGAGAGGTTCTCTAGACTAGGTTAACTGAGATGGGAAGAGTCACTTGCCTATGGGTGGCACCATTTCACTGACTGGTGTCCCAGACTGAATAGAAAGGAGGAAAGGGGCAGAGTAAAGCACCAGCGCTCACCTCTCTCTGCTCCCTGACTGTGGATACAATGTGAACAGCTGCCTCAGGCTGCTGCATGAGGCACCTCCTACCATGATGCTGGAACTATGAACCAAAATGAACCCTTTCTTCCTTAAATTGATTTTTATCCTGGTATTTTATCATAGAAACAGAAAAAGTAACAATACAGCCTTTGAAGCCCTTTCCCTGTCTGAGAAATTGAGACACTGTAGCAATAATGGCATCTCAGAAACCACAATCCTCTAAGGCCAAGAACACCTACAATGTTTCACACTTTTTCTTTTTTAGAATTTTACACTTTCTTTTCTTCTTAAAGATTTGTTTAGTTGGTTTTTTTTTATGTATATAAACATTTGTATAGCAGTGCACCACCTGTGTGCAGTGCCCAAGGAGGCCAGGAGAGGGCATCATATCCCCCTGAAACTAGTTTTACAGATGGTTGTGAGCTCCAATGTGGGTGCTGGGAATCCAACTCAGAACCTCTGGAAGAGCAGCTGGTGCTCTTAACCACTGAACCATCTCTCTAGCCTGCAGTGTTTCCTTCCGTGCATGTACCTGTGATACACCCGGTGACTGAATCCTGCCCAGGAGAGACTAATAGTGGTTAAGTACTGAGCAAGCTAAATAATAATAATAATAATAATAATAATAATAATAATAATAATAATAATAATAATCTACATACTACACTCTGACAGTAAAGTTCCTCTCTCTGCACTCATCATTACATCATCCCCACACTTTCACTCCCTGGCTCTCCTGGCACATCTAAGCTGAACACAAGTGTTGTGACATGGGACAGTCCATTGGCTAGCAGGACTCATCACAGTGGGGAGAAGGGGAGCTGTTCCTGAAGTTGTCCTGGAAGTGAAATGTGTCAAAGGTAGAACAATGTGTGGCCAGAGGCAGTGCTGGGCCCCAGCTATGGCAAATGTTCACAGGGTCTGAAGAGAGAGCCCTAGGCATCTTCAGGAAAGGCTCTATGACAAGCAGGAGAGTGAGAGAGCTGCAACTCAGAGCTTTGGCTTTGCAGGGGGGGGGGCTGCGCCTTCCTGTTTTGCCTGTGTCCCTAAAGGAGGTCCTCCTTCTGACTCAGGCAATGATTGGGGATTATGAGAATCCTCCAGAATCTTCTTCTGTAGGCACTGTGCAGATTTAAAATAAGACTTAAAACAATCTTCCTTAAAAACAAAAACTAATTTAGGGGCTGGGAATGTGGATCATAGTTGGCAGATTGCTTGCCTAGCATCCAGGAGGTCTTGGGTTCGATACCCAGCACTACGTAAGCCAGGTGTGGTGGTGCACACCCATAACCCAGCACTTGGGAGGTGGAGGCAGGAGGATCAGAAAGTGAAAGTCATCCTTAGCTGTCAGGTGAGTTCCAGTCAGTATTGTTTTAAAAAACAAAAACAACACACCTGAGCAGATACACTCGGGGCTGCTTGGAAGTCTAGAACTTGGATTATCCCATGATTATTTTTAAATACTTTTTTCCCAGAGACACGGTTTCTCTATGTATCCCTGTCTGTCCTGGAACTCGATCTGCAGACCAGGCTGGCCACAAACTCAGAGATCTGCCTCTGCCTCTTGAGTGCTGGGATTAAAGGTGTGCACCACCATGCCCAGCAATATATTCTTGTTTTAAATCTGCCCAACACCTTCAGAAGAAAATTAGGGAAGCTTCTTATAACCACCAGTCTTTGCATAAAGTGCTATAACCACTGGCCTTTTGTGCTCTCCCATGGTGCTCTGGGCCTGAGGGACAGAAAAAGCTTTGGTCACAAGGGGACATTTAAGCCTTATGAGTTGCTGTAAGAAGGCAAAAGAGCAGGCCCTGTGCAACTCTGGAATGCCAGGCCCAACCCTGTTCAGCATGTGCAGACCCGGTGACAAGGCCTGAATGGGGAACCCATGACAGGTCTGAAAATGCCCTGGGGCCCAGATGTCAGCCACAAATTCTTGAACCCAGGCACTGTCCCTCTTCATGAGTGCCCTGGGGTCAAGGAGCCAGAATCCCACTCCTGCTTGTGTGAGCCTCTCTCAGGTGTCACAGGCTTTACCCCTTGTTGGTGGGGTTGTAGGTTAACAGCACTTGCCCTCCGGCCATTGTGAGGATCTGATTGGAACGCAGAGAAAGGATGTTGCTGCTGATGCTCAGAGCATCCCTGCAGCAGAAGACCCTTGCCTGCCTGCCTGCACAGATTATCCAGTCTTTGGCCTTCCTAACAACTCAAGTGTGCTTTTTTTTTTTTTTTTTTTTTTTTTTAAGACAATACTGACTGGAACTCACCTGACAGCTAAGGATGGCTTTCACTTTCTGATCCATCTGCCTCCACCTCCCAAGTGCTGGGTTACAGGTGTGCACCACCACACCTGGTTTATACAATGCTGGGTATCAAACCCAGGACCTCCTAGATGCTAGGCAAGCAATCTACCAACTGACCCATATTCCCAGCCCCTAAATTAGCTTTTGTTTTTAAAGTACTTTTGGTTTTTTGTTTTGTTTTGTTTTGGTTGTTTGAGACAGGGTCTCTATGTAATCCTGGCTGTCCTGGAACTCACTATGTAGACCAGCTGGCCTTGAACTTACAAAGATCTGTGTGCTTCTGCCTCCCAAGTGCTGGAATTAAAGGTGTGCACCATCACCCCTTATCTTAAAGATGTATTTTTATTTTTTGTTTGTGTGTGTGTGAGGGTGCCTACGGGGTGTCGGATCTCAGGGACCTAGGATTACAGATGGTTATGAGATGCCCAGCGGTACTCTTAACCACTGAGCCATCTCCCACAGCTCCTCCCCATTAGTTATTTGTAAATTTTAGTTTTTCATTGTATTTTGAGGGTCAGGAAAATGGGCTGGGGTTGTATTTCAGTGGGTAGAGTGCTTGACTAGGAAGCTTGTAATTCTTGGTTGGATCCCTGTCACTACATGAATTGGGCATGGTGGTGTACACCTGTAGCTCCCACACTCAGGAAGTAGAGGCTCAGAAGTTCAAAGTCATCCTTTTGGTTGGTTGTTTGTTTTTCAAGACAGGGTTTCTCTGTGGCTTTGAAGTCTGTCCTGGAACTAGCTCTTGTAGACCAGGCTGGTCTCGAACTCACAGAGATCGGCCTGCCTCTGCCTCCCGAGTGCTGGGATTAAAGGTGTGAACCACCACCGCCTGGCTTTTCAAAGTCATCCTTGGCAACATAGCCAGTTGGAGGTCAGTCTGGGTTACAGGAAACCTGCCTTCTAAAAACAAGAAGGAAATGTGGACATGGGGCCTGACACAGAAGATGGACAAACAATGACACGGAGGAATGCCATGCTAAGGTGAGGCAGGGAAGAGACAGATGCAGAACAAGAAGGCCAGGGAATGATGGAGTCCTGTGCAAACCCAAACCAGAACAAGCAAGGGCAGCGCTGAGAGCCCCAGCATTGTCTTGGGCCTGCAAGCCTCTAGAGTACCAGAACAGATCCACTGAGGTGACAGCAGCCTCAGGAACTGCAGGGCCTCAAAGATTCTCTCCACTGAACTTCTTTTCCAGGTACACTTTTACATCACAGGTACATATTTTGTTAAAAAGTAAAATTCCCATAAAAACGAGGATCATGGTAAGCCAGCCACCTAGTCAGATTCAACCAGGTGACAGCTTCTCTCTGGGGATGGCTTTGTTACAAAGGGAGGTGGGGGCTGGAGATGCATGCTTTGTGAGGAGAGACCCTGGGTCCAATAGAAAAAAAAAAAAAAAAACAAAAAACCACAAAATGGAATGAAAAGGAGACTGACATGTGGGCATCTATCTGGAGGAGCTTCTAATTGAAAAGAGTAAAACCCCTCTTATTAATTAGAATTATCTCTAGTGATTGGACCTTTCATGGGTGGTCATCTCCTCTCTGCCCCCTTTGTTATTACATCTCTGGAAATTCAGAACCAGAAAGGCTAGGCAATCTGTCCACTGTCACACAGCATAAGTGGAACAGCTCTTAGGTATCTTCCTTGTGCACTGGTGGCTGGACACATAGACAGAGTAAAGGCCATAAACTCTAAAGGCCAAACTAGCAGATTGTCCTGTATTCTAACCAGTGATGGTGGCAGCTGGGTAGATTGTAGAAAGGTGACCGACCTATCTGCAAAGCATGGGACCTGGGAAAAAGCTGTCTCAGGTCGAAGAGCACAGCTTAAGGAATACCTTGAGATTTTCATGTCTTGTCTGGCTGGACCACTTGTGAGAAAACCAGTGTCTGCACAGGGAGCCATTCACACATTGATCACATATCCAGTGATCAGTCAGGGCTTATCCAGAAGCCATGAACCCCTGTCCTGTTTGTGCTGTGTTAGGGATGACGTGTGTCCTATGTCACCCCTATTCCTCCACTACTGATACACAAAGGGCCATGTGAAGGATAAAGGGAGATGTGTGAGATAAAGGCTGGACTCCCAGCTTTTCAGTACACAGGCAGAAAAATAATAGGCTTAAAGGCTTCAAATAGCTCGAGGATGGAGATTGGTGGTAGAGCACTTGCTGCCCAGCTCACCTAAAGCCCAGACTCCATTCCCAGTAGGAAAAGACCCCCCAACTAGTTATAAATAGCATCAAGGCTTGACTGAGGCAGGAGGAGGGGCCAGGTGTAAGTCACCCTCAGGGCTACTGCTATCAGGATGACATTAGCTCTGTTCTTCTACTTGACTTTCCCTTTTGCCTCCTCCCCTCTCCTACTTCTCCTCCCAGCACCCTCTTCTTTTTCTTATTAACCCAGTGAATCCCAGGCATGCTTTGAATTTACTATGTAGATGATGATGACCTTGAACTTCTGATTCTTTGGCCTCCACCACCGCTGGGATCACAGGCATGCACCTAGGCATCAAACCTCCCATTTCCCCCATCCCACTGTCATCCCCTGGGGTCTTTGTTCATTCCTTCTAGTTTTGCCATCATGGCAAAAATATTCAAGAATGACAGTAATAATTCTGAACATTGGCCCTACGCAGACTAGGCCTTCACAGAGACCTCAGCTAGAGCTCTGCAGCTATCTTCATTTGCAAATGAGTGCTCCCAGGTTTAGCCTTGTCTAATGTAACCGCTGATAAGGGACAGAGTGCCAGACCTTACAGTTGTATCTGAATTCCAGAGCCTACATCTGCCCCAGAGCTGGAAACCTCAGGCCAGAGGGGCCTTCTCAGCCTTGCTGTGTGTCTTAGCATAAATCACTCACCCTTGCTGAGTCTGTTTCCTTGGGAAAGTGGTGTTAGGGGTGTGCCTGGGGGTCACCAAAGAGTCAAGGGATTCTGGGATTATAGCAATGGGAGTTGGCCCACTCCACCCAGGCTCAGATGACCAGTCCCAATGGCCTGAGTGCCCAATCAGGGAGGCCTTGGATCAGGCCATAAGTGGGCACAAAGAGGAGAGCTGCCTCCCTGGCTTTGTTTATTGTCTGGAGGCTAGGAATATTTTGAATTGTTGTGTTTAGGAAGGGAGGGGAAATACCCAAATATAAGAAGGCAGCTTCAGAGAGGCTCCAGCAAGAATGTGGAGGAATTAGGGCAGAGGAAGTGGGTATGTCTGGGCAGCTATGATGTTATAGGGTGCCTAGCACCCATGGGCCAAGGCTTCTGGGTCCTGACGAGCCATTCCATTATTTGGAGAGCTTATTTAACAATTACGTAAACCAAACACTTAGGAGGCAGGAGGATTGCTGTGGGTTTGAGGTTAGCCTGGGATGCATGAGACCCTGTCTAAATATGTAAAAAGAAATAGTTTCACACTCAATTAAACTGGAATTTCTGGTGAGGAGGAGAAATAGACATTAGCATTTCTTTTTCTTTTTTGTTTGTGTATGTATTTCGTTTTTTGAGACAGGGTCTTTCTTTGTAGTCTTGACTATCCTGTATCTCTCTATGTAGACCCGGCTGGCCTTGAACTCCACAAGATCCTAAAGGTTTGCGCCATTATGCCTGGACAGCATTAGGTTTTTGTTTTTTGTTTTTTGTTTTTGTTTTTCTTTTTCTTTTTTCTCTGTGTTTCTGAGGATAGAACCCAGGGCCTCTGACAAGCATTCTGTCGTTGAGCTCTATGCCAGCCCTGTGTCAGGGTTTCTTAAACTATTCAAGTGACTGCTGCTATGAGATGCCAAGGTAAAGAGCACCTGCAGAGGGACTGGAGAAATGGAGAGAGTTAAGAGCACTGGCTGCTCTTCCAGGGGACCTGGGTTCAATTCCCAGCACCCACATGGCGGGTCACACCTATCTTTAGGGCTTCTGATATTCTCCCACAGACATACATACTTATACTGGGATTTGATTTCCAGCACCCACATGGTGATGCTGTCCTCGGCATCAAGTACACACATAGTGCAAATATATACATGCAGGCAAAGTTCTCACAAAAAATAAATAAATAAAATAAGAAAGAAAAAAATAGTACTAGTCTACCCTCCCTCCCCACCCCAAAGCAAAGCAATGGTGCTCAAACTAGAGCAGCCGGAGAACCCTGAAAGCCTCTGATTAGTGGGATCAACCCCTCCACGTGCACTCTGGTTTCAGAGTCAGAAGATCTGGGTGGAGCCTGGGATCCTGCTTTTCATCCCAGTTCCCCCCGAATTTCTGCTTGAGGCTGGCCTCTGAGAACCCCTTCCTGCGTTCCTAAATCCAAGTGGCCTGAGAAGCCTTGGCATGGGTCCCCTGCACCCTGAGATGGAGAAAAAATAGGGAATCACTGCCCACTTAGTCAAATCTCTGTGTTAATGACCCTAGAGAGTAACTGGCATCTTTGGATTTTCAGTCGGGGGGGGGGGGGGATGGTCCTTGCCACAGATGGGGAAAGTGAGGTGACTGAAGATCTGCTCAGGACATGAGTCCAGGGGCCTCCAGCGAAGCTAGAAGAGGAGGGGGCTCTGTGGATGTACTTGTAAACACAGCCCTTAAGATGGGCCTCGTCCCCCTGGAACACAAATGGGCAGGTTGTATGGAGACAGCTGCAGGCTGGGTAGCTCCATCCAATGAGCAGTGAAGGCCAGAACTGCTGCAGGCTCTGGGAACCATACTGTATCCACAACCCTGTCCACATGGAACAGGCAGCAGACCAGTGGGAGCATATAGACAGGCCAGTGGTAAAGGATGGGAAGCAGTTACCTGGGTATCCAAGTTAGACTGAAAATAAAATAGGGCACAGGCTAGGGTCTGGGGTGGGGGGGGGGTGGAGGACTTGGGACAATGGGCAGGTGGCTGTCTGAGGAACCAGACTGGAGACTGAGGAGCTGAGATCTGAGGGTGTTCCTTAGCTAGGGCCATAGGAGCCATCCTGAGAAGGGCTGAGGGGAAATTGCTCTGCACAGAGAGCAGTGGTACAAAGGCTCTGAAGCCAGACTGCCACAAGTCCTCTGTGTGTGTGTGTGGGGGGGGGGGTGTTTCTGTCTCACGGGCCTCCAGGAGCATGGGATTGCACAGAGGGTGGCTCAAAAGCCAAAAAGAAGCCAAAGTGGGTCTGGGAGCCTTTCTTTTTGGATTTTACTGAGGTGTATGTAGTCCCTTGGGGCCATCTCTTCAGCCCCTTGGCTTAATATTTGGATCCATAGCTGGAGGAAGGGTGGGGTGGGGGTGGGAACTGCAGAATCAAAGACCTGTGTAGTGCCCACTGCAAAAAGCATTCAGATGCGCACATCTAGCACAAATGCAGCCTCCTCGGGTCAGGCTGCTGTCTCTGTCCTGTCCCACTGCAATGCCCCTCCCCTCCCCCTCCCCTCCCCTCCCTCCCCTCAGGCAGCCCTTGCTCTCTGATTCCCAGTGTGATTTTCCATATAAATGAAACCACAGGGAGTCTGGCTTCTCTCACCCAGGGTGTTCTGAGCTCCCTCATGGTTCTGCTCATCCCAGGAGTCCTTTTGCTAGAGCTGCAATCATTCTGCTTCTCTTTTCCTGTTGATACAACCAGGCTGTTTCCATTTTTAGCCGCAATGAATTGTGCGGCCATTCACATTCTGGCACAAGGGATTCTGAGTCTCAATACTTGGGCGTGGGGCTGCTCACTCACAGGCCAAGAGTTCAGCCTTACTTGAAATTTCCAACCTTATCTAAAACTGCCAAGCTGTTTTCCAGGGTGGTGGTGCCCTCCTATGTTCTCAGCTGGGAGTGGAGATGGGCTAGGGGGAAGAAGAAGGACCCTGCAGTCACTCCCAGGGAGCTGGCACCGCCATGCAGCAACGTATACTTCTTGTATATCTCTGGTCCCTTGCCTCTCGCCGATACCTTCCCTTTCTGGCTCTGGAGCAGTCGGCTGCCTCAGAGAGAGGAGGAAGTGGGGCTCAGGGACTTACCTCCCCAAGACCACATCCGGCAATGGTTTCCCATGCTCCTCTGCGCTGGCCACATGCTGGGCACTGCTAGGGAGCCTGCCTCCTGGGTGCTTCCTGCTTGGAGCTCCAGCTTTGGCTGAGTCCCAGGCTGCAGGAGGCCAGTGGGTAGGGAAGAAAGATCATGAGTGAAGACTGAGAAGAGGGAAGGTCCCAGGCACATGGGCATATGGGTAGGAGGAGCACTTCCACATGCCCAGTAGTGGATAGTGCCAGAGACCCTGCTCAGGGCTTGCCACGAATCATCTCCGCCGGGTTCTCACAGCAGTGCTGGGGGAACTGGTGTTTTGTTTAGTATGGCTATACAGATCAGGACAGCAAAACACAGAGAGGTCTATGCTTCACTGTAGGTCATACAGCCCTTGATGGGTTCTGGGATTTGAAAGCAGGCAAGAATAAGGCAGGATGCAGGTTCCTGTGAGGCAGGGTACTCTGATCAGGTTGTATGGTGTGACCACTGGTACACTGCTAGACACGTGGACACACTGGAGAGGGGGTACCTAGGAGAAAGTGACCACTCACCACCTAACGGCCCTGTTTGTCTCTTCAGGGCTACGGTGGGGAATGGTGCTCCGAGTCCTGTGAGGCTGGCCAAGATGATCCTCCATCCTCTGCAGAGCTGGTGCCAAATGGTCTTCCTGAGCTGGCCAGATGGCCCAGCATGCTCTGTGCCTCCCTCGGCATTGCGACTACTCTTAATGACCTGACAGATAGGACTGGAGTTCCTCTGGCAGGGTCAGGAGGTTTTGTTCAAAGCCCTGAATCGATTTGATGTCACTATTGAGAGTTGCTGTAATGTACTCCCAGTGGCTTCTTACAAACCACATTCACTGCTGTGAATGGACCGAAAGCCCAAAACCTGGCCGTCACCCTGCACACATCCCCAGGAGCTCTGCCTGAGCATCGATTTTTCATTCTTGAAATGAGTTGGTCCCATTGGAATGTCAGCCAGTGTTTGGCTCATGGAAGGAACTTCTGCCTGGCTTTCCTTGAAGGGCCTCCTAAGCGCCAATGTTTTTGGTGCCTTGTGTGCACAATAGCTCTCTTTGAATTTTCCAGCTCCCACCTCTGGCCTGGGTCTGAGTCTCTTCCTGCAGCCTCCTGCAGGACCAGCTGGTGACTTGGAGATGTTTACAAGATAGGGTGTGACTGTGATATCTCTGGGGGTGGGGGGAGGGTGTTCATGTCTAGTGTGTGAGCGTGTCCTTCAGTGCCAGATAGCTGTGGACAAGTAGGTGATGGGCTTGTAGGTAGCCCATTCTGACAATTTTCAAGAGAATCCAAGTTTCCTTTTTTTAAAGCTTTTTTATTTTTTATAACATTTATTCATTCATTCAATGTATGTGTTGTCGCCACAATTTGTGTAGATGTCAGAGGACAACTTGTATGATTGGTGCTCTCCTTCTACCATATAGGTTCTGGAGATCCAACTCAGGTTGGATCTCTTTTGTAGCAGTTGCCTTTACCTGTTGAGCCAACTCGCTGGCTGTCCTGTTTTGTTTTGTTCTTGGAGATAAGATCTAAGATCTTATTAAACTGCAGCCTCAGTCTTTTGAGTGCTGGAATTATAGGTTTATTTATTTCTTTTCAATTATTTTTAATTGTGTGTGTGTGTGTGTGTGTGTGTGTGTGCATGTATGCAGATATGTGCATGCACACAGGGTTGTAAGTGTCCTCAGAATCCAGAAGAAGGCATCAGATTCCCTGGGGCTGGAGTTAGAGGTGTTTGTGAGCTGTCTGAGAACTAAATTCTGGTCTTTTACGGGGGTGGGGGGGTGGGAGGGTGTGTTTGGAGGCATGGTTTCTCTGTGGCTTTGGAGGCTGTCCTGGAACTAGCTCTTGTAGACCAGGCTGGTCTCGAACTCACAGAGATCCGCCTGACTCTGCCTCCCGAGTGCTGGGATTAAAGGCGTGTGCCACCTGGCTAAACTCTGGTCTTCTGCAAGAGCAGTTCAAGCTCTGCTGATCTCTCTGGCCCCTATTTATTTCATTTGGTTTTTAAATTGTTTGACACAGGGTCTCATGTAGCTAAGGCTTGACTTGAACTCCTGATTCTCTGCCTCCTATATGCTGGGATTACATGTGTGTACCATTGTGTCTGGACAAATTATTTGAGACAGTGTCTTACTATGTAGTTCTGGCTGGCCTGAAACTGGCTGCGTCATCAGGATGGCCTTGAAATATCAGAGATTCACTTTCCTTTGTCTTCTGAGTACTGGGCTGAAGGGTGTGGGACACCATACCTGGATTGATTGATTTTTTTTTTCTTAGACTGGGTTTCTCTTTGTAGCCCTGGCTGTCTTGGAAATCAGAGATGCATTTGCCTCTACCTCTCAAATGCTGGGATTCAAGGAATGCACCACCACCCTAGCAGCCTGACCCTACAGCCTGAAATTGTTTTAAAGAGACACAGTGTTCCTATGTTGTCAGGTTAGCTCCAAACTTCTAAGCCCAGCAGTCCTGCCCAAGCATCTGAATAGCTGGGGAATACAGGTGTTCATATATGTAAAATCACCTCAATTTTGATTCGTGGCAATGAACTCAAAACACAGTGGAAGAAGTCCAGTGCAGGCAAAGCATCTGGAGCTGGACTCAACGCAGGCTACCCTGTTGGTGACTTCTGACTATTCTGACAGTCCATGGCCTCTTACACACAGAGCTCACACTCCATGCCTGACTAACCCACTGCACCCACAGCCTGGGGCTGGGTTCTCCTAAAGCCCCCCTGGAAACAAACAGATGTCTAGGTTTAGATTCCAGTTCTGTGATTCACTGGCCAAGCATCCCCAGGCCAGTTATTTTCTCTGTGGCTCAGTTTTCCCCTTCTGTAAAGTGGGACAAATAGCGTTGCTGAGCTAGCTCACTGGGATGCTTACGCTTGGTCGAGGGGGCGGGAAGCTGACCCTATTTACATGAAGTGAATTCTGCAGGCCATGAAAGTGTTAGAGAAAGGAAGCTAAACCAAACAAATATAGCAAGTGTAGTGACCCAAGGGGCATTCAGCTGTGACCCCAGCTACCCAAGGGCTCTGCAATAGGATGACTTGAGTCCAACAATTTGGGGTCAGGCTAGGCAATGAAGTGGTATCCCTATCTCAGAATATAATAACTAAATAAATATGAGCACTTTCTGTGCACCATGCCTGTGAAGCTTTGTGTACTTGATGAAGTCAAGGACCAGATCTCATGGCTCACAGAGCTGACATTACCGAGGGGAAAGGGGGATGGGTACCTGAGTCACATCCTATTATTTTTTCATAGACATCACTTGTGTGGTACTGTGTGGATCATTCTGAGGTTCAGGACACCCCAGGAGACTTTCCAAATTGCATCTCTGGACCTGCTATGGCACTGTGGCCTCCACTATTCTGGCTCTCTGCAGTACTGGGACACCATGCGGGGAGGCCTTTACAGCCTTTCAAGCACTTGCTTCTTCTGCTCCTTCCACCCCCACCCCAGGCTCCTCTGCCTGCCCAATGTGTGCTCTGGGTTCAAATTTCAGCCACTTTCCCACTCGCTGACCTACCCCTTGGCCCTTTGTTCTGTGAGTAATGACATGTGAGTCTGGAAAGTTGTAGATGATTTTTTTTTGTTTTTGCTTTTCAAGGTTTCTCTGTGTAGTTTGGCTGTTCTGGAAGTCACTCCGTAGACCAGGCTGGCCTCAAACTCAAGAGATCTGCCTGCCTCTGTCTCCTGAGTGCTGGAATTAAAGGTGTGCACCACCACTGCCCATCTAAAAAAAATTTTTTTTTACGTTCAGGTTTTACTATGTAGTCCAGGCTCCCCTTGAACTCCTGATGCTCCTGAGTGCTGAGATTATAGGAGTGTCTGGACACCCACTGTCTGGAGTCCTTTGTCTTGCTTCTATCCTCACTTTTTCCTTTAAATTGGGTGCATTCACGGAAAACAGCAGCAGAAGCTACCCGGGGCCTTCTGTGTGTGCTGCTGTCCTACAGTCAGGAGGGACTACTGTATAAATTGGCTGGAGGTGGTCTTGGGCGCATGTGGTGGGAAGACAAGCTGGAGTCCAAAGGCAGAGGGACTGGATGAGGCCAGATAGAGAGGAAGTGCCCCTCTGTTACTTTGCTTCCTGATGTCTTGTGCCAGCCTAGGACAATGGGCTCAGGCTGATCAGGTCCGGGCCTTTATCCTCAGTTTAAGAGGCAAAAGGCTAGGCGTTCTACATAACAGCCACTTGTGTGCAGAGTGGAGAGGAAAGACGAGGAAGTGGGCACTCAGAGAGGGGAAGGCCTTACTGAAGGTCACACAGCGCCACCTCAGGCACAGCCAGGCTGTGGGTGTGTACAATCAGAAAGAGGACCTGCTCATTCAAATAAGGGCAAGAATAATGGCACACTCCCCATTTCCATTTAAAAATAGTCACATTTGCTGACACTCGTTTGGCACTTCCTAGGTGCCTGGTGCCCTGTTCGGGCTCTTTACACAGTTAACCTTGAATCCTCCCAGCAGCCAAAAGTGATGAGTTCCACTATTTTTATTTCCGTTTTACAGATGAGGAAACCAAGACACAGAAGGTCTGAGGAACTTGCCTGAGGTCACGCAGCCACGATGAAGCCAGGAGCGCTTCGAAAGCACAGCTTCATGTGCGCCAGGGGACGTGGCTCCGGTGATCATTTCCACAGCAGCTCAACCAGGCTCGCAGAGTGCACACTGGCCAGGAGGTCGCAGGGGAGGAGGAAGAGATTCTGGCACAGACCTAGCAGTTGTAGCAGCTCCAGGCCTCATGCCCAGAGCTAGGTGGATGTGCTACAGAGCGTTGTGATGTGGTAGTGGCTATCAGGACAGGAGATGAGCCAGGGGTCTGGGTCTCTAGCTCCTCATCGTCCGCAGTGCCATTGCTACCAGCGTTTTGATAGAGCATGAGGATGGGTGCGCGCGCTCGACGAGGCGAGCCCGGGCTCTTTGTGTGTCCGAGCTCGTGCGCGCGTGCGTGCATGCGTGTGTGTGTGTGTGTGTGTGTGTGTGTGTGTGTGTGTGTGTGTGTATGTGTGTGTGTGTGTGTGTCTGTGTGTGTGTGTGTATGTGTGCGTGTGTCTCTCGAATGTGGGCGTGACCGAGAGTCCAGGCCCCGCCTCAGGCCCCGCCCCAGGCCCGGCCAAGCTGGTATTTTTCCACCCAGCAGGATGGGTGATGCGGAGAGCTGCCTGTTCAGACAACAGACACGCGAGGTCAGGGAGAAGCCGCTTATAAATTACCGCTTCCTCCGCGCCGCCGCCAGCGTCGTGCTCCGGGACCTGGCTGCAGTCGAGCTCTCGTGCCCAGCCGCCAACGCCGCGATCGCCGCCAGCCCCGCCAGTCCCTCCAGTCCCGGGCCATCCGCCGCGGGCTTAGCCACCCAGGTACCCAGGGCGCGCGGGCCGCGACTGCAGCCCCCTCCCCGGGCCGCGATCCGCCACCTCCCCGCGTTCCTGCAGGTCTGGCCTCCCCGCGCTCAGCCATCCCCTTCGCCACGGAGGGAGCGACCGAGGGTCTGTCTCCTGCTCAGCCTCGCTGATGAGGGAGTTATTGTTTCCCTGGCGAAGGGACTGGGGCTGCTGGTGTGGCGGCAGGTGTGGTGTGTGTGTGTGTGTGTGTGTGTGTGTGTGTGTGTGTGTGTGTGTGTGTGTGTGTGTTTGTCTGTGTCCCACAGGATGAATCCTTGTCCCTGAATATCTGTTTCTGAGGGTGGCTGTTTCTCCACCCCAGGCGGCCGTGCACATGTGCGTCCCAGGGCGAGTGATGCTCCCAGTGTCCTGGGCTGTTATACCTGCGTGTAGTGTGGCGGTATGGCTCCGTCTCCTGATGTGCGCTCTTGTGTGTCCCTATGTGTGTCTTGCCTGTATGAACCTGTACGTGTGGTTGTGTCTCCTGTCTCCGGAACCCTAGCCGTAGGCACGTGTGTGTCCCTGAATGTAGCTGTATCTCTGGGTCTCTGGTTGTGGACAAGTCTGCTGTCTTTCAGTTGTACCTGAGAGGACATCCCTTGTGCCTAGTGGGCCCAATGGTCATCTTTAGCTCTTCGTGATGTTTAGGAGAGGCCAGAGGGAGGTATGGCTCCAGGTGCTGCTTGGGTGTGGCATGCAGGTAGCAGTGACAACCGCCCCCAGGCTTGAGTAGCAGGACTGAGGCCGGCCGGGACAGCCATGGGCAATGGCCAGTGGATCAGCTGGACACATCTTCCTCTAGATTTCACCCCTTCCCTTTGCAGGTTCCTCTTTTGGGTGGGACGTTCTGGTCCACTCCCAGTGGGGAAGCCACACAAGGAGCCAGTCTCAGGAACAGGTCCTACAGCCCCAAAGCCTCAGCCTAGACTGTAGACTAGCCTGGCCGCAAGGGAGGCGTGTGCTCCGCAGGGCCACGGACCTGGCTATTTTGGTCACTGCCGGGCCTCTGCCAGATCCCTGCCTCCCCCAGGACCAGCCCCAAAGGCTTGGGAGACAGCCTGGGCCCCCGTTTCCTGCCTGGGGAAATAAATCATCTCAAAGACTGGCCAGGCGCTTGACCCAGAGGGTCTTAGGGCTGCGGTTTGGTAGCACGTGGCTCCATTTGGATGTCAGTAAATTGGCCTCTGATTTGGCACAGCTGGATTTCAAGCAAATGTCATGAAGATCTTTTTTAAATTAAAATTTTTTTTTTGTTGTTGTTGTTGACTGGTAGGGAGGGGATCTCACCAGAGTCTCTAAGCCAGAAGGAGTTTATTTTTATGAGAGAGCGGGTGAGCGCTTAGCAACCGCCTGCCTGCCTCCCTCTCTAACAGGGAGTCATCGGGGAATGAGGGGTGAAGGGGAGGTGCTTTAGCAAGATGATGGTGGGTGGCTGGAGGGGGACCTAGACATTAGCCGAGAACCCACAATAGGATGATATTGGCAGATTGTTGGAGGCTGTCTTAGACTTTGACTCAGTCATCCAGTTTTAACCTTCGGCAACGTTTCTTGTCCTCAGTTTCTTCACCTGTAAAATGGGTGGGGCATACTACCCATTGGGTATGTCAACCAGGGATCTATGAGCCAGTGCTTGTCCCCAGAGTGTGTCCCTCTTAATGGTGACCTTGGATAGTTCTCTTAGCTTGAGCTTGGCTGTCCAGGCGACAAGGACGCTAAGGCCAGCCTCGCCTTGTCCTTGAGGGGATTGAGGGAGATGAGGCTGAATAAGCTTTCAGTAAGCTGTAAAGCCGGGCTCTGCTCTAGAGCTGCTGATTAGACGGTGTCACGAGGTCTTGGGTCACTGGTATGTGGCAAGGGCCATGGCGCAGTCCAGAGCAAGCTTTTGTCCCTTGGGAGATACCCTGGTACTTACTGACTGTAGCTCTGTTGTGGTCAGCCTCTCTGTACTCCTCTGTACCCTGCTGTGGGCTACATCTGCTTGGTAGAATGTGGAGGCTCAAGCAGTAGGGAAAGAGCCCATTCCACAGATGGGCCAATTGAGAGCTGTCTAGGAACCTGCCTTGCTTGGACTGTACAGAATTGGGTTTCCAAAAGCTTTGCCTTGGTTAGCTGTGCTTTTGGCTTCACAGAGCCTGGGCCACCAATTTGTTGGGGACATGAAGGTGGAGTTGAGTCCAGAGAAAAGAGAAGACAAAGGTCTTCTGGTCCTTAGGGCTAGAGGGTGTTGGGGAGGGGGGTCCTTAGTGTCTCATATTCCTTCTTGCTTCTCTGCACCTTCTTGTGGGGTCTTACTGCCATTTCTGCAGCAGGTGTTGCTTCCCCTCTCCAGCCCACCCAGAGGCAGCCTGGGCTCTGGGGACCCTGTTTCTAACCTCAACTTTTCAAAGGTTTAGTTCTCTGAAAGTTTCCAAAGGTCTTAGCGATAAGGTGCCATGAGTCACTGAGCGCATTCCTGGACACAGGAAAGAGCTGTCAATCACAAGGCTTCCCTGGAATGCTGCCCAGCTACTGCCACTGGGGGATCTCGGTGGGAATAGAGGGCTGTCCTGGAACCCCAGGTCGTGGACTGATCTCCACTTTATTAGTGGTCAGAGGCAAGAGTCGTCTGTTTCCTAGTGCTTGTCAACTTACCCCAGCTAAAGAAGGTATTTGAATCTATGTGCTATGGGGAGCGGCTACGGTCCTAGAAATGCCCTGAGTGAGAACTAGGGCTCATTAAAAAAAAAAAAAAGTTCATTGGCATTTTTGTCTGCATGTATGTCTGTGTGAAAGTGTTGGTTCCCCCGGAACTAGGGTTACAGGCAGGCCTGAGCTATCATGTGGGTGTTGGGAATTGAACTTGGGTCTTCTATAAGAGCAGCCAGTGCTCTTAACCTCTGAGCCATCTCTCCAGCCCCTAGAGCTCATTCCTTTTTTTTGTTCGTCTGTTTTGTTTTGTTTTTGTTTTTGTTTTTTAAGACAGGGTTTCTCCGTGTAGCTTTGGAGCCTGTCCTGGCACTCACACTGTAGACCAGACTGGCCTTGAATTTACTTAGATCCACCTGCCACTGCCCAGCCTGGAGCTCATTCTTAATGTGTCTCATTTAGTTGGTTAAGAAACCTTGGCTTTAGCTGAGAGGTGGTGTCGCACACCTTTAATCCCAGCACTCAGGAGGCAGAGGCAGATGGATCTCTGTGAGTTCGAGACCAGCCTGGTCTACAAGAGCTAGTTTCAGAACAGCCTCCGAAGCCACAGAGAAACCCTGTCCTGAACCCTCCCTCCCCCGCCAAAAAAGAAACCTTGGCTTTGAAGTTAGAATGTTAGGAGCTAGAAAACTAGAGTGGCTGCTGCAGTGACCACTGTCACCCACAGGTTGCCTTGAGAGTGTGTGACCTAGTGTATGCTTGGTGAAGTAGAGCTGGAGATGATGTCAGAGTCAATGCTTCCTATGGCCTGAGAAGCAGGGTGAGCTGGTCTGGTAGGCAGGAACACAGAGGGCTTAAAAGTACTGTGATAAGAAATAGCCAAGCATGTTTGGAGAACATGGCCACAGGATCCCAGTTAGAAAGAGGACCAGAGACCATGAATAGATCTAGCTGGAGCCAGGTGGTGAAGGGCTATGAGTTCCAGGCATATAGTTATGGGGCTTTATCAGCAGTTTAGTGGGGAGAGAAATAGGGTCTGGGGACAGTAGCAGGAGTCAATCTAACCTGGAGCCTGGGAGAGAACCCTGATGGTGATCAAGGAGCTGGGCTAGGCTCCAGAGAGCAAGGCTGGCTGCCTGCCGGTCTACCATTGGGCAGGGTACAAGGCATTTTCTGTACCATTGAATCTGTACCGACCTCATGCTCTTTCTGTAAACACCAGGTGAAGTCCGGACGCTCTGTTTAACAGGTACCAGACCATTAACTTGCTGGTTCCTGCCTCTCTGGAGCATGCAGATCTGGCATCTTTAGGGAAAGTTATGGGCAGGGCTGGAGCAGTGGGGGAGGTGGTGGTGCTGTTCCCTTCCCACAAAGTGTTAGAGGTTTCTTTTAGAAACCTGAGCTGAGGGCCAGGCTTAGGGGAATGGGGTCAGAGAATCAGGAAGATGGTTTTTTGTTTTTTTGTTGTTTTTTTTTTTCTTTTTTTTGAGAGGCCTGGATTTTACTGTGTAGCCCAGGCTGGCCTGGAATTTGCCACAATCCTCCTTCCTTAGGCTTCCGAATACTGGGATTACAGGTGTGAGCTACTGTGCCTAATTCTTCCCTGAGATTTTTATGAAGCATTTGGAGTAGGTGGTGGTAGCGCACACCTTTGATCCCAGCACTTAGAGGCAGAGGCAGGCAAATCTTTGAGTTCGGGGTCAATCTGGTGGTCTACAGAGTGAAGGACAGCCAAAACTACACAGAGAAACCCTGTCTTGAATCCCCTCTTCCCCCAACAACAACAAAAAATAGCATCTAGGGCCTGAGATATAGCTTAGCAGGTAAAATCATTTGCCAGGCAAACCTGAAAACGAGTGAAATCACCAGGTCCTATGGTGGAAGGAGAGGACTCCACAAAGATGTCCTTTAACCTCCATACTGAGACCCTGGCATGCCACATAAGATACACACAATAATAATAACATTGTTTTAAGGAAAAAGGCATTTTTAAGGGTCTAGGACTATAGGTAAGTAGTACAGTGTGCACTTAACCTCAGGTTCCAAGTTTGTTTGATCTCTGGTACCCCTCCCTCCAATTAAATTAAAATTGAAAAAAAGTGTACCGAAATGGAGAGATGCTTTGTAGTTTAATGGTTTTAGGTATCAGTGTAACAACCCCCCAGATCTAGATAACTATCTCTTATGTTTGCATATGTTTGCGGTTCATCTTAAGTGTGTTGGTGCATGTGGGGGTGTAAATGTGTATGTGTGGTTGTGGAGCCAGAGGTCAACATTACATGTTTTCTCGGTCACTCTCTACCGTGTGTGTGTGTGTGTGTGTGTGTGTGTGTGTGTGTGTGTGTGTGTGTTTGTATGTGCGCGCGTGCGTGCGTGTTCATGTGTACACATGTGTGTAGAGGCCAGAGTTCAACATCAAGTCCCTTACCCCATCAGTCTCCATGTTTTTGAGGCAGGTTCTCCTATTGAACTTGGAGCTGGGATGGTGGCCAGCAAACTCCACCTTCCCACCTTTGTTCCCCCCATCCAATGGTGGGTTTACATGAGTGCGTGGCCACATCTGCCTTTTTATGTGGGTGCTGGGGACCTGAACTCAGGTTTTCACGCTTGTACAGCCAGCTGTCACACCTGCTAAGGCATCTCTCTAGCTCTTCCGGCTCCTTGCTTTTTTTGTTTGCTTGAGGATGGAACCAGGACTTCACACTTGCCGGGACTTCACACGAGGGACTTCGCACGTGCGAGGCAGACACTGTAGCACTGAGCCGCAGTCTCCAGCTCTCTCCACCCCTTAAGATAGCACTTGTAGGTGTCTGTCACCGTGAATGCATTTTGCCAAGTCACCACCTCATATCAGTGGATTTGTGCCAGGCGTGAGGCATCACCCTTGTAATCCCATCACTGTATGTATGTATGTATGTATGTATGTATGTATGTATGTATGATGTATGGCTAACTGTGGCCCAACATATTAACTGCAAGATTTTAGAAATGAGCAGTTCATAAGTTGATGAATACATTTTATGACAGTATAGGGTTATAATTCTATTTTATTATGAGTTATTGTTCTGAGTGACTAATTTATAAATTAAAATTTATCTTAGTTATGTGTAAGGGAGGAAAGCTGTATAAACTGAAGGCCATTGATTTCTGCATTTGGTTCCTGTAGTGTGCCCTGAGGGCAAGAGGCTTGATAACCATACTACAGCCTATCCGTCTGTCAGACAGTTGCTTTGTCTGTAGGTGTGGGATTATGAGAGACTACCAGTGGGCATTGTGTGCAAGCTTTTTTATGGATGTGCCATTTCATATACATAGAAATGATAAACTGAGTCAGGCGGTGGTGGCGCACGCCTTTAATCCCAGCACTCGGGAGGCAGAGGCAGCTGATTTCTGTGAGTTCGATGCCAGCCTGGTCTACAAAGCTACACAGAGAAACCCTGTCTCGAAAAATCAAAAGAAAGAAAAAAGAAAAAGAAATGAGAAACTGCCAAATGATCTACTTTTAAAGTTATAAGTCATATACCTCAAACAATACAGGATCATTATAAGCTAAAATATATTCCCTTCAGATCATTACAAAGGTTGGGTTGAGGATATAAGCTGTGGAATGTGTGCTTGCCATATCTGGGGCCCCAGGTTCCATCCCCAACACTGCAGAATGAGTAAATAAGGACCTTAAGGCTACCTATTGCCCTTACATGCAGCTTTAGCTGTGTAGTACCTAAAGTGTCTGTAGGAACTCAGACTGCTTTTTATCACTTTCAGGGTCCGTTTTCATTTCCTTGTGGGTGTAAGGATTTGCTCAGGAGGCCAGCCAGCCAGTCAGCTAGCCAGCTGTGGCTTGGTTTTGTTTTTAACAAAAACAGCATCATACTGTTTCAGGTTCTGCCACTTGGTCTATACAAAACAATGGCCCATTATGACCTGGCACCCGGTAGAATGCCCTGCAGAACCCATTAGAGAACACATTGCAGAACATTTCGCAGAACGTACAAGCCCACCAGCCCACTGTGAACATCCTTGGCTTCTGACCCACTGACCTGTCCTGGCTGACCACCCAGACTGTAGCTCAGTGAGGGAGTCACCCCACCCAGTGGCTTCCAACTTGCCCTGAAGGTGAACAGCAGCCTGAGGCCTCTCTACTGACAGGAGGAACACGTTTCTTTCTTGATACAGGATCTTACCCATTCAATCCTCCTGCCTCAACTTCCCGGGTGGCTGAAACTGCAGGTGTGTGTACCACTGGTTACACTGCAGATGCTTATTGAGCACCTACTGCATGTCAGGCACTATCCCAGAGGTAGGAAGGGCAGCAACGAATGAACCAGTCTTTGGTGTTGGGCGACTCTCAGTCCCTCCAGAGGGTGAGGCCAGCATAGGGAGGGGGAGAAGATCTGGAGGTTAATGTACAATCCCAGGCCCTTATGCTGAGGGCAGGCACTTGGGAATAGGTTGCAGGTGTGCGGAAGAGTGGTCCATTCATTGACTGTGGAGTTCAGGTACTGTGGACTTTGTTTGGGATCATCCAGCTAACCTGCCCCACCCACTCACCTCAGGGACTAGGAGTTCTAGTGAGGTCTGGGTGAAGTGTATCAGTGGGAGAGATCCAACCTTCAAACCACCTATTGTTCAGTTTCCCCGGCCCCTGTTGTGCCCACCATTCTGATTATATAAAACTCCCCTTCTGGGAGGTAGATTAAGGACACTGGCAAGGTCTTGTGCAACTGACTTTTCTGGGGATGGAATCCAGAGAGGGTTTTCCACACTTAGACAGGCACGGTACCACTGAGCCACAACCCCAGCCCCTCACCTCCGCGTTGTTCAATTAATGGGAACTCAATTAATGGAAACAGGGTGTGAAGGAAGTACCCCAAGGGCAGGCTGCTTAAGAGATACCCGTAATCCAGGACCCAGCTCTCGGAAAGCTTGGAGAAGAGCCTGGAGCCTGGCACTGGCGAGCTGCTCTGGACAGCCCAGGACTGAGATGTATGGGGGAAGGGTGAGAAGGACACTCTGCCCACACTTGTTGGGCATCTAGTAGACAGGAGACATCTGTTAACTGGGCTGGTCAATCTATTTGCCTTGTCCCTCCCCATCCCCCCTGAGTCTCAGTATCACCATTAAGTGGAACTTGAGGCTAGGTCTCCTAGCCGGGACATTCTGAGTGTCCTGTTTCCATGGTGTTTGTAATAGGGTAGAGGTGGAATCTGACTGGTTGCCATGTTCCATCAGCCCCCTTCCTGCCCATAAACTGAGGTTGCTAGATGCTTGACAGGGGGTGGAGAAGTGTGGCTGGCTTGTGGATCTGTGCAGTCATGCCTAGTGGGTGAAGGGCACTGGAACAGGGCTGTTCTGGGGACTCTGCCCCTACTCCAGGGCTAAACAGCCTCAATGGAAGACTAGTAATGATTTCAAGGACCCTCATTCCATCACCAGATGGCACCTGGTATCCACAGCCTCCTGACCAGCCACCATGCCTCCTGGGTACCTCTCTGTACCATCTAGGTGGTAATACTGGGCCAGTCTCCTGCTCAAGAGTCTTCCAGTGGCTCCGCCGTGCTCTGTGAAATCAGACTGACTCTAAAGAAGAATTTGATGTTAGAATCTTTCCCGGATCTGGCTCACCTGTCCTTGTTGTCTGAGGTTCTCAGCTGAGCCTGGTCCTTTGTTCCCCATCATTTTCTTCCGGCAAGGGACATCTTGAAGCTTCCTGGTCTATGAAGCGTTCTGTCCCTTGACCCTGGGTGGTGCTTTACATAAAGGAAGTCCAAGATCAGGAGAGTCAAAGTGGATTTGAACTTCCCTACCTCAGCACCTAGAATTCTGTTGGACTCTAGGCCTGAGTCCTGAGCTTGGACCTCTGTGAGCTTGCCTTATATCTGCCTGCCCACCTACTAGGGACACACCAAGAGGAGGGGGGGTGACTTCAACATCTAGCAGAGGGGTGTGGCTCACAGAAGTGCACCCCCATCCTGAAATGAGAGTCTGTCTATACTTTGAACATCTGGTCCAGGCTTGGAGCCACCCATCCACCCACCTAGCAGGTATTTATTCATCCCAAGTTGTGCAGATATGGCCAGTTAATAGGGCAATCTGAAGTATGCCCTCCTGGGACTGTCTGTTTGGAAAGAGTGATAGATGTCCCAACAAAAAAGTGATTCCGGTGAACATCAAAAACAGGTAGGGTTATCCAGGGCTGGTGTCCTTGGCCTCTGGTTTGCTGTGTGATCTTGGTGAATCCTAATCCCTCTCATGTCCTTGGGTTTGAGGAGACCACTTGGTGGATAATGAGGAAGAGTTCAATGTCTGTGCTATCATCATGGCCTGAGGTACCATGCACTTGTCCTCTTGCTGATTTTCCAGATGGCCTGACCTTGCTCTGAAAGAGTTCCTCCCGATTTGGAGACTGGAGTTCCAGAGTGGTACTGAGCAGAGTTGTGGCAACTGGCGTTTAGTAGAGAATATCTCCTTGGGAACAATGTGGGTTTGCTTAAACTATTAGTGGGAGAATATAGATTAGAACAAACCTTTAAAAGGAGAGAGAGAAAGAAAAAAAATTCCCCACGCCTGCCAGCCCCTCCTAGGTGCTGTAGAGTCTATTTCTGTCTTTCATTTTTCATGGGTAGAAGGTGGGCTTTTCTTAAAGCTATCCTGTTTGTGAGCCTGGAAAAATGTGTTGGCCCTTCCGAATATTCCCCCAGGTCAGTTTTCAGCCACACCAGGTGTTTTTTTGTATTTTTTTTTTTTTTTTTGATGGCGTGGTTCTGAAGATGTAACCCAGAATGGTACGTAGGGCTCTCTACTCCAGCCATTTTCCTCCCCTGCCCCACCCCAAGCGTTATAAAACACTGGTATTCTTTCTTTGTGGGACTGTTTTGTTTTTTTTTTTTTTTTTTTTTTTTTTTTTTGTTTGGTTTTGTTTGGTTTTGTTCCCCTGTGACCAATTAAGACACAGTAGGGAAGGTTTGGCACGGTGGACTTTTGGGGAGTGGGGGGTCTGTGATGTCCCTTTATGCTTCTTCATGTCCCCAAGCCCCACTGGCTGGAAACTTACCACCCCTCTTGGCAGTGTTTTGTTGGCTGAAAGAAACTAGGGGAAGCCAGCATGGTCTCCTTACTAGTAGAGAGCCACGCCTTCTTAGTGCTAACTCCTACTTTAAATTCTGGGCCACAGGCTCCAGCCAAAGGCTAATTTGCTTCATTTGAATATAAAGCGTTTAGCCTTCTGCCAGCATCCCGGAAAGCCCCATATCTACCACCAGGAAAGCCACCCTCCTTGTTTATTGTGTCTTAGGCAGTCAGGATAACTACCACCAATTCTCACCTCCTTGAGGACCCATCCTGAGCCCCTCTCCTTCTGTTACTAGGGGTCTGGAGCTGCTGGGCTTGGTTTAGTGTGGTTCTGTTATGGGGATGTAAATAGCAGAGCAGCTGTGCTCAGATTTTGTTTTTAGATGTGAGTTCTTAATTTTTTTTTTTTTTTCAGCCCAGGCTGGCCACAAACTCATGAGCCTCCTGTTCAGGCTCCCGAATAGCAAGGCTCTCACCCTCATCACACTTCAGGTCAAGCTGGAGTCTCCAAGTTGGAACCTAGCATCCAGTAGATTTTTAAAAGCCTAGCTGAGATAGCTGAACAGTGGGTTCACCTGTTTTTCAGTTATTTGGGAGGATGAGGAGGGAGTGTGGCCAAGAGCCCAGGAGTTGGGGTGACACAGTCCCTAGAGCCACATAGGGAGACCCAGGCTGTAGATCTTTCTTACCCAAAAACTGAAAATGAATTAGATGATACATTCTATTTCCTTAGTCTTCACATTTTGCATAGGAAAACCCCAAGGCCTCCCTGAAGGCAGGTGACTGGCTCAAGGTCATAGGGCTGGGAGTTGGCTGAGCCAGCCTTGGGCCAGTGCCACCTTGGAAAGGATGCTATGGGGAAGCCTTTTGCTACTTACTCCGCAGTGTTGGCGGTCCAAAAAACCGCAGGAGACTTTTGCAGGCAGCCAAGTCGGATGTTAAGTCAGGGTAGAGCCCAGGGCCAGCCAGGCCCTGCAGACAGGCCTGGTGGCTCTAGGCAGTGTGTCAGGACAAGGCCCACAGCATGAGATCTGGCATGTTGCCTGCTGGGGTGGTGGTGGTGGTGTTAGGGGACTCTTTGAGAGAGGCTCTTAGCTCCTGAAAGACAACACAGGGCCTTCTGGAATATCCCTCAAATGGCCTGCTAACTAGAGCATGGGGGCCAGCAGAAGCAAGGGCTATGTTAGAGGCTTCCCCTTGACCCGGTACTGGTGCTATCCTTGTGGAAAGTTGCAACCTCCTGGAATTGTCTCAAATTGGGCTCTACTTTGAGAATGGAGAGGGGCCCTGTGGTATGGTCTCCTGAGGCATGTGTTTACATGGGTCACCTGGCATCAGCAACTGGAGGAGAGGGACAGATTGAGTTTGAGTTCATAGAGCATGTTGGTCCCTGGACCAGAAGTGCCAGTTGTCACAGAAAAGAGACTAGGTGGCTCCATCCACATCTGTGGCATTTAGAGCTGGTAGAGCTGGGGGTGGGGTTCACAGTCTGTTGTGAAGAGTCCTCCAGATGTCTCACAGGCCTGCCTGTGAGGAATGAATTAAATATGCCTTTCTGTGTGCTCTGAGGTGAGGGCTGAGGGTGAGGGTCAGGACTAAACTTTGCAACAGACACATGAGGGATAGAATGTCAGACTGTAGGGGACCTAAGATGTCACCTGCATCCTCCATCTTGGTCCTAATGGGTTGAACGTTTGAGTGAGCATAAAATGACATAGCAAGTTCAAACCAAGGCATAAGTCTCTCTGTCTCATACTAGGTAAGCATGCACTCTGCCCCTAGCCACATCTCTAGGCATTTAGTTAATTAATTTTTATTGGTGTGTGTGTGTATGTATGTATGTATGTATGTATGTATGTATGTATGTATGTATCTATCTATCTATCTATCTATCTATCTATCTATCTATCTATGTACGTACAAGTGTATACAAGTATCCTAGGAGGCCAGAAGAGGGCTTTAGGTCCCTGAAAGTAGAATAACATTTGGTTTTGAGCCTCCTAATGTGGGTGTTGGGAAATGAACTCTAGTCCTCTGCAAGAACAGCAGGAGCTCTTAGCTGCTGAGCCATCTCTCCAGCCCTGCATTTATTTAGTTTTTGAGACAAGGTTTTTCTCTTTAGCTCAAACTGCTCTCAAACTTACTATGTGGCTCAGGTCAGTCTCCAACTCATGATCTTCCCACCTCAGCCCCTCCAGGGCTGGGATTACATGTATGTACCTCCATTCCCTAATGAGACTGGATCCTATGGTTGTAGTCTGCAGAAATCAGTTTAAATTAACTTTAGAAGTAAATAGAACTGGAGAGGCCAGGTTCAGTATGCTTCAGGGGTGGTTGTATCCAGGTGCTGAACTGTCATCAATCAGTTGCATTTTTGGTTCCTCAGTGCCTATTTCTTTCTCCATGGGGGCACCTTAGCTGCCCCAGTGAAACCCCACCCCCGCAAGCCATCCCAACTTAGAAGGAGCCTTCTTTTAAAAAAAGTTAATTTTAGGATTATGTGTGTATGCATGGTGTGTGTCTATGTGTGTGTTGAGGGCGATGCACATGGCATGGCATACTTGTGTGTGTGTCAGAGGAAAACTGTGGAGTCTGTTCTTTCCTTCCATCTTTGTGTGGGTTCTGGGGATAGAACTCGGGTCTCCAGGCTTAAATGGCAAATGTCTTTAACCCATAGAGCTGTCTTGCCAGCTCTTCAAGCCCCAGGGATTTTTGTTTTGTTTTGTTTTTAAACAAGAGTTCTGGCTGTCATTCTAATTGTCCAGGCATAGTCAAGTCCATCAGTGAGCCACCCATGGCTAACCCCTCTGATTGTCCAGGTCTTGTTCACATGCTCCCCAGGAAGTAAGAGGTGAGATCAGTTCCTAGATACCCCATAGGATGAGATCAATACATGTGCATCTCCAGATCAAATCAGTTCAGGCTGTTGCCATGTAGGGTGTGAGTGCCAGCAAGCCAGATAGACCCACTGACACAGATAGCCACTCTTACCTGTCTGAGGTGAGCTGGCCTCTTATTGGTTAGGATTCACCCCAGACAGAGTGACATCCTTCATGGTTCCACAGTGACATCCTTCATGGTTCCTTGAACACTGTACTGTGTTAAGAATTGTGCTTCAAACATGCTGACTCAATCCTCTTTCTTTCTTCCTTTGGCACAGCCCAGGAGAGTCAGGTACATGTTGCCATTTTCCATTTCTGTGCCTTGACCATTGCAGATATTACCAGTCCACTTCTGCTTCTGTAGGGCTGTGTCCAGCCAGGAAGTGGCCGAAGCCCCAGTGGCTTCTTACTCATATCTCAGTCTCATTCTAGCATTTTGGGCTCCTTGAGAGCAGGGACTTCAGCTTCTTGGGCCCTGCTGGCATCTTTCCCCGTACAGTGCCTGGCACATAGTAGGTGCTTAAGAAATTGTTGACTATTCCTACTTTGTGCTACCTTGGACTCATTGAATGTGCCCTGATGCAGTAGTGGCAGGTCTGAGGAGGAAGGCTGGTATATACTGACAGGACTGCTAGAACTTTGCTCAAGTTGTGGAACAAGCAAGAAGGTAGAGCTGCCAGGGAGAAGGAGAAGAGGGGCTTAAGGGGGGACAGGTGCCCTTGCCCACCTTCCTCCCTCACCCCTGTGCATCACCATTAATCCTGGTTTAAGTGTCCCTGAAATCTTAGATCTCCATCAATAAGAATGCCTTTCCCGATTCTACACATTTTTATATTCCAGGAAAGCTGAAAGGCTTTCCTGTGTCTGGGCCAGAAGCACTGCGGGTGGCCTGGGACTCCAGGCACAGAGCTCTGTCCCCACTTGTCTGTTTCCCAAATCCAGTCCTAAAGAACAGGCTCCTTTTCTTTCTTTCTTTTTCTTTTTTTTTTTAAGCATCTGAGGTGCAGCCCTGTTGTGGGGCTCCCACTGATCGTGCACAGGACTCTGGGGTCTATCCCAACACTGTAACATGAACAATAAATCAGAATCCATGAGATGGCTTCTGGGCCATCTCCCCATGGGAGAAATGCTGTGCAGTGGAGTTCAGCAGGTTTTCTGGGCATGAAGGTTCTCAGTAATTTAAATGCGGTAATTGGTGGGCTCTGCCTTCTAAGACTCTTGGGGCTGGGCTGTCAAGGTGGCTCCGCTATGGAAGGCACTTGCTGCCTGCTAAGCCTGTTGACTCCAATTCAACCCCCAGGATCCACATGGTGGGAAGAGTCTTCCTGCAAGTTGTCCTTCGACCTCCACATGACAGTCCCCCAACACACAAAGAAATGTAATAATAATAATGATAATAACAGTAAAAGGGATTCTCTCCACCCCTCTGTCTAGCTTTGTCCATAGGGGATCGTCAGTGACAGACCTGGGTGGGTAGGTTACAGAGCGGGTAGTGGTGTGGGCTTTTTGATCTGGTCTAGTGAGTGGATTACCAATGCATGCCAGCAAAAAGAACCGCTCTTTTAAAAAAATGTTATATGTATTATGTGTGTATGATATATGTCTCTGAGCATGGCACAGTGTATATGTGGAGCTCAAGGGACAGCTTGCAGGAGTAAGTTCTCTTCTTCCATCATGTGGGTCTGGGAAATCAAACTCAGGTAGGTTATCTGGCTGGGCAGCAAGCACCTTCACCTGCTGAGCCATCTCTCTGACCCAAAAGGGACCTTTGTTGTACATCAAACCCACCAGGGCTTCAAACATCTCACAGTGAGCAAAGGCAGTTGGGTGATTCGTTGTGACTTGGGCTGTGTTCAAGGGCACTGAAGTCAGAAGAAGGATTCAGACTGAGTGAGAGAAAGGAAGGAAGGGGGGAAGGGAGGAGAGAGAGAGAGAGAGAGAGAGAGAGAGAGAGAGAGAGAGAGAGAGAACATATGTTTGTGTATGACTGACCACATGGGCCTGCATTAGCACACATGTGAGAGTGCAGGTCTGTGTGTGGATATACATGCTTGGGACTCAGCATCTCCCCTGTCAGGTCCCTGGGGTCCCACAGGTCCCCTCCCTAGCATATGTGTGTTGAGAGTCACCCACAGTCAGACCTGGTCACCCTGGGCATGCAGGCTCTGACCACACCTCTTTGCTTCCTCTTTGCAACAGGTGCAGAGCCAGCCGCACAGCCCCTTCAGAGGAGCCTCTCAAGCGTAAGTAGTTTTTCAGCTTCCGTACAGGCTCACCAACACCACCCTCTGCAGGGAGGAGTCTCCAGCTTAAAGTGTCCTCCAGGCTCTAGGAGAAGACAAAATAACTGAGGGGGGCCTCATCACATGTTCTTGGCACCTGTGGGTGGAAGGTCAACTGGACTGCCTGCCTGTACCTGTGCTGTGCCAGGGAATAGATGTGGCAGGTGTCACATGGGGCGTGGGAGCTTGGATGAATTGAGCCTGAGACCCACCTTCACAGGTGGCCTGGCTCCAGACAGGATGCTCCAGATTTTGATCACAAGCCTCTCCGCTAATCTCTTCTATTTGTGTGCATGCTCACGAGGGTGTGTTTGTGCGCATGCGTACGCACCTGTGTGCAGGCCCTGCTGGGGATGGAAGGGTGCTAATTCTGAGCTCTACCACTGAGCAATAGGCCCAGCTTCACTGAAAGTTCTATTAGAACAAAACTGAAAATGTTCAGCAAAGTTGTGAGATCTCTGAATTTCTGATGCCCTTCACTCTGATGGTCCTGGTGTTGATGCTGGCCAGAGTGTATTATCTATACCCACTGCTGTCTTTCCTATGAAGAGCCACATTAATAATATTCTTGCTGAATCATTGGGGAGTAATTTACAAATGGGGGTGCCCCTTCCCCTAGTCCTTCACATATTTCATAAGAGCAAGGCCATTGTCTTATGTAATCACAGCCCAATTATCAGCCCGGGACATTTAACATTGACATAGTTCTCATATCTAATCTGCTGGTTGTCTTGGTACTTACTACAGCTTGCTTTTTCTTCTCATTAATTTTTTCCCCCTTTCTTCTAGTTCAGAATTGTAATAGTGCCCATAGGAAGGATTTTGATATTGTTTTTCAGACTGATTTAGCTGATTTTAAACTTGGGACTTCAAAGTCCTTTTAATCTTGACATTTACTAAGAAACACTGGAGGGTGTATACACACTCTCTGGAATGTTCTAAGTCCATGCCCTGCCATCTGCCAGCCACGCCTCTTTCCTGCCACTTTGTTGATCTTATGACCCACCTGTGGACCCTGCTCTCAAATTGGATAACTCCGCCTTCCTGGGTAGAGATTGCTTAATATCTAATCTTCTTCCCTCCCAGCTCTCACTCCCTTTCCCTTTCTGCCTCTTTTCTTTCTCGTAGCTCTGGGGTGGAGCCCTCTGATGTAAACCATTCTCTATCCTGCGCTATACTCTCAGTTTCCAAGGCAGGTCTCTCACTGGCACAAGGCTGGGGCATGGTTAACTTCGGGTCATCTGTGGAGCTCTCGTGAGTCCCCTGGTAACTGCCACTTGTGGCTGGATCCAATTGCACTTTTGTTCACTCTCCCTGGATGAATGTGCTTCTGTGTCAGTTACAGTCAGTCAAATGGAGACCAGGGGTCCTCTGATGTCAGATGTGCCCACCCCCAGAGGCTCAGAAGACCTCCCTTAGCAGCTGTTGATGGGCAGATAACCTTCTCTGTTGTGCTCAGAGTCTTCACTTTAATGGCCATGTGTCAGGGACTCTTAACGGCCTGTGGGTACTGGACTTGCCTGGAGATGTAACACATTACCTTGTTATAACCCCAAGAGCCATGTGACAACCTCAACAGCCATGGTAGTAGGAGTTCTTATTCTTTCTGTAAAAATGGCAGATGAACAGGTGGAATGCATATGAGTGCCAGGCATGGCCACACCCCTCAGCAAGTTGGGTACAGACTTTCAGTAGTGCTGTCTCCTAGGTACTCGTATCTCCTTTGTGTAGATTGGGAAACAGAGACTCAGCGGTAAAGGGGCACCTTCCAAGTTCCCACAACTATGAACCCACTTGTCCAACTCTGGTACCCACTTGGTGGCACTGCTGTCCCTACTGCCCTCCCTATAGGCAATGAGTCCCCTCCAGGGACTCCCCTTCTCCTTCCCCTTCCCAAGACCTTCCTGCTGCTGGTTAATAAGCAGCCAAGGATAGTGGAAGCCAAGGAGGCTGCTGCTTGCTCCGAGGCTGGAATGTGAATTCTGTTTCTAGATAAAGAGTCTTGTGCTAGTGGCTGGCCTCTTGGGGCCTGGCAGCCTCATAGGCAGAGAGAAGATGGAGGCCGGCCTGCTCCTCCTCAAAGCTAATCCTAGATGCAGACCATGCTGTGGGGGCACTTTGGCCCTTCAGACTGCCCTACACCACTTCTACGTAGCCCTTCTGGCTTGCTCTTTCTGAAAAAGCTCATGGTCTCTCTTCCACCATTTACATGGTGGTCAGTAGGATTTGAAGGGAGCTTATTACACAGATATGATACACACTGAGTTCTGGGTGTGGCCCACCCCCACTCATTTCATGGGGCCCCTAGCCTTTGGTTTTCATCTCAGAAGGGTATCTTTTCAGCTTTGTGGTGGAGAGAATAGAGCTGAGGTGTCAGGCAGGTCCAGGTTCATTCTAGTTCCAGGGCTGGGATGTGACCCAGGAATCCCTGGCACTACAAGACAAACTACAAAGCTCTCAACCTAGCCCCAGAATGTGCCTGATGTGTGTGACCTTGAAGGGAATCACTAAACATCTCTTGAGTCTCAGACTCCCCACTATAAAAAGCCAAGAGAATTGAAAGTCCACTGCAGGACAGGGGTTGGCAGAACAGGTGACATGGAGCCTTGGTGAGCCCAGGGGAGTTTTATGGGCTCAGCTAGTTTAACAGAATTAGTGCCAAGCACCACACATAGAATTACCTCATCAAAGGAGTCCTTGGAGCAGCTGCACCCCCTCAATTGAAGAGGCAAGTCTGCCTTCCAGGGTGCTGCCCTCTGGGATGATCACTTCTGGGTTCTTGTCCTCTGCTGTGCAAGGTACTCTAAGGAGGAGACTGAGCAGGGCATGCCTCCTGCTTGTCTGTGTATTCCATGTGTCCTTTACTGAGTGCCACCTCAGTACCAACCCTGATGCAGGGGCCAGCCCTGAGCTTTTCTGTCTGACGCCCTGACTGTGGTTGTACATGGGCATATCTTACACCTGGATGCAGTGTAGAAGTCCTCCCCTCCCCCTACATGGGGCAGAACCCAGGGTGCATGCTTGCCTCTAATTCTGCCACTCAGGCACACTTCTATCCTGGGATACCCATTTTAAAGATGTGCAGACCCCAGATAAGCTTTTTGTGTGGCAATGACCAAATGAAGCCCCACTGTCACTTAGGGTCTGGGTGCCCTGGTACAAGGGATTCCCCTCTTGCTGCCAATTCCCTTGTCTGTTAAAGACTTGTGTGGAGCATAAGGAAGCACTGATCCCGTCCAGTCTCAGCCCCAGCTTGGCAGCTTAGTGGGACATTTCCATGGGGGGTCACAGCACTTACCTCATTTTGACTGGTATCCCTCTGCCCATCATTTCCCATGCTGACTCTCTCTTTGCCTCTGTCCTACCCCTCCACCCTCACTCATCCCTGCAACCCTATCCTTCACCCCTGGACTCTTGTTCTTGCTATTTTCTAACACAAGTTTTATGATTTTTAGCTGGAGCCCTTGATCATTCCTCTTACAGGGCCTTCTCTTGCCTCTTATCTAAGGCTGGTGATGGATCAGTGGGAACAGTGCCACAATTGATTAGTAATGTCTGTCAGGGGAGCATGCTAGCTGGCTAGCAAAAGGTGAACTGTATATCATTTGTATGACATTCCCTCAGTAATGTATACCTGAAGAGGGAAGCCCAGAGGCCTTCAAAAGTGCTCCATAGCCAGCAGGAAAGAGGCTTCATGGGGGTGGGGAGAAGAGTAGGAGGGGTCTGGGGAGGGAGAGGGTGAGACCTTGTTTTTCACACCGGGCAGCCAGAGTATTCAAACTCTCATATTATACTGGGCTTTGTGTTTTGTGCTGGGTGTGGATAATGCAGGGATCCCTTGGGACACCGGATAGGATTGCCAGGTAAAATACAGGGCACTGACTCAGTGAGCATTCCCAGGCACCACTCTGTGAGCCATTCTGTGGTTTCTCCGCAAGAGTAGCAAATGCTCTTAACCGCTGAGCCATCTCGCCAGCCCCAGAGTTTGGATATTTTTAAAAGCTTGTGTCTCTTATTGATGCATCTTTCTAACTGTGGTCATAGAGCATTGCTCTTGGAGACATTCAAAGACATCTGTCATCCTAAAAGAGGCAGAACCAGAGTGGCCTTTGTTCTTGGCTTTTGAGACGGGGTCCTGCTGTATATATCTCTTGGAATCTAACAGCATCCTCCTGCCTCAGCTTCTTGACTGCTGGGATTATAGGTATGAGCCATCACACCCAGGTCCAACAGTGGCCTTCTCCAGGCTGACTGATGCCTGGATCCTATGGCCAAGGAGAGGTGTCACCTCAGCTTCTTACCTACTCTGCTTGGGACAGGATCTTAACCCTTTGACCTTTCCAGTCTTTGAGCAAGTTTGCCTTTTTATCTGTTACTAGCTTTGCCATCCTGCAGAAAGACCAGGGCTGGCAAGAATGCTTGATGGCAGGGGAAGTTTGGGGAAACTCTCTGAAGTATATGAAAAGTGAGAATCGAAAGTCTGATTGTCAGTCATCAAAAGCCTTGGGCTTTTCTGGTGTGGGCGTGTATATTTGAAATCCTAGCCTCCAGGAGGTGGAGTTGGAGGATCAGGAGCTCATGGCTATTGTTAGTTACACAGTGAGATTGAGGCCAGCCTCAGCTACATGAGACTGTCTTAAAATACAAATGTAGTGGACTTTTCTGTGGTTTAGTCTCTACTGTATCCTGTGGACTCAGGTGAGAGACAGACTGCTCAGTCTGGAGATTGCCAGGGCAATCTGAAGCTGTCTTAGTTATGTGTCCTCTGTGTATGTGCTAGCAATGGAAACCGGGGCTTCCCACAGCCAGACAAACACTCCAGCACCGAGCCTCACCCCGTAAGGATGCTCTGGACACACCAACTATTTCCGATGTCTTAAGCAACAGGTGGGCACAAGACCGGAAGGGCATTACCCTTAGAGGAAGCAGCGTGTGTAAACGCCTGGTGTGGCTGAGAGTGAAAGCGAAGAGTAACTTTCAGGAAGCTGAGAAAGGCGTGTCTTGGCCTGGCTTATCTTCTGGGCAGGGGAGGGGACTCTCACCTGATGACCTCAATGCTGGATGTTGTGTCCAAGGGTTGGTCTTGCTCCACTTTGGGGAACCAGACTGTGGAGACAGACCAGTGGCCATATTTGTGGCTTGAGCTTGCGGCTGTTAGGTAACTGTTTTGATGATGGGCATTCAAGATGGAAAAGCACAACTGGGCTCTCACCCCAACTCAGCCTAAGAGTCACCTTGGCTGGAGGTTCTGGGAGGAATGCTGTTCTTGGGAGTATTACCTAGTTAGACATTTTCACAGGGCTTTGGGGGGTGGGCCATAGAGAACCACCCTGCCAAAGCTCCTTGTTTGTCACCCAGTGGATGGAGAACCAGAATATCTGGTGTTTGCCTGGTGGGTTTGTTTGTTTCTTTCACAGACATGAGAATGGTCTCATGGAATCAGTGCTTGTTTGAAAAGTTCCTAAAATAAAAGCCAGTGATCTTCCAGGGTAGAGGGTGTATTGTGGCTCCCAGAGCATTTTAAATCTGATCTGTGCTGAGGCCCTTCCTCCAGCCTTGCCTTATGTAATTTGAGATGGTCCATTTAGCAGATGATGCTACTGAGGCCCTCAGGGAGAAGCCAGGGTCCTGAGGTCACCACTCAGATGGCCAGTGACCCATTAGGTTCTAATTAAAATCTAGGTGAGGCAGTGGAGGAGGCCGACCAGATTCTCAAAAGGAGATATTGCCTGCTATGGACTTGAGAGCAAAGCTGCAGAAGCCCCGGGGAGGGACCCTCCTTTCCCAGCATCAGGCATCAGTGTGTTAGGAAGAAGTAGTAATGTAGAACTCGGCCATGGTGGGGGAGGGGTAAGAAGGAACTCCTTGACCAAATAAATAGATGAGTCAATTAAAAAGGATGGAGTTAGGGGCTATTTATAGCTATGGCCTAAATCACAGGTATCCTTGCCCCCAAGGAGGAAAAGGAGACCTTTTTTTGGGTGTCCCAGGCTGTATACATGACTAAGCTGATTAAGCCCTAGGCTGTGGAGGGTGGGATACTGGAAAGAGTGACTGAGAGCTCAGAGTGACCGCTCAGGGAAGGTGAGGGAAGCGGGGGAGGCACTGCTGGAGCAGGCAGGGGGTGGGGAATGGCTTGGGCTAGGGCAGCCCCTAGAGTTGGCTGTCCCCACTATTAGTCATGGAGAATAGCCATTCCTTGGACTTTGTCCTCCTGATTGTTTTAACCTGGTTGATCTTAAAGGTTGAAAACAAGCCCTCTTTCTTAGCCAGAGGGTCGGTATTTAGCAATCACAGCTGGTATCGCTGACTCTCACCTGTTCTGAGTATAATTAAGTGGGAAAACACTTAGCAAGGCCTGTGTGGCATGTGGGTGGATGTTGCTGCTGTCAATGCCACCTGCCACATTGCCACCATGCCAGCCTGTGACGGCAACTGTGGTTAATTTGCAAAGTGGCCCCTCTACCTTTAGCCACTGTCAGGAGTCGCCTCTGCCAAGTTGAAGGGGGGTAGGACTTTGGGTTATTTAAAGGTGATAACCTGGAAATAATCCTGAGCTCAGCAGTTAAGTATCCAAGACTCGGGAGTGTACTTCTTCCTGGCTGTATAAAAAACTTCAGTCAAGTGGCTTAACCTTGTGAGTGTTGGTTGGGCATCCACAAAGTGGGGTGATGACTCTCATCCCACTGGCTAGTACGGGTTGGATACCTAGAGCCTGGAATGAACTGCCTGAGCAGGTGGGTATCTCTCCATATGCACAGGACATTTCCAGAGTGCTTTTGTCCCTGCACGCTAAGATGCTCTGAAGGTCCATTGCCTTTGGACTAATTAGGAGATAAGTGAGCGGCAGCAATCATTGGAGAAGGATTTAAGGGAAGAAGGGAAATATTTAGCCTGATTAAAAAAAAAAAAACTGTTATTAGGTGGAATTATATAAAGCACCCAGAGCTGTGTGGCCACATGTCAGCTGCAGCTATTATTTCAACCATAGGAAAACAGTTGGAATTAGAGGAACAAAGGGTTGCTATGGCTACAGCAAACCCAGGTCCTTCTCAGTGCACCTGGGGCAAGTCCAGTCCCTGCTCTGGAACACAAAGCAATCTGAGGCCACCAGAGAAGGTATAGGATTACTGCTGGGGAACCAGAGCCACACTGCCGGGAGATGGGTGTAGGCTGGGCAAGGAGGGCTTCATTGAGGAGAGGGGAGAGCCAGAAATACATTGGGGTGTCTGTGAATTGCTAGGGTGGTTAGAGGTGGGAGTCCTCCCCTCCCCCATGGTGTTGAGGGTAGAACCAGGGGCTCTATGTATTCTAGGCAAAGCTCTGCCACTGAACCATATGCCCTAAGCCCCTTATGGAGATTTTTTTTTAAAAGGTTTGTGTACTTTTATTTTATGTGTATGAGTGTGTGCCTGTATATTTGTATGTACACCATGTGGGTGCAGTGCTCACAATAGTCCGAAGAGGGCATTGGATCCCCTGGAACTAGAGTTACAGATGGTTGGGAGCCACCAAACTCTAGTCTTCTGCAGAAGAGGAGTAAGGCTCTTAACTAGTAACCCATCTTTCCAGTCCCATGGAGACTTTTTTTTTAAGATATTTTCCCCATGATGTAAAAGAAAAAACATTTTAAATCTTATTTTCTGTGCATTGGTGTGAGGGTGTCAGATCCCCTGGAACAGGAGTTAGAGTTGTGAGCTGCCATGAAGGTGCTGGGAATTGAACCTGGATCCTCTAGAAGAGCAGCCAGTACCCTTTAACTGTGGAGCCATCTCTCCAATCCCAAGAAAACATTTTTTTTAATGGGAAAAAAAAGGGTGCATCTGGTTAGCAAAGCACTTGGCTAGCATTTGAAGCTCTGGGCTACATTCCCAGCACAGTGGAAAAAGACAAAAGAAGTGTAATACTAGGGACCCTGTCTCCCCAATAATACCAGCTGGTGAAGGCTTTGTCCCAGATAGATACAGGCCATGAGTCTACTCAGCCATGGGGGCTCTTTGGGAAGACATGAATCTGAAGCAGTGATCACTACTGCCCTCAGCCCTCCACCTGAGGGGCACCCCCCAGGGGGAGGGTCAGTGGAGGAGGTGGAGTATTAGGGTGATACACCCCATGTTTGAGCTCTTGCAGTTAAGGAGCCAATCAGACACTCACCAGGGCTATGCCCAAATCCTGGTGGCAGAGGTTTAGGGAGAATGTCATTATCTTGTCACCTGTAGTGCCAGGTGCTACTCTAAGGGCCTCTGTGAGCTCCCCTAATCCCAACAGTGCTACTAAGCAGGGCCCATTCTCTGGGGACTGCTTTGTGAGTGCTCTCTCCCTGAGAGAGACCAGTGTGCCTGAGCCTGTGCCTGTGTGGGAGGGACAGTGGGGCTCCAGGTGTAAGGTTCCTCACTGGTTTAATCTCACTTTAGTGAGGGGCAGTCTGTCTGCAGCAGTGGAGATTGAGGCCTCCAAGGTCTGCCCTGCTCTTGGCATTCCATAGCAGGTGTTTCTCTGGCTAGGAATATTCTGTTTCCACCACTGTAGGGGACAGTGTCCCCTCTCACAAATCCAAGACATGTCCCTGTGGTATTGTGCCATCTATGACAGGCTAGTCCAGCTATTTTTTGCCCTTGCTACGATGCTGAGCTGAGGGGGAGCTTCTGTGGCCCTGGCTGCCCACTGTGGTTATGCGCAGCCTCTGACACTTTCTCCTTGGATCAGACAGGAAGGTCCTACTTAACTGCCCAGCCCCAGAAGCCACCCCGCTAGTCCTTGCCTTTGTCTCTCAAACTCCTTCCAGTTAAGGCAGGCAAAGTGTTTGGCCCTGTCCAGAGTTGGAAGAGCTGCCACAGAAGGGACTGAAGGGCCTTCAGCTTTGCTAGCTGCCGTCCATCCCCCTACAACCCCTCGCCCCATAAGCCTGGCACATGTGCACTGCATCAGCCAAACAATGGCTGCTGGTCAGTTTTGTTTGACATTTTATCCAGTGCCTCCCAGTTTACAACCCTGCCCTTCCCAGCCTTGATTCTAAGACTACTGGGAAGCGGATGTAGCAGGTGAGATTTCTGGGCTCCACCTTTAAGGTTGAGTTAATAGGTACAGATGGGTCCTGGTACTCACACCCTAGCTTATGCCCCAAGGTTCTACAGTCTATCGGACCAAAGCCTGGCCAGCTGGGAGTGGTAGGTAGCATACACTTTTAATTGGCAGGCAGAAGCAGATGGATCTCTATGAGTTTGAGGCCAGCCTGATTCATATGAGTTTCAGGCCTGCCAGGACTACACAGTTAGACCCTGTGTCAGTCAAAACAAAATGAAGACACCAAGGTTTCCCAAGCAGATCTTGAAACGTTGCCCAAAGTTTCCTAGTTCTGAACCAGAGCCCAGTCCCAGGTGAATGGTAGGTGTGATGTGGCAGGTTCTGGGATGGCCAAGAAGGTTTCAGTGGGATATCCTTAAACATGGGTGTTCTAAGAGTTTAGAGCCAGAACAAGGAATACCAGGGGAACGTGTCCGTCCTGGGATACAAAGGGGATCACCCACCCGGGATTGGACAGAAAGGGTTGGTGAAGCTTGGATTCAGGTGAAGTTCAGAGAGAGCTCTGGAGGCAGCTGGGAGCCGCTGCTAGTTCTTGAGCTGGGGCTGACCTGGCTGTCAGGCAGAGTTTGCTAGAAGTGAACTGGGGCCATGCCTCTGAGTTTCCAGCAGCTGGTGGCAGGTCATGAGAAGGCAGTGCTGTGCCTTGGGTGGACATCACAAAAGCTTACCCGGGCTAGCAATGGAGAGGCAAGTGCTGGGGTTGCCCTGGGAGATGCCCTATGCGCAGAGGAAGACACAGCTGATTTGTGTCAACCTCCGGATACTCCCCACATGGATTTTAACGCTGAGTTTTTCTTCTAGCCAAGCAGTAGCTGGTGTTAGGCACCATCTTGTAGCCCTGGAAGCCGCTGCCACCGCCACCCGCTGCACCAACGTCCGTCAGCCTGACAGAGTTAGATATGAATCCCGTGCACCCAGGTTTGCAATAGGAGTTTATTCTCTCTGCCTCTGGCACCTGTTATATCTACAGGGTGGGGGTATTAAGAGTGTCCCTACTCTCTCCACCTCTCTCTTGTTCCCTCACTGGAGCACATCTCCTTCGGCCACCCATGGCAGAGTACTGTGGGGCCAGGGCTTTGGTTTCTTCTACAGAGTGGGATTGTGTATGGACATACCAGGGCTTCTGAGGCCCTATCATGCAGCTGCCAAGGGAATTCCCTGGTACTTGACAAACCTTTAGGGAAAGTTCACCCTAGCTAGAGTCATCTGGGGAGATACTCGGGGAATGTGTTGTATGATCGAAATTGAAGCAAAGATTCGGGGCTCTCCAAAACAACAGCGATAAGAATCTCCATCTTCTTGGGGAATTTGTGCTCTGAGGCTATGACCAGGTTCTAGGTCACTCTCTCCTAAGTGTCTGTTGCTACATTTTGCCCTGTGGCTCTGCAGGCATCCCTGCACCAACAGGGTCCTCAACACTCTATCTGATGTGTTTACTGTGCCTGATGTCAGGAAGCAGCTGGGGCTCTTGGTGGGAGGGGTGACAGACAGCTGAGCACAGGCTGGTGATGTTGTAGGACCCTGAGGCCATTGCCCTGGAGGCTGACTGTCATTGCCTGGTGGGGGTTCTGTTCTTTACTCTTGTATGGTCAAGGTGTGGGGTGTGAGAGAGCATCCTGTGGAGGTCTTCAGCTCCTGGGAATGGGGGTGGGTTAGCAGGCACAGCTTCCCCTTTGCTCAGAATCGAGGGTGGCTCTGGGTGGGTGACTGCTCCTGCCATGCTTTTAGGTCATAGTCTGATCAGGCTTTGGTGCCAGGAAGGAAGGATGCCCTTCCTGTGTGGGAAAAAGAAGCATTGAAAGATGAACCCTTGGAGGGAGTGGGGGGTGTATTTACAAATATCACACACTGCCCAGACATCACACCCACTGCACAGATGGTAAGGCTGAGGCTCAAGGGTGGACTTGCCTAAGGCCACCTAGCAGAGTATACTGCCTGCTCTCCATGAAGTCGTGACTTCAGACAGCAGAGATGACAACTTTAGGGGCCTGGCAGTGCAGAGGGAGTCACAAGGTGGCCTAACACTTGGGGCTTCTCTTGCATTTCTGCAGAGTGAGAGAAGGGTTCTGCTTCCCTTTCATAGAGAGGACACAGGGTGCAGCCTTGGGTTTCTGTAGCTTGAAAGTGGGGAGTTTTGTGGAAGTGGCAGAGGCCTCCAGAAAAAACCCTGGGCTCCACATGCCTGCCTCAGGACCCTGGTGCCCCACACCCACCACAAGAGGCCTATGGCCCTGATGCTGGGGAAGTGACGCTGCTGGAGGTGAATGACAGCCCTGTGGCTGGGTGAGTCAGTGCCAGGAGCCCATGCCTGCTGACTCACCTCCCCTGGCTCCTCAGCTGAGGGGGAGGAGAAAGTGGGGAGGAGCAGAGCTGTCCCTTCAGAGCCAAGAGCATGTCCACCTAGGAGCTAAAGAAGACAGGTGGCTGGCAAGGTCAGGAGCCAGGTGTCCTGAAGCTTTTTGTGTACAAAATCTCCAGGTGCACACACCCCGGCCCTGCTTCTAAGACAGGCCCAGAGCACCCTGGAGGTACCATGGTGTGGTCAGGCCTCCCTACTTCCTCCTTCTTCCTCTCCCTCCTTCTTGCCCCCCCTTCTCTTTTTCTCCCCCACCTTCTCCTCCTGCCTAGCTTTGTTATTACAAACTGGAGGTCTGCTGAATGGCATTTGGTAACTAGGTTACTTCCCCAACCCCCAGCCCCCAGTCCCCAACCTAGGTTCTGGGTGTTCAGTCCAGAGGGGAAGGATCTTCCCTGTACCCCTTTGCAGTCTCTTCCTACCTCAGAAGCTCTCTCCTGTCTTTCCTCTGAACTTCCCATAACTTTGTGTTTTAATAAAACGTGCTTTCCCACTGTCTTTGATTTTAGGGAACAATAGGATGGCCCTGTAACTAGACCAAACAAGTAGATGACAGGCAGGTGACAGATGGGGCTTTGTTTCCACACAGCCATCTTCTGCCACCAGGGAGAACTGCCACTCTGAGCCAGGCCTGGAGTCATGTTTTGTAGAAGGGGAACCCTGTGCTTTGCAGAACTTGGCTTCATCTCTGGAGTCTGGTGCTACCTGTGCTTAGAGACACTGTCTTCCGCGTATCACCAGTAGTGGACCTTTAGCCAATAGGAAGGAGGTCCGATACCCATTCTTTGCACACAAAGCAGCTGCCTTCCACCATCCCATGAGTGACTGACTCTGCTCAGAAGGGCAGTAGGTAGCTCCAAGGTGTGGGGGTTAAATGACCAGAAAGTCACAGAACACAGGCCCTTAAGACCCTTTTCCTGACCTGGAAGAAGGTTGTCCACTCCAGGAAATCTGGGGCTTGTAAATGAAAGGGTTTTAGCTGTCAGTGGGACAGTGGGAAACTCATTATAAATCTAGGTTTAAACCTGGACTTCCACTGTCTATTTGCCAGGTCTATTGTAGCTATCTTGTAAATTTTGTTTGTGTTTTCAAGGCAGGGTCTCCCTAGGTAGCTCTGGCCAGACTGGAGCTCACTATGTAGACCAGGCTGGCCTCAAACTCACAGTGATCCACCTCCTGAGCACTGGGATTAAAGGCATGTGCCATCACGCCTGGCTTATCTTTTTTCTTTGTTTTATGGGTGGTTTGCTTGAGTTCATGTCTACACTACATGCATACAGTACCTGCAAAGGCCAGAAGAGAGTATTAGGTTGAACATACCATGTGGGTGCTGAGAACAGAACCCAGGTCCTCTGGAAGAGCAGCTGGTGCTCTTAACCACGAAGTCACCCTTCCAGGTCCTAGTATGGCTGTCTTTGTGTATACTTTCCCCTCCTCTCAGAACTCTGTTCCCCCAGATCTTCTAGATAGAACTTGGCTTGATGGCAGTATGATGAAAAGCACGATCTGTCTGGATATAATCCCAGCTGTGTGTGTGGCTGCAAACAGAACCCACCACACCCTATCTGCTTGCCCCTGTAAGCTGGCAAAAGGTATTGTTCAGTTTGGCAGGTCCCATCTGGAGGTCCTCTAGACCTCTGGGTGAGGATGTGGAGCAAGAGCATTCCTGCTCTGAGCCTCAGCATCCACCCTGTGCTCCAGAGGGTGAGGTTGCAGCCAGATCAGGAGTAGGATGCTGAGCCCCAGGCACCCTGGCCAGAGACAGAGCTAAGCTAATGCTTCAGCAAGCTCACTTTCACTCTGATGAGGGTTCTGCTGCTCAGTGTTCTGTGCTCTGTTCCTGGCCAGTGGAACCACCAGCTTCCTGGTTGGCCTCATGGGGACAGGCCATTGGAGCTCAAGCCTGATCTTGCCTGTATACTCTTAACAAGCCTTGACTTGCCCTTTACTGGCTGTGTTGACTGAGCTGGGCCAGTGGTCTGACCAAAGTGGGACTGGCTGGGCCACGCCCCTTTTCTTTGAGTTTGGAGCACAGGCGTTAGAGAAGTTGGAAGTACTAGTGCCACTCAGCTCTCTTGGGACACCATGAAGGATCTGGTCCCAGGGGATCCCAGTCCAAGAGGCACTTTGGTGGCAGTAGCCTAGAGCTGCCCATCCTCCCTGGTCCCTGTTCTGTTCTGCCTTTGCCTGCCAGACTCCAGGAGATGGTTCCGTTGTCACACTTGACTTAGCCTGTTTGCAGAAATAGATTACCAAATGATGATGAAGGCCATGTGATCCAATTAAATGATTAAATTGCTTAAAGGTGTGCTTTTTATTTTTTTTATTTTTAAAGGCTTTTAAAAAGTAATTTCTCCTTTAAAATTTCTCTTGAGCCAGTCTCATGTAGCTCAGGCTAACCTCAAACTTACTATGTAGCTGAGGATGATCTTGAACTCCTGATCCTGGTGCCTCCTCCCAAAAGCTGAGGTTACTGGCCAGTACCACCACCCTGGCTCTTAAGTTTTCCTTACAGAAACATCTACCCTGCTTAGAGGGCAGAGAACATTGTTAACCAGCTCACTTAAGCCAATGATGCTCTTTACACAATTCTTAGGGCCAAGAATGTAACCTGAGCAGAACAGCAGACTCTTGGCAGACAATTCTAGTGGATCCCAGCCTTCCTACTCAGACATTACTGATGGATCCCAGCCCTCCCACTCAAACATTACTGATGGATCCCAGCCTTCCTACTCAGACATTACTGAAGGATCCCAGCCCTCCTACTCAGACATTACTGAAGGATCCCAGCCCTCCTACTCAGACATTACTGATGGATCCCAGCCCTCCTACTCAGACATTACTGATGGATCCCAGCCCTCCTACTCAGGCATTACTGGTAGATCCCAGCCCATCTGCTCCTTGCACCTGTACATTTGTTATTGGTCTGTGGAGACTTTGCTCCAGTGAACCCCTTTTGAGTTGTGAGATGTTCTTGCTGACTAGAGGCAGGCTCCTGTGCACAGGGTCCCCATCACAGTCCCATGACCCCTGGTTCAGCCTGTCAAGTCATGTGGCCCTTCACTTCCCTGTTTGCTCTTGAGCTTGGTTCCCTAATTTGTCAGCTGGCTCAGTGGCTTGCAGCTGGTTTTTAACTTTTAAAAATGACATCTTTTGAATGTGAGTGGGCTTGTGTGTGCACTGATCACAGTGCTCATAAGTAGGTCAGAGGAGTCAGTTTTCTCCTTCCAGCCTGTGGATGCCACATCTAGGGATTGTGGCGAAGCACTTTTGCCCACTGAGCCATCTCATCAGCCTGTATCTGGCTGCTTAAAGGCCCCCGGACCTATTTTACTTGTGAAGTTGTAGAGGTGGCATCCCTGAATGTCATGGGTGGTTGAGAACATGGGCTTTGGATGTTTGGACAGACCTAGGGGGCATTCACACTCCTGTATGCCTTGTGTTGCCATGGTCAAATGACCTTCACCTCTCTGGGCAGTGTCATCAGCAATAGCAAGATGATGAAGGCACCTTTGCAGGGAGTTAATTAAAAGGCCGCCTGGGGAAACTTCACATAGTGCTAAGGAAAAAAATGTGGGTACTATTAACTGCAGCTCTTTTTCTTTTCCTTTAAAATTATTCATTTTTATAATTTTTTATGAGAATGGGTGTTTTGCCAGCATGTGTGCCTGGTGCCAACAGAGGCCAGAGGATGGCATGAGATTCCCTGGAACTGAAATTACTCATAGTTGTAATGCACCGTGTGGGTGCTGGGAACTGAACCTGGGTCTTTTGGAAGAGTAATCAGTGCTCTTAACCATCGAGCCATCTCTCCGGCTTCTGTATTTTTATTTTGAGACAGGATCATGCTTTGTAGTTGTTTACTCACTATGTAGCCCAAGCTAGTCACAAATTGTTGGCAATCCTACTGCTTCAACCTCCCAAATGGTGGAGTTACAGGAGTGTGTGTGTGTGTGTGTGTATATATATATATATATATATATATATATAGTTTTGTTTTCATTTCTTAAGACAGGATTTCTTTGTGTGTAGCCCTGGCTGCCCTGGAACTTGCTCTGTGGACAAGGCTGGCCTCAAACTCACACAGATCCACCTGCCTCTGCCTCTGCCTCCCAAGTCCTGGGATTACAGGCATGCACTACCACCACCTGGCATATCATTTTTTAATTGACAATAATTGTATATTTATGGCATATACAACATGAAGTTTCAATTTATTTTTAATATGAGTGTTTTGACTGAATATGTCTGTGTACAACGTGTGTGCAGTGTCAAGAAGGCTAGAGAGGGCATCAGATCCCACAGAACTGGAGCTTTATGGATGGTTTCCAGCCACCATGTAGGTGCTGGGAACTAAACTGTTGCTTTGGAAGAGCAGCAAGTGCCCCCCCCCCCCCCCCCCCCGCAACAGGATTTCTTTGTGTAGTCCTGACGATCCTGAAACTCGATCCTGAAACTCGCTTTGTAGACCACGCTGACCTCAGAACTCACAGAGATCTGCCTGCCTCTGTCTCCCAAGTGCTGTTTAAGGGCATGTGCCACCATGCCCAGCTGCAGCAAAATGCTTTTAACTACTGAGGCATCTCTCTAGCATGAGGTTTTTAGATACATATTTTTTATGAGATGGCTGTATCAAATCAACTGTCTTACATACTTACAGTATGGAGAGAACACTGAAAAATTTGCAATTCTCTTGACAGTTTTTGAGTATTTATTTTATTGTTCTTATTCACCATAGTATGGTGAGAGCTGTCAGGTGCCCTGGGTCACGAAGCATCATTATGGCCTCTTCATGGAGCTGATGCCTACTGGCTCTTCAGTGAACAAGGAGAAGACAGGAGGGAGACTCTTCTCTGGAGAGGACAGTACAGAGGGGTCTAGCCACAGACTCGGCTCTGCAGGGGTCTTCAGGCTTAGGTGTCTCCACATGTGCAATGGGTATATGACCCATCTCCTGCTCCAGTTTTGAGACCTGCTCACACTGAATACAGAACAGCTCCTTCCTTCTGCAGAGGCTCCCCGAGAGACATCCAGTCTCTCCTAAAGCTCTCTGTGAGAACGTGCTGTGTTCTAGGCACTGGGGTGGGCTGGGGACAAGCACAAGAGGAAGCAGACACGTGCCTGCCTCCTTGATAAGAGATCCTGAATGGTGAAGGCAGCAACAGTAAGAGATTTTAATCCTTTCTAGTAGGGGCTGTTGGTTCAAGCTAAGGTTCTGCAGGTGGATGCTAGCACTGAGGGCTGAGACTTGGTGCCTGCTTGTCTTAGAGTACAGAGGCAAATGTTGGGGAGGCAGTGGCAGCTTAAATCAACTTCAAGGCCTGCCTGGCTGGTGCATGGATGTCTGAAGGCCACAGTGGGCTAGTTAGGCCTGGGGAGGAAGGCAGGCAGGCAGGAGCCATGTCTTTGGGTCTCCAGTCTGTGGGCTCTATACTGGGCAGGCCGCTTCTCTGACCCAGCAGCTGTGTCTATGCACAGTATACTCTTCTAATCTATACAATGCTGTAAGTGTAAAGCAAGATGGGGATGCTGGCTCCATCTGTCCTGGCCCCTGTGTGTGGTGGCCTGAGGCAGGCTATCACTTGCACCTCTGCTTCTTTGATGTGAGAAAATGTAAGAAGTCTTTGGACTGTGGAGCAGCTCTGTGGTAGAGCATTTGTGAGGCCTGTGCAAGGCCTTGGGTTCAAACCCCAGACCTACATCAGTCTTGTGTGATGGTGCTGGCTTGTAATCCCAGCATTGCAGAAGGGGAAGGTAGATGCATGAGGATCAGAAGTTCAAGGCCAGACCTCCTACTTGTGAGTTGAAAGCCAGCCTGGGATATATAAGACCCTGTCTTTCCTCTTGCACATCTGCCCACCTCAAAGAATGACAGAACAGGAAACTGTTCTGAGATAGTTTAGCCTAGGTACTAAAAAAAAAAAAAACTGATGTTTTTTAAACTGGCTAGAGGGTACAAAAGTGTATCTTGTAATCCCACATTGTCACTGGCACCAGAGTCAACCTGGCTATGTATGTGGCAAAACTTGCCTGGTGATCTTCAAACACGCAAGCTAGCATTCAAGCATAGCTGGATCTAGCTGCTGCCCCTGGAAAAGGGACAGTGATTTCAGCTGTATGCGGAGGGACACTTTATCCTGGAGCCAGTAACTCCATGCATTGTAATCACCTGTAGCTGTGGTAACCACGGAGGCAGCTTCCTAGAATGAGGTCTGCATTGCTGTGAACAACCTCAGGCCCTGAGCCAAGAGAAACAGCTCCTCTTTTGGAGAAGCAGGCTGTCGGCAGGTGGTGTGAAGGGACTGGACTCCCTGTGCTATGCTGTAGCCACTTGACCACCATGAGGGTGGACTGGCCTCACTGGTAGTCTGTAGAGGTGGACCCCAGAGGGTGTCATGAGAAGTCAGAGAAGCGAAAGGCCGAGGCAAAGCCTCAGGGCTTCAGTGATACTGCCTCATTCCAGTGATCTCAGAGTTGTTTGGGCCTTGTTTCATCTCTTGCTGAGTGGGATGAAGACCTCGCCCACCCGAGGGTTGGTAATAATGACACTAGCTATTATTTTAGTAAGTTCTTGCTATGTACCATGTGCTGTTCTGTGCACCCCCTCGTTTCTCTCTCTGTACCCCATGACAGGCAGCAATGCTCTACAGATGAGAACATTTGAAGACCAGAGAGGCTTAGTACCTTGCCTAAGATCCTTCAGTCACTTTAAGTGGCTCTCAGCCCCTCCCTCAGTCAGGGCTCAATCACCAAGCTGCTACCATAGGACCTGGAACAGCCAGCATAGGGGGTGGGGAGAGAAGCTATAGCATTCCTGTGGGTCTGTCCCACATGGGTGGGAGATAAGTAAGGATTTATAAGGGTCTTGCTTGGGATCTGGGAGGGCCAGGGATTGGAGCAGGCCTTGTGTTTTCCTCTAGCAATGAACTGAGAGCTGGTGTTCATTATGAATGTGATTTTTTTTTTTTTAAGCTGCTGTTGTCAGCTGCTGCATGAGAACAGGCTGGAGGCAGCAGAGCAGCAAGGAGACCTATAGGGAGGCTGCTGTAGATGCCTGAGCTAGGGGCTGCTGGCTGAGAGAAGGTTGCCATGGTGACAGGGACGTGGGGGTGGATGCCAAGAATGTGCAGAGTGGATCTGCAGGTCTTGCTGGAATGGTATATTGCAGGGCTGCTGGTCAGACACATGAAAGGGACTTGGAAGGAGAATCCAAGAGAGGAGGAGGACAGGGTGCCTGGGTCTCTGGACCCAGGGAAGTCTGAGGTTAGGGGGATGCCCTACCCTGATGGTAGCCCTGAGATTTGCAGCCAACCTGAGGGTTGGAGGTGATGCTGAGGCAGGTCCAGTGGGCTCTGGTTTTTCCAAAGGCAAATGGAGAACCATTTAGTTCTTGGACCACACTCCCATAGGGAGGAGGTGTGACGGTGAAGGAGGACCACACTCCTGGGTGCACCTGAATGACTGAAGAGACCCACAGAGACCCCATAGTGCCAGTCACAGGACAGGCACTGCACTGCCTCTCTGAGGCCCCCAGCCATCATGCTTCAGCCTCAGGCAGCATGATGATAGATGGAATCGTTAGAGTATTCAGGGATAGATGCCTTATGTAGCAAAGCAGAGTCGAGAGATGGGTTATTTGGAACCCCAGTTGTTGAGCCCTTCCCATATTTCTAGAGGGTTCTCTGAGTACAGGGTTGTTAGTGGGTCTGGGAGTCCAGAATGTAGAACCAGGGCTGTCAGGACAGCAGGGCATAGGGCCTTAGAGTCTGGCTCCTTATTAGAACCAGCCTTGGTAGCTGCCTGTGAGGCAAGGAGACCCTTGTCCTTTTTCCATCCCTCCCAATACTGGAGGCTGGTCCTTCTCCTCTTCTTAAGTTTAAAAGCTAGGCTGACCTTGTGAAGTCTTCCCAGCTCCAAGGATTGAGACGTGTCCAAAGGGTGGATCAGCCCTTCTCAGTTGGAGGCTCCAGGTCATTCTTGAGCGGACCCTTCCCTTGGAGGGAGTGGAGTCCCACATCCTCCAATTATGCGCCCACTGCAGGCCACAATGAGCTGGTCAGATAACCATCGGGGGCTGCTGACCTGCTGCAGGAACAATGCTGGCCGCTTGAGCTGTTTTCACAGTGGCCACAGGCCTGCTGAGCCATGCGGGGCCCCGGGGGAGCCGCAGAGAAAGGCCATGCGGATGCTCCCCCAGACAGAGGAAGGACTCCGGGGGCTGCCCAGTGGCTCCAGGAAGCCTTTCTTGGTCTGTTCACTGCCAGATAGCAAAACAATTGGGGTCCTCCACCCCAAGCCAGCCAGTGAAAGGAAGGAGGTGTGGAGGAAGTGGGGTTATTGAGCCTCTGGGCCTCTGCTCCTTGCAGAGCCCCCCGGGAACCTGTCCTGTCACTTCTGTAGACCCTAATGTCTCTGGCAGCCGCTCTGGACCTTAGTGCAAGGCCTCACCGTGTTCTCCTTGGTACTGAGGTTCTGTCGGTACAGCAGCATTTTCCTGATGCCCTACTGTGTGATGAGCTTCAGAGTTCTAAACATGACAGGTTCTTCTTTCCACAAATCTCTGGGCTGGTCATAGAGAAGACCACCAGCTGGGAAGTGTGTGCAGTTGGAGTTCAGGTAGGGGTTGGTTGTGGGAAGCCAGATTACAGCCGAGTAGGTGAAGGTGCTCTCCCAGCGGCATGAGCTGGAAACAGCACACTTTGTATCTACTTCAGCGGGTGTTCTTCTTTCTTTCTTTTTTCTTTTTATTTTCCGAGACAACAGGGTTTCTCTGTAGCTTTGGAGCCTGTCCTGGAACTAGCTTTGTAGACCAAGCTGGCCTTGAACTCACAGAGATCTGCCTGCCTCTGCCTCTGCCTCTTAAGTGCTGGGGTTAAAGTGTATGCCACCACCTCCCGCCTTGTGGCTACCTTTGTTGTTACTCATTTTAGTGTGCAGATAGGGAAACTGAGGCTCAGAAAAGAGCAGGGAGGGCTATTAGCTCTGGCTTCCCCCAAGCTCATCCCTCCCCTGTGGCTCTCTGCCATGCCGTATGTGAACCATTGCACATAGGACCCTGGATTGACAAGGGTCTTTAGATGTGCTTGGTTACTTGCTTATCCAAGGACTTGCTATGTGTCCTTTGATGACATGGATGGTGACCATCACAGGAGATGCTAGGAGAAGATGAACATTAGCTGGTACAACCCCCTACTAAGCAGGGAGGTAACCCTGAACTGTGCCAGGCTTAGGAAGCCTCCTTATATCCAAGCCCAGCTGCGAAACAGAAAGCAAGACCCCTCCTTGCTAGCATCTGTGAGTTTACCCTGGCGTTGGCAAGACTGAAGAACGGGTAGTAAGTAGCAAGCCCTGGTTTGCAGCCTGGGGATGGGCCAGGCTTTCCTAGCTTATTTTCCACACATGCCCTGGCATCATATCCTCAGCTGCCACAAGCATCCTTGTATAATTCTATATAAGAAAGCCTTATTATTTTTTTTCTGCTACAAACATATTCTGTCACTGTCCATTTTCTATACCCTGATGGTAAAGCCTGTTTCCCAGTATAGTGTCCTGTGCAGTCAACACCACATCCCTGCCTCACTTCTTCACTGAGAACAGGTACCTCTTGTAGATCAGGTCCCTCACTAGGCTCTGCACGGAGGTGTAACCGAGATGTGAGTTGCTATTTTCTGTGCAGACCTCAATTAGTGAAGTGCCTGGAAGGAAGAGCTACAGACAGACTCTCCTTTGGGAGATGTCCGAACTGCCCAGGGTACAGGATGAATGAAATTTGATGTTTGGGGACAATCTTGGGCCACCAGTGCTTCTGTTTAGCTGGTGCCTGAGAAATGGAGCCTGTTGCTTCTATAGGTTGCAAGTGTTTCAGACCTGAATTTTTGAGATTCTTGGGGTCCACATGGCTTCTATGATGGGGACTCATGGTGTGGAAGCTCCTGCTGCAGCCTGGGGAGGTAGAACTGGTCCTAAGTGTTACCACTGGGTAGGTCTCATCATCCACCTTGATCTGCCTCCCATAGAAAACGAGGAAATGGCCACCAAGGAGAAGCTGCAGTGTCTGAAAGACTTCCACAAAGACATCCTGAAGCCTTCTCCAGGGAAGAGCCCAGGCACACGGCCTGAGGATGAGGCTGAGGGGAAGCCCCCTCAGAGGGAGAAGTGGTCCAGCAAGATTGACTTTGTGCTGTCTGTGGCCGGAGGCTTCGTGGGTTTGGGCAACGTTTGGCGTTTCCCGTACCTCTGCTACAAAAATGGTGGAGGTGAGTCTGGGTCAAATGGAAGGCTGGGGTCAGTGTGTGAGAGATCTTTTTCTATTCTCTGACCTTCTTCAGGCCAGGTCTCCCCTGCCCCACCTGCACCTCAGACACAGGGTCAACATGCCTGAGGGCAGGGTGGTATTATGTTAGCCTCTGGCTAGGTTACCTTCTGGAGGACTCTCCCTCAGTCTCTATGATCCTCTGGTTTTCCCTGTCTGACCCATGCCCTTAACCTCAGACTTTCATGGCCTCCATTCCCACATTCCACCACCTCTGGGCTTGCAGTCTTCTATTTTAGCATCTTTAGTGCTGATTTTGCTTTCTAACTTCACCCTATGTATTCCGAAAAGCTAGTTTTCTCTTTCTGTAGATCGCAACCAGCATCATTTGCCATAATGAAAGGGGGGGTGGGGGCAGAGGACATCCATGAATGTATTCTGCCTATGGTGGGGTTGGGTTTGGATTTTTGCGGGGGCTGTGTCTCCTCCTCCTGCTGAGGTCTCTGAGAGAGTCCCCTCAGGTGTCAAGAGTAGGCAGCACCAGCCTAGAGATGTTCTTGCTGGTGCAGAGGAGGACCAGAGAAGAATATGTAGGTGGCAACCACTTGTCATGTGACTGTAAAGGTGGGCATACTGTCTGCTCCTGTGGTAAGAGAGCCACTTTTGGGGGAACCTCCTCTTAGCACCTAATTTCTTGACCTAATAGGTCTCAGATGCCCTGGGAACTCTGATGGGTATTTTAGACACTCCCTATAACAAAGCAGATAGCGTAGACCCAAGGTGCCCACAATTTCACAGGGTTTATGGACCCGCTAAAGCCATTAGTGCATGAAGGTAGGACCACTCCTTTCAGATACTTTGTTCCCTGTCTCCCCCTGGTACTCCCATCACAGGGAGATTCTACCTCCTGCCTCCCACCCCCACCCACACCCCGCTTCTGGGCCTTCCTGGCCGTTGACCCAGGCTGGCCTGTGGAGGATGGGTATAGCTCTAGAAGGAGGTAGTGCTGTATGTTCCTAGGTCTAACAGATCAAGCAGCCTCTATGGGAAGGATACCATGGAGAAGGCAGGCAGGTGACAGGCATAGGCACCAGCCTGATGGCTTGAGGAACCTGGTAGATTTGCAGATCAGTGGGTGGGACAGGTAGGTAGGCCTGGAGAATCTTCAGGGAAGTCTGAGTTTGGTTTCCATGCTTACTCACATCCCTCACTCCTGATAACTTGGGTTGGGACATTTTGGGAGTGAGCATCTTACCGGCCATCACTTACGGCTTCACTCTCTCCCCTTTGCTCACTTGGCAGGTGCTTTCCTCATACCGTATTTTATTTTCCTGTTTGGGAGTGGCCTGCCTGTGTTTTTCCTGGAGGTCATAATAGGCCAGTACACCTCAGAAGGGGGAATCACCTGCTGGGAGAAGATCTGCCCCTTGTTCTCTGGTGAGTATGTAACTGGTGTCACCTCAGTCTGTATGTATTGAATCCACCAGGTTTTTAGTGACACCTTCTGTCTTCTGAGTTTGTCACATATGTCAGTGCCAGATACAGGGCAGCAGCATGTTGTGATGTAAATGTCACCAAGAGGCAAGGAGAAGGGAGATACAGCATGTTCCCAGCTACTTAGAAAGTCTCCTTTGGGGCCACCTCTGTGGGTGTTTGGATAAGCGAGCTGGCAGCTTTCAAAATGCAGGAATCTGGGGCACTGGGTTCGGGCCTCACTTCATCCGCTTGATGGAGTGGTTTTAGGGAAGTCATTGAGCTTCAATTTCTTCATCTAGAAAACAGTATTCTCACCCTATAGAGTTACCGGGAAGACAGAATGACAGTCATGTCTGAGTATTTTGTGTGTGTGGCCAGCACTCTATTGATGGTAGCTCCGTTATGTGCTCGGTACTTAGTGTTTACTTGGAGTAATCACTACTATGATGGTGTAAGAGAAATGGGAATATTAGGCCCTTCCTTTAGTCACCCACATAAATATTTACCTACTATTTTCTCCTATTAAGCCACCACTCAATAGTTAGGCCATCCATCTCCCTTTCTTCCATTTATCCAGCCTTCCAACCAACCACCATATGTATATATATGAAGAATTAGACTATATATACAACAAACAGATATTAAAGTATGAATATAAAGTCTGTTCATTTAGCTCTCTCTCTCCATCCATCCATCCATCCATCCATCCATCCATCCATCCATCTGTCCATCTGACCATCCATGTTCTCATCCATCTATGTGTCTATCTATCTATCTATCTATCTATCTATCTATCATCAATCTATCTTTCCATCTACCCATCCTTCCATATTTCTGTCTCCCTATCCATGTTTCCATCCACCATTCTCTTTTCATTTACCCATCCTTCTATATTTCTACCCATCCACCCATGTTTCCCTCCATATTTTCACTTATCTCTATTCATCCATCTATCTATCCATGCATGTTTCTGTTCATCTACCCATTCTCCCATATTTTATCTATCTATCCATGTTTCTATTCATCCATCCATCCATCTGTCCATTGACCCATCTATTCATGGGTAGGATAGGTTTCCATCCTACCCATCCATGTTCTTATCCATCCATCCATCCATCCATCCATCCATCCATCCATCCATCCATGTATCTATCTATCTATCTATCTATCTATCTATCATCAATCTATCCTTCCATCTATCTACCTATCCTTCCATATTTCTGTCTCCCTATCCATATTTCCATCCATATTTTCATTTTTTATTCATCCGTCTATCCATCCATCTCTATTCATCTACCCATTCTCCCATATTTTATCTATCCATCCATGTTCCTATCCATTCATCCATATTTCTATCCATCTACCATCCATCTGTCCATCTATATTTCTATCCATCCATTTTTATAGAAAAATTCATCCGTTTATCCATGTTTCTGGCTACCCATCTGACCATCCAACTGCATAGTCATTGTCTTGTCCCTACTTCTTTCATTCCTGTGATTCATCTAGCCACCATTTCTTTGACCACTCATTCCCAGTCCTTTCATCCAGTCACTCCTTCATCCTGTGACTATCTTGTGCTTATTGTTGAGGAGGCCCCTTTGGCCCACAGCCTAGGCACACCAGTGCCTCCCAGTTGAATGTGCCTCCTTTTTGACATGTGTCCATTTTGCTTTTCTTGCCCACAGGCATTGGCTACGCATCCATCGTCATCGTGTCCCTCCTGAATGTGTACTACATTGTCATCCTGGCCTGGGCCACATACTACCTATTTCACTCCTTCCAGACAGAGCTTCCCTGGGCCCACTGCAACCACAGCTGGAACACACCACATTGCATGGAGGACACCCTGCGTAGGAATGAGAGTCTCTGGGTCTCCCTTAGCGCCTCCAACTTCACCTCGCCTGTCATCGAGTTCTGGGAGTAAGGCCACATCATGGGAAGGAGGAGGGACATGGGCAGTTCTAGAGGGGACAGTATCTTCATCTTGATTATGAGAAGCCCTGTCTCTGGAGGGAAGGAAGACACACAGCTGGAGATAACTCCATGCCTTTGTCTCATACAAGATGGATTTGAATCCTGGTTTACTAATTATGGCTATTTGATTTTTTTAGGCAAGTCACCCCACTGCCCTTTTGAGCCTTAGTTTAGCTGTCAAATGAGGAAAATGTAGCATTCTTATTCCATGGGATTCCTGTGAAAGAATTTTCTCCAAATATAGGTGTACATGTGTTTGAAAATTATAATTTTCTTAATGTATTTTGGGAAAAGCATTCTATTATCACAGAGAAAAATGAATTTATGTAGTTATTCAAATGAAAAGGTGAGTTGATAGTAAAACTATATATCAGTTAGTTAGCTCTTGCTGTATAACAACCATTCCCAAGCATGGTGGTTTTAACTAAGTGCTCTGTTGAGCTCATGAATACTTGGTGCCAGTTTGGGTTGTGCTCATCTTGGTAGGTCCGCTCTTGGGCTCCTTCATGTGTCTGTGGGTGGCTCTTTTGTGGCTGGCCTCGCAACAAAGAGGGTGTTAGGAGTGAATGGCTTGTGTGATCTCATCTCTCAGTCTTTCCTTTGGCTTATCATAGGCAGCTCAAGAGCAACAGACTGGCAAGCCCCAGCGTGTGAACAGCATGTAGATATATCCTCGTATTAATGGCATTTGGGGAACTCTCATGAATGTGCATTCCAGGACATCCTAACAGTTCATAGAAGTTTATTAGAAACCCTTGAGTACGTCACTTCCCTTGTAAGCATGTGCTCTTAACTCAGGGTGCCTCTCGAGGCCTCATGTGCAATGGAGAATCAAGGCAGAGGAAGGCCTGTCCCAGACTACCATGAGATGAAACTCCCTCTCCTTGGTGGGCAGTGGCTGCTCTACTTCAAGGAAGCCAAACTAGGGACCATCAGGAGGGAGAGCTGTGTTGTGATTCCTACAAGATCGGTCAGCTGTTCTTACTTGCAGGAAGTGGTCTTCCTTGGGTGGCCTGTGCCGTGCCTGGGCCTTAATACATTCACAGGCAGGACCCTAGGCTTTGGGAACTTGGTGTCTCCTAATGTGTGTATTTTCCACTAGCAAACAAAGGGAGGGGTATTAAAAGCATGTTCCCACCCTTCAGAGAGCTGAGTTTTTAAACAAATGGAATGCTGGCATTTCACTCTTTTCCTTTAAGGGGCCCAAGGCCACAAGCCCTGGCCTTTCTGTACTGTTCTTGGCACGGTTTGGACGCCAGGGCTACCTAACTTTCTGAGGCTTCTGGCACCTGGCCAGCCTCTGAGGTGTCTACCTTCCAGGTTTAAACCTTCATTCTGCCACTTCTGTCTTAGACAGATTCGGTCTCCTCTCTGGCCTCAGTGCCCATCCCTGGGATAATCTTAGTACTGTCACAGGGGCTATATTGCAGCCCTAGATGGATGAATCCCTTCATGGCCACCCTGAAAAGCTGCTCCCTCACTTCAGGGTACTGTTCATGTTGTATCCTCATTGTGGTTAAGTATCCTTTCTGGGGAGGGTTTAGGATCTGAATGTGATCCCCTCAAATGTCCACAGGTGGCAAGGGAATCATGCTGTTTTTGCCTTTGCCTGGCACCTGCCACTGTGGCATGAAAGTCTTAGAAGACCTCTGCTCAGTGCCCTTGCCCTCTCCGCAGACATTCTCAGCCTGAGTCTGTTCCAGCACCCTTGTATTCTAGAAGCCTTGCGCAAAGCACTTGGCTTTTGTTTCTCATCAGGAAAGCCTAGCTTTAGGAAAAATGCCTGGTTCCCCAGGCTTTATTGCAGGCTTTTCCATGGTGTCCGTGGATATGCTGTGCCCAAGGAGTGCCAGCTTCTGGCCACACTGGCCTGCACAGGCTCTTGACCTGACTTTGTATTCTAGAACCTCTGAGAATACCTTTGCATTCACAGTACCTGAGCCTGGGGTTCACTGAGCAGAGCTGCAAAGCAGGCAGAGGTGAGCAAGCCCCCCCAACCCTCCACCAGCCTCCTGCTGAGCCTGTGTGCCACGGACTTGAGGTGGGCAGGAGCATCAGGGAATCTGCAGGGCTTCCTGCTTCCAAGAACCTCCTCCCCTTGTCTTGAGCTTGAAACGGTGGAAAGGAAGGTGAAAGGGTGGGTGCTGTGAGCTGTTTCGATGCAAAGTCTTCTCCTCCTCCTTCTCCATTTAATTTATTTTAGGAGAGTTGAGTTATGCACATCATGATGTGTGTGAAGGACAAAGGACAACTATGAGGACTCAGTTTTTTCTTTATGTTTTTACATGAGTTCCAGGGACTCAATTCAGGTAGTCAGATATAGTGTCCAGTGTTTTCACCCAATCAACCTCTTGCTCACCCTGAGGCTACTTAAGTGGGGAAAAAAGTAAGGCACTGTGGGGAACCCTTCCTCACATTTCACGTGGAGTTTACTGGCCCTCCATCATGCATTCAGAATCCAGCTGCCCTCCCGTGCACACCATGCCCCTCAAGGGACTCCTGTGTGCAGCTTAGGGTCACTTGGCTTCTTGCTCGCTCCTGCCGTTTTCTTGAAGCCTCTGGTCCATCCCTGGCTCAGAGCTTTCCCCTGCTTTTCCCATACTGTGATCTCACCCTGCCAGAAAGGAGTGGGCTAGTACAGCAATGTTCACTGAGCACTGGCCCAGGTCCAGGAATTTCCTTGTTTCTTTACCTGAACCAGATCTGGAGGTCTGGGAGCCAAAGGTAACAAGTCATAGTGGGAGCAGAGCCTTTCCACAATTTCTAATCACTAGAGGACTTTCTCAGTCCCTCCCTTCTGCTGGTTACCATGGAGCCAGGAGGACCTCGGAGGGGAACTCCCCTCCCAGTGTGGCCTAAGTGTAGCTCCCATGTGTCCCAACCCTCTGGGGTCAGGGCAGTTGGAATACCAAGCTTGAGTCCCCCCTTCTATGCTCTGTGAGCCAGCGTTAGCCTGGCTGACCTCAGTGCTCACATGTGCTCTCTGGCAGTAAGGAACCTGGACCAAGCTATGTGCTTAGGGTTCTGGGGACCCAGCATGGACACAGGTCCAACCTCAGTGAACTTTTTGTCTTTGTTCCATTCCACCTCCCATCCCTGTGCTACAGGGCAGGCCTTGGAACCAAGCCTGTGATCACAGGCCACATGGTGCATTGCTTGTGTGCGAGCACATCTGTATTTCTCCAGTCTCTGGTCAGGCATGGACTTCTATCACCCTGCTCCTGCTACACTTACCCTGTCTGCAAAGCTAGGCACCTTCTCAACCCCAGCGGTTCCCGTGAGAAGCTGCTAGGCCCCAGAGACCAACATTTCACACTGGCGTTAGGGTATGTTTATGGGGTCACAGAGCTTCTGCCCCTATGGCCTCATCCCACTGGTCTTCACCTCTGGGGTCACCTCTGTCCCCAAACCTACTGCTTCCCCACAGGCCTTGGACGACAGGCGGGGCCAGGTCTGGCCTAAAGCCCTTCAGCAGGCTGGAGCCAGGCCTTCCTCCGAGGCTCCTGCAGAGCCCCCTGGGAGCCCAGCATGGATCATTAGATTCTATTAGAATCAAAGAAATGAGTCATATTTGCAAACAAGCCATGCTCAGCCAATCTTCCTCCGTGGCTAAGGGCTGTGTGGGGGCCCCATGCTCCAGCGGGCGGCCCTTTTATAATTGTTGCCTCTGCCAGTCTCCAGGGGACTGCTGCGGCCAATAAACGGCTGGCCTGCAGTCAAAAGGAAACGATTTGGCCCACTCTGAGGATGAATTTACATCTCCAAGTGCTGACTGGACGGCAGCAGGGCAGCCGGCTGCAAACACACGTCCAGGCTGGCCTCTCTTTTTTAGTTCCCATCCTGGCAAGAAGCGGCCCTTTTCTTGGAAAAGATCTGCAGCTTACCTCTGGAAGAGACTGGGAAGCTTAAGGCTGGGAGCCCTGGCCAGAGACACACTGATGTGCTCTAGGGGACATCAGAAAAAAGAATCAGCCCTAGGCTTGATTACTGCCTAGGGTCAATGGGAGGCTGAGCCTCAGTTCCCCATCTACCTAATGGCTGTAACGAATTCCCTCAGCTAATGTCAGGTGAGCGCTTTCCTGTGCTGGGTGTTGTGGTTCAGACAGTTGCAGACCCTACGTGCACAGATCTGACTTGCTAGTAGCCAGACACCTCAACCGGTCAGAAAGTAAGATCATTGTGGGAAAATGCTGACCTCAGAACCAGAGCTGGGGAAGGAGAGGGCTTGGGTGCTCTTGATGGAGGGTGTCCAGGAATAATGGTTGCCCTTGGGAAAAGTGCATCAGTACAGAGACCTGGAAAGAGATCATCTGTGAATGGTGAAACCGTAGCCCAGGAAGCAGTAGTTCAACAGTTGAGGGACCACACTCAACTCCTAAGGGGCAGGTGAGGAGGGAGGTAGAGGGGACAGCTATGCACCCATGGTGTCTGGCTTCCTGTCTGTTTGCTCCCCAACTCTTCTTGTTAGGTACTCCCCATATTCTTTAAAGCATCAACATTTGCATGGAAGGTGAGAGGGACAGGTTAGGAGGGAGGCTGGAGACATGGGAGGATGTGGAGCCAAGGATGAGAGCTGGCATTGCAGATACTGGGGGGCCCCTCTAACAAGTACGGAGGAGAATATAGTAGGGAAGCTGGGAAGAAGTTACTGTAGTGGCTTTGGGGTGCAGTAGGGCCTGAGCAGGGCATTGTGGGGGGGATGTAGGTGTTTAGGAGGCACCCACAAGTGACATTGTGTGGCCCGGTTATCTCATGCACCTTGCAGTTTTCTGAGCTCCACTCAGACCAGTGAGAAGGCCCAAGGGATTCCCAGTCCCCCTTGGAAGAAGGATATCGAGGATTAGTGGAAGGGTCCCTGCTGGGATTCAGATGACTGACTACTCTCCTTCTCAGGCCTGCCTGGGGCTGTCAGAGCCTGATTGACAGACTTACTCCTTCCATTCCTAAGACATTTTGTGGCCCCAGCAAGCTATATGATGCCGGATGACAGACCTGTATAATTTCAATACTGTGTAATTTCAGGTAGAGGCAAGAAGGTCAACCATTTAAGGACAGCCTGGGCTGTTAGACCCTGTCTTAAAAAAAAACAAAAGAAAACTTTAATCCCAGCACTCAGGAGGCTGAGGCAGGTGGAACTCTGAGATCGAGGCCAGCCTGGTCTACAAGGCAACTTCCAGGACAGCCAAGGCCATACAGGGAAACCCTGTCTCACCCCGCCCCCCAGTCCCTGCCCAAGTCTATAAAGTCTATGAAGTATATATGTGAATACTCACACTGCAAAAGAGCTACATTTATTGTTGAGTCTCTGTCCCCAGGCAGCACTTGCTGGCTGAGGTGTATTCAGGTTCTCCTGATCACAGAAGCTGGTCTTGTGTGTATGCCCCCTGCTCTGCTGGCTCACTCTGTCCCTCAGGGTGTTATGCTGCTTCATCAGAACATCAAGAACTTGACACTGATGGTATTCCACTGTGCCCACCCCAAGGCTTACTCAGGGACACTCAGGTCACCTCTTGGTGAACGCTTTGTTAGGCGGTTGGGGGGGGGGCATGCTGGTAGAATAATAGGAGTTGGTCTTGCGCATAGAGCTACTGGGTCAGGGAAAATCCACCTTAAAATGTCACTGGGTGCCAGCCTGCAGGGACTGTCCCCAGCAGCAGAGGCATAAAAGGACTCGGTTTGTCTCAGCTACCAGAGCAACTCTACTTGGCAGTGCCTGGTGGCAGTGGGCACTGTTGATCAGTTGGCTTTGTCCTAATGGTGGTAGGAATGGACAGAGAGGGGGTCATGACCTGGATGGGGCTCTTAGGACCAGCAGGATTTGGCTTTGGAGTTCTGAACTTCTTGATGGATTGCCCCAAAGAACAAAGAGACATGGCAATCTCGTGGCTGATCATTGACTGAGTAGACTATGTCAGCATGCTGTTCACCAGGTGGTCAGAACCAGTGGGATGGAAGGCAGGCTAGATGGGCTCTACAGCAAGTCACTTGGAGCATCAGCTGCAGAGGGCACACTTGAGGAGGGCAGGCCAGGGAAAAGGCTGAAGGTGTGGAATAGGGCCACGTTCTTCTCCCTCATGTGGCCCATTCACAGGAGTGTGGGCTGTTTCTCCCTGTACGCTGAGCTTCCATGGCTGGCACCCAAGTGCTGAATGTTGAATGGGAAGGGCTTTTTGTTCTGTGGTGCTGCCAGGTCTCAGCTTGGCAGGGGCCCAGCTGCATGTGGTTGGCTGTTAGCCTGCTTTGTGAAGGTACCCCATGATGCTGCCCGGAGACACCAGATGATCCCAGCTTGTAGTGGAGGACTGGAGGGCCCTTTGATTTATTGTTTAATTTTTTTTTATTATATTTTATGTCTATAGGTGTTTTGCCTGTGTGTGTGTGTGTGTGTGTGTGTGTGTGTGTGTGTGTGTGTGTGTACCACTTGTGTGTCTAATGCCCCAGAAGCCAAAAGAGGGTGTAATATCCTCTGGAACTGGAGTTACACATGGTTGTGAGCTGCCATGTAGGTGTTGGGAATTGATTCCTCTGGAAGAGCAGACAATGCTCTTACCCTTTGAGCCAGCCTTCCAGCTCCTGGAGGTCCTTAAAAGCAAGTGCAATTTTGTTTTAAAATCAGACTATGTTGTGGTGGAGTTGGGAGAGCCTTGGAACTTAGGCAGGCCAGGAGTTTTAGTGGCTTTTCAAGTGTGGGCAAATGGACCCTTTAAGCCTTAGTTTTCCCATCTGTGAAATGTGGCCAATGGGCTCTACCCCTTGGATTGAATGAGATCAATGGAAAAGGCATATAGTCAGGTTCTGTTGGCTTTTGTCTCTTTTGTGTTGGTCAGACACTCTTTTAGGAACATGGTGAGGGGCACTGATGTCACTGTGAGAAGCAGAATAAGAACCAAGCAAAGTTGTCCCTTGTTTAGCCTTGGGGGTACCTCTTGCGTTGACCTAGTAGTGTGATGCTTGGTTCTCCTGGATGGTTCATTCATTCAGTGGGTGTTTGTTGAATCCTGCTGTGTGTCAGGTGTCATCCTGGGTCCTAAGAGCAATGACTGTGGACCAAACATGTTGCTTGAAGACCATTTAGAAGGACCCTTGGGTTTATTCAAAATTCTATGTTGAGGCTTTTCTGGAGGAAAAAAAAAGTCAAAGGTCCTGGTCCAGAGGGTACTTAAGACCCAGCTGGCTTCCTGAGTATGGGGTCCCATTAACCCACTGAAAGCTTAGAACATACAAGGATGTTTTCCCAAGCAGCACCCTGGGCAGGAGCTGGCACTACTCATTTACCAAAGGACAAACCGAGGTTCATAGTTTCCATTCCTGCTCAGAGGGTGGCCTGGGACAGGGGCCTGCCTGCAGCTGTAAGGAGATTTGAACCCTGTGTTTGGCCCACAGTTAAAATTGAAGGTTGTCCATTGGTGCTGCAGATAATCAGTCCCCATTTAAAAACATCGTGTGTGTGTGTGTGTGTGTGTGTGTGTGTGTGTGTGTGTGTGTGTGTGTGTAGTCAGAACAACTTGAAAGAGTCCGTCCTTTACTTCCACTGTGCAGGTCACAGGTCAGTTCAGCAGGGTCGGCCATAAGCACCTTTTTATGCCAAGCCATCTTACCACCCAAATCAGTATCCATTTTACAAAAGAGGAAATGGAGGCTTGAGGAACTTAACTTGCCCACAGCCCGGCTGGGTTGATCCTGAGGTCACCTGATAAGGATTCTGCAGCTTCTTGACTGCCCTGCTACCCTAGTCCCCTCCATTGTCTTCCTGACAAATGGGTCCCAAGGCTTATGCACATGCAGTGCCTGGGGCAGGAGCAGCCACTGAGGCATCTCTGTGGAGGTGGGGGTAGGTGTTGATTTTTTATTAATTTATTTATTCACACTCTGTAGTCCAGGCTGGCCTGGAATTCACTGTGTAGCCCAGGCATTCCTCAAACTCAAGGCAGTCCTGCCTCAGCCTCCCAGATGCTGGAATGAAAATGAACATTTTGTATTTTATTTTGTCACCATGCCAGAGACAGAACCCAGGATTTTGCCCGTGCTGGCTTTGCTGCCAAGTGGCCCCCAGCCTCTGACCTCTTGTTCTCTTTTCCCAAAGGCGCAATGTACTCAGCCTGTCTTCCGGAATCGACGAACCAGGCGCTCTGAAATGGGACCTTGCGCTCTGCCTCCTCTTAGTCTGGCTTGTCTGTTTTTTCTGCATATGGAAGGGTGTTCGATCCACAGGCAAGGTGAGTGGACTCCTGTCCCCTGCCTCAGGGACAGCCATACTGTGGCCAGCCTTGTCCTCACAGAGCTCTACCCTAGGAGGAGGGCCCATGTCTGCACACGAGAGTGCTCTGATAGGACAAGCTTAGTGACCTCGTGACTGGTGGGCAGCCAGGTATTCTCCACTGAGCTCGTGTCACTAGCCATTGCCCTGTCCCTGATGTACAGTGTTGGTGTGATGAGCTATGCTCGCTGAGCCACAGGCCAGTCGGCAGTCCTGCTGCTGGCTGTGGCCATCAGCCCACAGTGTGAACCCAAACTTTGCATATCATGCTGGCAGCCACCCGGGGTTTAAAACAGATGTTGAAGCAGGGCTGTCTAGCTACCCTGTGTCACTGTCCTTGTACTGGGGTGCAGAGCCCACTGCTGTACTGAACCTCAGTCTGAAGGGATGCCAACCAGGCCTGGACCACACCGTACTAGGATCACCCCACAGGGCAAACAGAAAGAAGGAACAATGCCGTTGTCTATCTCCTTAGGGACCCTGTGCACGGTGCTCCCTATTTCCCTGCAGTCCTTCCTGGGAGCATGCATGTTGCTTTCCTTGAAACACAGCAAGGGCACTGAAGCTCAGAAGAGATCAGGAAACTTGTCCTAGAACAGTCCCCCACCACCCAAGCCTGTCCCCTCTGCTGTCAAACGGTGAACATGAGCGTTGAGATGATATTAAGTACCTCGGGTCTGCCTACCAACAGACCCACAATCTTGAGTAAGCAGCAATTACCTTCTGCCCACTTCCCAAGCTCCCCTACATGGAAGTGAATCTGTCAGGGGGTGTCCAGGGAGCTTCCGTGCTGAGCATGCTGCAGAGAGCATCGATTGTGTTCGGGGTGCACTGATGTCCTTTGAGACCCTTGTGTGTGGATCCTGTCTTAGAAACAGTGAGGGGATCTACAGTGTTAGGCATCTATGGCCGGCTGGGAAGAGAGATGAGTTACAGGAGAGAAGAGAGGAGTGTGGGGTATCTTCTGTAGGGTGGCCAGCAAAGGTTACTGACATAACTGAGTGATGATGAGAAAGGAGTGGAAGCCACGCCTTTATTCCCAGCACTTGGAAGGCAGACGCAAGCGGATCTCTGTGAGTTAGATGCCAGCCTGATCTACAGAGAGAGTTCCAGGACAGGCTCCAAAGCTACAGAGAAACCCTGACTAAAAAAAAAAAAAAAGAATGGAGAGTTTGAGTATTCTGAGGGGAGTGTTGCCAGCACAGGCAATTGTCAGTGTAAAGGCCCTGCGGTGCGTCTGGCTTGGACATAGGGAGCCCCCAGTCTGATGGAGGAGGCTGATATCTACCAGGCACAGTCAGCAATATTTAGGACACAGCACACCACACAGAGGACAGAGCCAAGGTCAAAGAGAGGGTGCCAGGCTGCAGCTGTGGCTCCTGTGAAAACGCAACTGGCCAGAGCCCCACTCCCCTCAACCTACGCTGAGCTACACCCTGCTCTGTGGTTCCTAGAACAATAGTGGGCCTAATGGGTCAGAGAAGCCAAGACAAACAGCTCTGTGGACTTCCTCCAGCTCAATGCTGAGAGGCCCTTAGAGGTCGTTCGCCTGCCTGCTTACCCATCCAGAGGCCCACCCGCCGCCTGGCTTCAGCTTCCAGCCCTGGCTGCAGACCAGGCTTCCAGCCATGGGGGCTGAGCCCTCTTGGCCAACCCTGCTTCCGTGGCTAACTTAGTCCAGGAGAAAGGAGGGTGATGGATGGAGGCCTGGGCTCCAGAGTTCAGGCGCTTGGAGGGTCTGAAATAGGTCCCAAACTCAGTATCAGTTTCACTGCTTCAACAAGCCAGGTAGCTGGGGTGTTGACATGGCCTCTAAGTGCTGGGTGGTAGCTCATTCAATCCTCCGGAAGTTCTTCAATCCTGTACAATTGAAACTGAGGTTCAGAGAGCTTAACTAACTTTCCCAGTGCTACCCAGCTCATCAGTGGCCAAGCTGGGATTTGAACTCAGTCTCACCCTTGTGCTGGGCTGTAAGTGCAGTGAGGCAGAAGCCAGGCATGTTCCTGCTTGCTCTCATGAGGAGACAGACTGCCATCACTCCCCCAGGAAGGGCCTGGACATGTGCATGGCTGGGCTTGTGGTCACACTCCAGGGCAGACAAGGCCTGTCCTGGGTTTGTACTCACCTCTGCCCCTACAAATGGAATGACTACAAGTCCCTCTCACTGCTCAGCCACAGTTTCCCCTGGTGTGAAAAGATTGATTGAATGACTCTTGCTGCCCAGGCTATCCGTTCCCAAGTAAGGCTAACAGGAGGCTGGAAGCTACCTCCCTTTTGCCACCCACCAACCTCCAGAGGGCTGGGGGTGAGCTGTCCTGTAAGCCTACATTTTCTATGTGGCCTCTGGCCCTGAGCTCAGAGGAGTAATGGAGGCTCAGAAACAGGAGTGGAAAAATACCACGTCCCACAGCAAGGCCTACTGGGCCACCGTCAGGGGCCCATGGTGGCGCCTGGCACCAGCCTCTCCCTGCAAGATCCCAAGGGACAGTCACGGAAAAGTTGAGAGAAGGGCTCCTAGGCTCATCCAAGGAACAGCAAAGCTACAAAAACAAGGGTGGCTTTCTGGAGAAATGGCTGGAGCAGCATGACATGGGTGTCAACAGCAGTAATACTCCTGAAGACACGGGAGCCCTGAAAGTACTTGGCCTAGATCAGATCTCACCACTAACAACCTAATACTATTTGGGGACTCCAGGCAGGTGACACTGGCCAGTGTGGGCCTCATTTTCTTGAAAGGGAAGGTGCAGGTTGTAACGGCCCTGAGCTCATCCAGGTATGCTGAGTATTGAATAAGTTCACAGCACCATGCTGGGCACATAGCAGGCATCATATAAGTGCTTATTAAAGAGGCAAGCCAAGGAGCCCCCTACCCCCATGAATTCAGTGATTTTGGCTGCAATCCACTTGCTTTGAAGCCCTAGCCCTCTGGGGACCTCTAAGGAGCTCCTGTGTGTGGCTATTGTTTACCAGCTTGGGTGTGGCCTTGCAGGGCCTTAGAGAGGGGACCTGGCCAGGGGTGCCTGCCTGCCTATCCACAGGAAGGGAGGGGACAGACTGATTTTCTTTCTTTTACCCTTTCAATGGTTTCCTGACTGGCCTTTGTCCCTGGTGTCCATCTGTCCATCAAGGGAAAAGAAACAAGAGTGGCCAGGGACACCGAGGCCTGGAGGAAGAAAGGCATCCAGGGAGGGGTGTCAGACAGGAGAGGCCCTTCTTCCGCCTTGTAGAATGCCACCACTGTTTGGGTTGTTAAGTATTTCCAGACACTCCCTGTAGACCTTGACAGAGGGTGAGGTCAGAGTTCCCCCTTGAAGCCTCAGCCACAGTTGCCAACTGGGAGGTAGGCAATGAGTGACAACTCCAGCTGACCCTCTGGGTCAAACACCTCCTTGCCCTGTAGCCTCGGTGCTGGGAACCTAAAACTACCTAGTTGAAGGCTCTCATCTAGAGGTGGGGAGACCAAGTCTAGATAGGGACAGTGCTAGGCACTGTGCTTAAGTTCCCCTCTAAGGGGCTTGACTCCCTAGAAAGTTATGGCCTTCTTCAGGTCTTCTACCCCCTGTAAAGGCCAACTGCCCAGCAGTGATGTGACCAACAGCTCATGGGACTAGGCAGAGGGCATTGTTACCAGTCCCTTCTTCACCCCCCGACTCTGGCCTGTTGGGACACAGCGTGACCTCATGGGTCAGTCTCCTGTAAGCTGGGAAAGGGCTGGGCCTTCACCATTCTGGTCATGACCTTAGAGAAGTTCCCACCCACCTCCTCTCAAGTCACCGTCAATCAGGCTGTGTGTCTTGACAACCATTTTCAGTCATCTGATTGTGTTAGGAGAAGACAGCAAGGCCCAGAGAAAGAGAGTACTCACTGTGTCTTCTCTCAGCAAGAGAAGGCCCTGAGCAGGAGCTGAGGAACTTGTCTCACTGTGTAGCCCCAGACAGGCCCTGAACACTCCCGCCTCAGCCTCCTGAGCACTGGGATTACAGATATGTGCTCACACCTGGTTCTGTCTTTTTTATTTTTTTAAAGATTGTACACAGTGTTCTGCCTACATGTATGTCTGCAGGCCATAAGAGGGCACCAGATAAACAGTGGTTAGATGCCACGAAGTAGGTGGCAATGCCTTAACCGTATGCGTGTTGTTAGGCCCAAGGGCCTCTTCCATCCTTGACAAGGGGAGTGCTAACCTTCTCTCCTTTCATACAATACCTGTCTTTTTTTTTAAATGTGTGTGGGTATTTTCCTACATGTGTGTGCCTGGTGCCTGCATTGGCCAGAAGAGAGCGCTGCATCCTTTGGAACCAGAGTTTCAAATAGTCCTGAGCTGCCCAGTGGATGCTGGGAACTGTTCTCAGGTCTCAGCAAAAGCAGCTAGTGCTTTCAACCCCTGAGTCCTCTCTCCAGCCTTCTCTGAGTCTTTATCCCAGTGTCTCACTGACAGTGTAATGGCACCCGGTGTAATGTGCTGAGTGCCATGTGACAGCTACTGGGCTGAGTGGTTGCACAGACACCGGATAGTTGATTCTCAGTTGTGTGTTGTCTGTATTTTTCCTCCTAGTGATCAGTTCTTCAAAGTGGGGAGGATTTGTTTTCCATCTTGCTTGCTTTTTTGAATTCTGAGCTCAGTTGAGCTATGTAAATTAGTCATAGGATTTAACTTTTTTTTTTTTTTCAGCTATAAGCTAGATCCTTATGTCCTATTTAGGAAAGGTGACAGAGGCTCAGAGAGGTTAAGTAACACGCTGAAGGTCACACAGCAGGAAGACCACCATCGTGTCTGCAGAGTCCTTGCTGTTCCCAGTGTGACCCGTTGCCTTGAGAGAAGAGGGTGTCTGCATTTCACTGCAGCAAGGATGCTCACAGGTTCACCTGATTCCCTCTCACCCCTACAGGTTGTCTACTTCACCGCCACTTTCCCGTTTGCCATGCTTCTGGTGCTGCTGGTCCGTGGACTGACCCTGCCGGGTGCTGGCGAAGGCATCAAATTCTACCTGTACCCTGACATCAGCCGCCTTGAGGACCCACAGGTATGGCAGGGTGATGATCAGGGTGCAGGTGACTGTGTATCTCATGGCTCTTTCATGCCCATGTGTAGCTGGGCATTGCTGCCTGGTACTTCTCCACTGGGCTAATGGTGGCTTGTGGCCCTTCCAAGCTCCAGAGCCTGCCTTAGGCATGGCACTGGCTAAGGCCATGCCAGGAGCAGAGACTCAGTATTCAGGAAGGCATCCTCAGATGAGGGAGAGATTTAAGATTGATGGCAGCTCTGAAAGTTAAGGGGGTCATATTGTAAGTCCCTAACCCAGCACATAGCTGAGGGGCATTAGGAATTTGTGAAACCCAGGAGGCTTTTGTGTGACCTTTGAGATCTTTGTCCCAGGATCCCATGCTGTTCAGTTGCCTCCCAGGGGTCAGCATTTCTGGGTCTCTAAGCAGGGCAGGGTTGGTGGCCAGTCTGAACTATGAGCTGGGAAGATAGGCTTGCTGCCTTCCAGAGCTATGGGAGATAATGCCTGGAGAGGTAAACAATGCCTTGTGTTTTAACTCAGGCCCCTGGACTTAGCCATCAAAGCTGCCTTGACCTGGGAGTAGACCATGGTGACCTAGGAGTAGGCAGAGTAAAGACCATTCTTTACTAAGCATGGGAAGCAGTGCTGAAGGGCAGGGCAGGGTGGGCTAGGGGTACATTCTGTAGATACGAAAACCAAGGCTCTTAGACTGGTACTGGTGGTCTAGTCTCCTAACTGATGCACAAAGAGGAGGCCCTGGCTCTGCCTTCTGGGGCTCCTTGCAGCTCATCGACACTGAGGATCCCCATGTAGACCTTGTCATGGTTGGTCAAAAATCCTCACATTGTCAGCCCCTCCCTCCCCCCCCACCCGGTGCTCACTCTAATGCTCTTACCCTTCCTCTCAGGTGTGGATCGACGCCGGAACCCAGATATTCTTTTCCTATGCCATCTGCCTGGGGGCCATGACCTCACTGGGAAGCTACAACAAGTACAAGTATAACTCGTACAGGCAAGTGTTGCGCTGGCGGGCCCGTGAACGTTAGAAATGATGATTAAAGAAAAAGAGAAGTAGGGAGCGTGGCTTCCTTGTGTTGTGATTAACTTACCCCCTGACGTGTGTGTAACTTAGGGACTGTATGCTGCTGGGATGCCTGAACAGTGGTACCAGTTTTGTGTCTGGCTTCGCAATTTTTTCCATCCTGGGCTTCATGGCACAAGAGCAAGGGGTGGACATTGCTGATGTGGCTGAGTCAGGTACGGTGGTGTCGGTGGCAGTGGTGGTGGGCACTGCCACCTAGTGTGTAAGATGAGTACTGCAGGCATGGAGCCAGACCCCAGGGGGATGGAGGGAGCCTGGCTTTTACATAGACATCCCTTCTTCCCGCAAGACGTGCCCCCATACCTGAGTACAAAAGTACATTTAAAGGTTTTCAGTGCATCCTGGCCCACTGAAGGTGGGAGGAACATGGGCGGTTGAGAAGGGAATTGGTGGCTGGTTTAGGTCTTCCAGCCCCTAATCCTTCCGCAGCAACCGCTGGCTGTAGCCATGGAAGTTGCTTTCCAACTGAGACCCAGGTCAGCCACAGCTAGCACACTATCACCAGCGCTGCTGGCATCTTAGCCTTCATTTCTGCGGTTTGCACTCTGCTCCTGGCGAGCCCCACCACCAGGCCAATCCACTCTTCAGTCTATCCTACGTCTGTTTACCAAGCCTCATCCCTATAGTCAATAGGAGAGAGAGGGCAGGAAGGAACACCACCCAGGGACCATGACAGAGACAATTTGGGAGTGAGGATATGAGGACATTGTTGCCCTTAGGTAATGAGGGCCAGTTGGTCCCATGTTGCTACTCAGGACACTTACCGTTCAGAATGGTTGGTCAGTCTCAGGGTCTGCACCGAATGGGTCCTTCCTTAGCAACATGGGACCCAGAGCTCCAGTAAAGATGGTTCTGGAACATGGACTAGAATCCTACCAACTCATCACAGTGTTTAGGAGTCTGGGTATGAGGACTGGGCCTTGGCCTAACCCTGCAACTTAGCCTTGCAGTGGCTGGGGTTCTGGGGCAGAGATCCCCAGGGGCTACCTCCCCACCACCCAGATCTCTTGGAGAATGGTATTGTCTAAACTAACCTAATTGCCCACAGCCCCTCTGGGGTCTTCTGGAGGCTGCCAAGGGCTCTAGACTGGAGTTCCCTTCAAGCCACTGGGATGGGGTGGGATGGGGGCAGTCTGTACATTGTTATTCTAGGGATTTTTGCAGACCAGGGGCAGGTACCCTAAGTCCCTGCCATTCTCTGCCCTTTGGACCTCCTTATGTTTGAAACTCAAGATCATGTTCCAGTTGCCCAGTCCTGAGCCCTGGTATTAGAAGGTCACAGGGTACTTATACACTTTGTGTCTAGATATTCATCTCTCACATGAGACCAAGGGCCCAACTCAGGACCCTTGCATGAGTGGGCTGGGGCAGGCTAGGGCCACAGGCAGTGTATCTGGACACTGAGTCTCCACCCACTGCATGTCTGTCGAGCCCTCTACTATAGCCATTTCCCTTCTCACTGGCTCCTCTGACCTCAGGCACCCCTCATCCTCTGTTGGCTGCTGGGCTCTAACTCAGATACACCCCAGTGTGAACTCACACTGTACACACATATCTATTACACTATGTCCCAGTTGGACACTCGAAAGAACTGTTTGCCCATCCTCAGGGACTCCAAAGCAGGGACTGGTGGCCCAGGAACTTGTACTACAGCCTCCTGTGTTGGAAGTTGTATAGCAAGGAGCCCAGCACTGCTTCTAGCCCCTCTGCAAATGTCGCTCTTTCCACATGTACATGGGAGGAGGTAGCTCAAAACCAGTAACTGGGTGTCACCAAGGGCACGGAGGAAGCTTGTTAGGGGGGAAAGATGAGGCCCGTCAAGGGGACCTTTGTGCACAGTGGGTATTTCCATACCAAGTTCGTGCTCAGTCCCAGTTGTTTCTTCTTCCATCTGCTTCAAAAACCTCGTCACTCCTTCCCCACAGTGATGTCTGAACAGCCAGCAGAACAAGAAGGACAGTGACTCCATAAGATTTTTAGCAAGCCCTATAACAAAGAAAAGCACCTTTTGAAAGAACCCAGGGAAGCCCAGACAGGACACAGCGTGCTATGCTGGCATCAGAATGGCCTAAGCACTCTCGGCTTCTGTTGTTGTCCTAAGCTCACTGTCGCTTTCAAGAAGGGCCCTTAGCCCCTCTCCTGAGGCTGCCTTGAGAAAACCTAAAGCAAAAGACAGAAATAAGTGAACTGAGTCTGTTCAGTGTCTGGTGCAGAGGCGTTGGGGTGGGGGGCACCACATTTTACATCTGTGTTGTAGTTGGCTAGTCCCAATTCCTCATTTTTGGAGTGGACCAGGCAGGGCTAGAGCTTTGGAATTTATGGGGACCAGAGCGCTTCCAGTTCTAACTGGATTCTAAGTGTGTTTCATAATGTCCTGGGTGGGAGGCACGAGCTCCTCTCCCCCCAGTCTTGCTCATTCAAGCAGCTTCTGCCTTGGTAAGCAGCCCCACCTTAAAGAATCTTCTAGAATCTCTTCTACCAACTACTTAGCGGCTGCCCCCCGCCCATCATTGTTTCAGTAAGGTTTCTCAGTCGGCCTTGTAAGACTTGCCCTCCCCTGCCGCAGTTGCGGTTGGCTGTTGATGCTTTATTAAGTGAGTTCTGGTTCCAGTTTTTTTGTTTTTTTGTTTTTTTTTTCAAAATTGGTTTGTTCTTGTGGATTTTTTTTTTTCTTCTTCTTAAGCCATTCACTCAGTTTTGATGGTTGCTTTAAAGTACAGGACGTCTTCCAAGTCTCCTGCAGTCTGGCCTGCATTTCCTCTTGATTGGTTTGTTTTGTTTCTAGTAGTTGATTTCATTTTAGCTTTTTAGTCCACAAGTACTAGCTAGATAATGTGCCCCCACTCCAAGCATCTACTTGGGGGCTTTTACAAGCAGATGTTTGTGTTCAAATGACTCTGTGAGCCACTCTGAGTGGGCGGAGCTCTTGTCCCCCTCTGCCTCTGGGGAGGGAGGGGACAGGGCTTCCTGTTGATAATAATCCATAGCCCTTTTCTGGGCAGTGGTATCCACCTCTGAGAATCAGAACAGAAGGATCCTGGGGCCACCTGACCCTCATGTTTCAGGTAGAGGAAACTGAAGCCTGGAAAAATATAGAGAGGAAATGGTGGGTGAGGACTGAGATGTGGGACCCTGCTACCCCATGCTGCCTCCCTTCAGTGCCAGGCCTGGCCGGTTCTACCTTGCCTTGTGTGAACTTGGGTACCTGTTGGGGGGCAGAGGCCCCACAGGCATGCCCCTGAAAAGCCATTTGCCCAACTGGGCATGCTAATAAATTTTTTTTTCTTTCCATTTAAACAGTGTTTTAGCCATTAACTCAAAGATAGAAACCGTTCTTTGCAAAGGAGGGTGTCACGAATCACATAACCACAGCTTTCCTTCCAGCCAGCGTCAGTGTGCAGCTTTGGTTGTATGAGGGGTGGGTCCTCCTTTTCCTCAGTCTCTGGCCACCTGAGCCCCAGGCTCAGTCCTGCTCCCTGCACCTAGGATCCTGTGTCTATATGGGCTTAGATTCACCTGAGAGGAGACCATGTACTGGGTAGGAGACAGATGCTTGCCTGGGGCCCCTCCCACGCCCCACCAGTCTCTTTCCCTGGCTCCTCCTGCACTTTGGGCTTAGGTGACCCTCTCCTCATCCAGACATGGGTGATCTGTGAGGCCCAGGGTTCTAAGTGACATGGTACTAATTGTGCGTCCTCCTGTGTCCCCCCTCCCCGTTTCTCTCCCTTAGGTCCTGGCTTGGCCTTCATTGCCTACCCAAAAGCTGTGACTATGATGCCGCTGCCCACCTTTTGGTCCATTCTGTTTTTTATTATGCTCCTCTTGCTTGGACTGGACAGCCAGGTATGTGGATGTGAAGCTCTGGTGCTCACCTGGTCAGCCTCACTGTGAGAACCCATTCTTACAGAAGCTGGGAGATGTTCAGACCCTTCCCCGTCAAGCTACCACCTCAGTGATTTCAGCCAGAGAAAGGCCCCAGCCCAGCAGTGGGAAGAGACCCTCCACCCTATTGCTCAAGGCTGTTACCCTAGCAAGGAGATGAGGGTGTCTGGGGTGTGTGGCTCAAGTCAAGCCATAAATGAGAAATAGAAGGCCAGGACCCAGAGGTACAAATGTCAGTGCATGTGTCAATCATTGTCCAGGCCACCACAGTCCCAAGTATGTCTAGAAAAACTGAGTCACATTTGGCATACTGCTCCTGATTGAGGCCAGCCTGTCCCCTGTCCTCTGGCTGCTGTAATGCCTGCCTTATCTGCCTGTTTATTTTGGGTAGAACCAGGACTTCACATGCACTAAGCATGGACTCTGCCCTGAGCCATGCCCCCCCAGCCACTTTCCTGTGCTCTATACCCTACATCCTGCCCCAGCCCCTCTACAGGAGGCAGTTCACTACCAGGGAATGTTGGTGTCAGCCAGCCAGCTGCTGCATCTAGCTTAGGAGAGGCAGCATTGTTGTGTGTGACGATGGCCACATCCATCATCCTCCTTCTGAGCCTCAGTTTCCTCATCCTGCTGATGGGAAGCAGGAGGCTCAGTGCCAGGCATAGAGAATTCAGGTGCCCGAGAGATTCATGGGAGATTGTGTGTCTGTTTCCCTGAAGTAGGTGTCTTTTTGTGGCGGTATTTTTGAGACTCCAGGAGGGAGACTGTGGTATATGCAGGGCAGGAGGTCTCGGGCTCAGGCCAGCTAGAGACACAGGGAAGGCAGGAGAAACTCCTGCGTGGCCTGAGTTTGGGGGGTCCAGCTGCTTCGGGAAACGTCTGTCAAACTGAAATAAGCTGTGGGAATCAGGTCTGGATACTGACTCCTCATCGCCCTTCCCAAGGGCATAGCCTTGGAAGGCACTATCAGGATGGGTCCTGGGGGACTCAGAACCAAGCAGAGGTGAGTGAGTCCAGAGGAGGCAGCTAGCAAGGTCAAGAACACAGTACAAGACTTGGCAGCCAAGGGAGTCAGATTAGCAGAGAAGACAGTGAAAACTTTTCAGAGCCAGAAAAGCAAATCCTTGTGCAGTTGGTGATGGGCAGCTGCTGTTGTAGACAAACAAGATTCTGTTAATCATTCCTGCTCTGAGAGCTTGGCCCTGGGAGCAGACCCCATGCAGTGCCTTTTAGTGGCTTTTAGAACATCTTCCAGTGCTCAGAGGGGAAGAAGAAAACAAAAACACGAGTTAATAAGTGGCTAAGCGTGACATCACCATGGCTCCACGGCTCTAAACAGGCCATGTAGGCTCACAACCTTCCCAGCCAGAGGTGCCACGGGTGTTTTCCCCTGGGGTTGTGGGACTCAGCGCAGGATGTGTGACTCTCAGCTGAGCCACAGGCTAAGCGGACACTCTTGAGGGGCTGTGAAAGCTGGCCTTGGGATGTTCCTCTTTACCCTGCCGTGCAGAGCGGGTCTCCCAAGGCTTGAGGCTTAAGTGACTTGATGGCATCATCCCTCACCCAGGCACAGGTGAGCAAGGAAATAGACCACTGGTCTTCCAGACACTGGTTTACAGAACCTGGAGAATTAGGAGGGCTTTAGAGAAGCCAGCCTTACATGGGGGTGCAGAGAGTCCACTGTGTGAGATGCCACCAAGTGTCATAAGTCAGATGGCCGTTTTTTTCCATGTGCAGCTCATTGGCACTGAGCATGTCTAATGTCAGGCTTTGTCCTGGGAACTTTTCTATCCTCCTGAATTGAGGCTGTTCCCCAAGCTCTGTACCAACAGTTTTCTTTATTCGTAGTGCCAACAGTGGGCTCTAGGGCTTTGCCCATGCTAAACACATGCACTTCCCCAGCCCATTGCACTCAGATTTTTATACATTAGCTCCTGTCCCTGCAGTGTTCTGGCCTGGGTGTCACTGATAACCTTTCTGCAGCAGGAGAAAGCGAGTCTGAGAGGGGCCCATCTTGGCTCTGATTCACAGCCTTCCTTCTTAACTTTTTTTGTAGCTTGGCATCTGGGCTGTCCATTCGCTACAACTCAGTTGTTTTTCAGGTTCAAATCCCCTTTGGGCACATCAGTTAGAGATCATAAAGTCCACCTCTCTCTCTGAGTTTAGGAACCTCTTGGTCATCTTATGCCTGAATCCTGGATGCAGAGTGTCACTCCTTCTGGCACGTGAAGGGGAGGTTTCTTTCTGTGCCCATTCTTGTGTTCTCCCTTACCACCTCCCAAAGGCCTCCATGATTGGATCTTTCTTATAGGAATGCAGGGGGAACTTCTGTCCCCAAACCTTTGTGTCTTTTTATTTCAAGACAGCATTTCACGTAGACCAGGCTAGCCTCAAATTCACTGTGTAGTTAGGTCTGACTTTGAACTGTTCCTCCTGTCTCTACCTCCTGAGTGCTGGAATTATAGGTGTGCCCTACCATGCCTAGTTAATGCAGTGCTGCTGATCAAACGCAGGGCCTTTGCATGCTAGGTGAGCATGCTGCCAAGTGTTTATATGCCCAGCCTTTAGCATCTCAATTTTTCAATGACTCAGTGCAGTCTGGGAGCAGTTCCTCTAATTTAAATACTTCTGTGGCTTCAAACCTCCCAATACTGCCAAGACCTTGTTACAGACTTGTGTATTCATGCCCAAAGACTGATGACAAGGAATGTTGTTGCCAATGTCATTGTTTAGGTGAAGGGTGATGTGTCCAGAGGGTGCAGTTTTATGCTGCTATTAAAAGCAAGGTGGCTCTTTGTATAGGGACATAGAAGTCTCCAAGATAAATCATTAGATACAAAAAGGATGAAAGGTATGTGTGTGTGTGTGTGTGTGTGTGTGTGTGTGTGTGTGTGTGTGTGTGTGTAGATGTTCCAGAATTTTCTTTATGATGTCTGGAACCCATAGATTCCTGGATCATGTGATTTCCAGTGGGTTTAAGTAACCATGTAAGTCAGACTGGAAGTGCCTCTGTGCTGTGAATGGGGAAACTGAGGCCAGGGTTTGCCCAGAGTCTTCCAGCTGGTTAGTACAGAGGCTGACCTGCTTGCTGTTCTGTGGCTGAGTGGCCATGTGAAGGACTAGGCTAGGCTAGGCTAGGCATTTCTTTGCCTTGATGTGTGTGGCACTGGACTTGACCAAGAAGAATGCTGTCATGACCACACACTCACCCTCAAGTGTGTCAGAACCAAGAGCTGGCCCTGGCTTCCTAGAGAAGCAACTGCTCTTGGGTGAGTCTGCAGTGATGAGGGCAGGAATGACCTGAGTAGAGCCATATGTCCTAAGTTTCTTGGACTACAGACCACAGTGGCTACCTGCACAGCCCAGAGTCTGGCTACATGGATTTCCAGGTAGGTCTCGTGAGATGTTGCCCAGGACACAGGACGGAGCTCCTACTCCTATCTTTTGTCAGATGTGCCCAAGCCCTCCTCCTGAGTTCCAGGCCAGTGCTAAGCCTCCTCACGCCCCTTCTCTCTCCTTCTCACCCCTCAGTTTGTTGAAGTCGAAGGACAGATCACATCCTTGGTTGATCTTTACCCGTCCTTCCTAAGGAAGGGTTATCGTCGGGAAGTCTTCATCGCCATCCTGTGTAGCATCAGCTACCTGCTGGGGCTGTCGATGGTGACGGAGGTAGGTGGCTGTTACTCTGGGTAGCATGAGGCATTTCCCTTCCTACATTTGGATTTGATGCCCAGCTTCCTCCTTAAGGGCACAGGGGAGGCAGCTGGGAGGGAGGTACTTAACATACCCCCTTGGGCTAGGCCCCGGAATCTTTAATCTGTCCAGCTCTCAATGACCATGCAGCTTCCTCCACACTCCCTTTTGAGATGCTGTGGTCAAATCAAGGCCCTGGCACTTCACTTGTGTTGCAAGTCGTTTGTGTGGGTGTCTGCTGAGGAGAGAGCATCCGCTATGTCCAGAGGGCAGGGCCCATACTTTACATAGGAGGAAGAGACACTAGGAGAGGAAGGGAACACAGGGGTTGAGGGCTAAAGGTTGCAGTGGCTAGAGAAGGATGAGCCCCAGGATATCAACCAACCTGCCTGATGTCTCTAGAAGGTTGTCACTCATTATCACAAACCCTGTTCAGGCTTGCACCACTTTTCTTTACCAGAAGGAGAAACTTTTAGGGAAGTGCTTGTAGGAACACTCCTCCAAAGTCATACAGTATCCACCTACCAAGTGGTGGGTTCCCTGGACTTGGCCACACTTGGTTTTAAGACCATCTGTGCATGTAGACTTCTGTGACCCTTGGTATTGCTAGGGCATGTTGTGCTCTCCCCTTAACCCTGTGTGTTTTTTCAAACATGAAGTTGATTTGTTATATAGCCCTAACAGGCTTTGAACTCACAGCAATTCACCTGTCTTGGCCTATAGAGTATTTGTTGTAAGTGCTATGAGCCACCACACTTGGCCCTGAATATCATCTTCCTCCTGCTCTTTAGAATTAAAAAAAGAAAAAATGTGCTGATTTGTCCCTTTATATGTGAAGGGAATTGGAGACGATATAGCAAACCAACTTTATCTTTGATTTTCTTCCTTCACAGGGTGGCATGTATGTGTTTCAACTCTTTGACTACTATGCAGCTAGTGGTGTATGCCTTTTGTGGGTTGCATTCTTTGAATGTTTTGTTATTGCCTGGATATATGGTGAGTATACATGTTTACACATCTTTTTTCAAGCTGTTCATTTGGTCAGACCTTAATGGAAAAACTTCCCTTGCCTGCAATGTTCACTCTGAGATGCCCCTTGAGCATATCACAGATAATCCTACTGAAAGCCCAAGGTGTGAACATATGTTGCTATAAATATAGCACTGTCACACCAGAGCCTATGGTGACCTACTCTCTGACCTATAAATGGTCCATGTTGACCTCTTAGAGAACTGAGGTTAGCCCCACTGAGTTGTGGGCTCTGTCTAAAACTTCCAGCAGAATGCAGATGCCCAGCTGCATTTGCGTGTCAAGCTACCTTAGACACATGTGACCATGCTTGGTGTGGAAACACAGGACTGGTGGTTAGAGGCTCCCTGGTGACCCCTGCTGCACTGCACTCCAGGGGGAGCTATTCTGGCTTTGATCACCGTGTCACCGTGTCACCACTGTTGTCTTTCGTAGGTGGTGATAACTTATATGACGGTATTGAGGACATGATTGGCTATCGGCCTGGGCCCTGGATGAAGTACAGCTGGGCTGTCATCACTCCAGTTCTCTGTGCTGTAAGTCTCACTCAGCCTGACAGTCTTACCTTGTGAGCCTGCCTTCTGATTAGCATTTCCTGGGTGTGGGCTGTGACCAAGCTAGCTTCAGCTATAACTGGGAGAATGGGGGCAGGTTGAGTAGGGTTTTATAGGACCAATAGGAGTTTGTGAAAAAGAGGAAACGGGAAGGGCAGTTTCAGGGACAGTAGGCCAGGCCACCTTGGAGCTGGCCTTGATGCTTGCATGGGTACCTTCAGCAGGGTCCTTCCTTAAGACTCTGCTGTGAGCACCATTGAGCTTTCACAGCAGGGCCTGGCCAGTGCCCTAGAGATCTGGGTGTGTGTGAGTCCCACCTACACTGCTCTCTTGAACCTTGAGTTCATATGTCCTTCACTTTAGAACCAGTGCTTAGGGATTAGTGGGTCCCCTTTCCTGTGACCTCTACTCCCAGGCCAGACCAAGTAGATATGCTAACTCACTTCCTTATCTGGGCCTCAGTTTCCCCACTTCTGTGACAAGGACATCCTGATGTGGGACTTCAGTGGCAGGTGACAATTTAGAATCTGATGAGTGTGATTGTGGCTCTTGATAGACCTCTCCCAACAACGTCAGGAGGTCACCACCGGAGGCCCAGCCCACGCAGAGATGCGGTCAACTGGGCTCAGGCCAGCACGCCCATTCTCCTTCACACCAGGCTGTGCTTAGGGTTCCTCTCACACTGAGCCCGGCTTCCTTCTCTCTCCTCTCTGGAGAGTCGCCTGGGCCAGAGGCTGGCTGCACTCTGAGGCAGAATGAGGCTCCCTGCTGAACAGGCTAGGTAGAGCCCAGAGCCACCACCTGTGGGGTTCATGCCACCTAAGCTGAGGCTTTCTAGGCTGAAAGCATCAGAGAGAGGCAGTCCCCCAAGAGGCCCCCTCAAAGGCAAAGGTGGACTCTGTGCAGCTTTAGGGTTCATGGTTCACCCTACCTACTCTTCAGGGCCAAGTCCGGAAGAGACTTGGCCCTGAACCCTGCCCTGGAACCAGACCTGGTGACCAGTGTGCAGAGAGGCCATGGCACTGAGGGTGCTGGCTATCTGGCTCTCAGCCATGCCTTAGACATTTATTGAGCACTTGCTGTGTACACCTAGAACTGCAACTGGCCTTAAAGAAAAGAGAGATGCTCTAGAGTATTGGGTGTCAACCCTCCTAATGCTGTGACCTGTAGGGAGACACCATAGCCACACCTCCTAAAGGCCGGCTACAGGTGTGCTTGACCACGCCTATCAGGGCGTGGTTGAGGGGTGCAGGATGACACGCGTGAGGAGTTCTTAAGGGGGCAGACACGTGGGAGCCCTCCCTTCTTTTCTGGCCTCGCTCTTGTCTGGCTGCCTTGCTGCCCCTGGTGCGCTCTGGCTTGCGTTTGGGCTGGCATTTATCTGAATAAAGAAACCTTAGCCTTACGGACTGCGGATCGATCTCGTCAGCGACCCTTTAATACAGTCAGTTCCTCATGCTTCGGGGACCCCAGCCATAAAATTATTTTCACTGCTACTTCTGTTAGGAGTTGTACCGTAAATAATACCTGTGTTTTCCAATGTGAAAGGATCAGTTGGCACCCCTCTCCCCAAAGGGGCTGCGATCCACAGGTTGAGAACCACTGCTCTAGAGGGAGGGAAACGGCTGAACTTTGGGTATCAGAGCCACGTGACTTCTGGAAGGAAGAAGCCTAGGCAAGCAACGCCAGTACACTGGAAGGGTGAAAAGATGAAAGAAAGGGGACAGGCAGGGGGAACAGCCTGTGTGAAGGCCCCGAGCACATGTTGAAGAGCTAGAAAGAGTCCTGAGAGGTGAGGGCGGATGACAAAGGAGGAGGTCATAGCTATGGGCTGACATGGTTGGTATTCCAAAGGACCTGGGGAGCCATAGAAGGATACTGAGCAGGTGATTTGCTCTGGAGCGACCTATACGGCACAATACCATCCTGTTTCTGTAGTAAGGATAAAGGAGAGGCCCTGCCCCAGATAATGCCCTCCCTGCTCTCAAATGCCTAGAGATCCTCTGATTGCCCCATCTCTCCACAGGGATGTTTCATCTTCTCTCTTGTCAAGTATGTACCCCTGACCTACAACAAAGTCTACGTGTATCCTGATTGGGCAATTGGGCTGGGCTGGGGCCTGGCCCTATCCTCCATGGTGTGTATCCCCTTGGTCATTGCCATCCTCCTCTGCCGGACGGAGGGACCGTTCCGCGTGGTGAGTATGAGACATGGGCGATGGGGGGTGGAAGACAGCCAGTGCCAGTTTCTGTGTGACCCCCTCTCTCCAAGTCCCAGGCCTTCTCTCACTGCACAAGAAGCAGGAGTGTGCTGTGGGTGAACAGGCACAGGCGCCATTCACAGGGGGAAGGCTTTGTGATGACATTTAAAGTGGACTATGGGCTTGAGGAAGTGTCCAACATAGTATGAGGTAGAATATGGTCCTGGTGTTCGATACAAAGGGTTAATGGCCAGGCTAGAAAGGGGACAGTGGCCTCCCGTGCCAAGCTAAAGGGTGTGGGATCTCTGTTCTGAGTCAGGACAGGAGATGGGCTCTGGAGAGGAAACCCAGCACCACCCCCACCATGCTACCCTTTGTGCTAGGGTGTGCTGCCCCTCTGCCCTAGAGGCTGCTCCCAGCCTCTAGGACTGCCTGTCTCCTCCCTCCCTTCCCCCAGCCTCCTCAGGAATTCTTCCCACAATGCGGGAGCCTCCAGGCCTGGCAGTCCCCTGCTCTTTCCACGAAATCCCTTTCTTAGAATCTACTTTAACCTTTGTGCCTGGGCCGGCTCCAAGGCCCCAGTTTTATTCTGGGCTGTTTTTATTCTCTTACAAAAAGAATCTGGAGCCAGGATGTCCTGGGGCTCTGCCTCCCCCCTGAGCTGGCCCAGGCTTCCTCCCTTGGAGGGGGCTGTATTGGCTGGGAGAGAAAAGGAGAGACAGGGAAGGAGCCAGGGGGTACATGCTGGTCTGAGGGCCAAGGCTCTCCTGGAGTGTAGAGGATTGGGGCTAGGACCCCAACTCCCACAGTTCCCACACCATTAATCCAGAGTATAAATCTCTCTCTGTTGTTTGTGCCGAAACACTGGATCCCAGGACAGACAGGCAGCTGCTTCTGCTTTGAGCCCTCCAGGTGGCCCCTGGTGCCCTGAGCCAACCTGGGTTACCATCCTAGAAGGTTGGACATGGCAGGGGTTTCTAGACCTCTGTTCATGTTAGGCAGATTCTGTAGCAGTAACTAAAGCTAGGGCAGGGTCTTTTGAAACCCCAACTCTTTTTTGAGACAGTGTCTGAATCTATAGGCTGAGCTGGCCTGGAACTCACCCACTTATATAGCCCAAGTTGGCTCAAACACTCAACACTCCTGCCCCAGCCTCCCTAGTGGGGGCAGGGGGGTGGTTATGGGTAGAAGACCCACTGCTTGACTCAAGGCCTGATTTTCAGAGGCTAGTCTGGCCCATATACAGACAGGTTCATTCGGAGTATGCTGCTGGGGGGAGGGAGGAGACATCTCCCCACAGCTGGATTGAGTCAAAGCCTCTCTAGCAGTGCAAGATGTCCAGGTGGCCTTCCAGCTGAGAGGTAGCTAGTGGCACACCTGGATCTCTAACCCTACCAGGGTTCCAGAGCAAGCTGAGCTTCCCATATGGACAGCCCCAGCGGCTGGTGGCTGCCAGTCACCCTTCCCCACTTTGCACTTGGAACCCAATGTTCCAATGCAGGCGAGGCAGGGTTGAAGTTGGGCAGGCAGGCTAGGTCTATGGGGAGGGTTGCAGGTCTGTTGACCTGCATAGAGCAACTCAGGTGTTAGTAGGAACCACACAGCTGGGGTTACCAGGTCTTGTGGGCTTTTCCAAGAGAATGCGGATTCTCAAGTGCAGTAATGTCTTTTTAAATAAGCTGCTTCGCCCCAGCCCCTTGGCAGAGCCAGGGAACACTCAAGGCCACACATGCAGGCTTTAAGCAGCTTTTCCAGATGTAATATGCCACAGTTGAATGTAAATACCTATGAGGGCCTTTTGTTCCCTTCTTGGTTTTCTTTCTTTTTTTTTTTTTTTTTTCCCTTGCTGGCCCATTTCAGTCTGAGCAGGCACTTGGCAGGAAGTGGGCAGGAGGCGAGAAGCGTGAGCCAAGTTCCATTCCTAGCTCTGCTGGTGACTTCCTGGAGTCCCTGGAGAGGGCTCGTCCCTCACCAGTTCCATGGTCATCTGGAACACTGGGAAGTCTGGGCTCCATGCCTAGAGGGTCTGAGGATTCTCCCACTGTCTCGTATCTGAAAGGGCAGTACCCTCTGTGCAGTGAGCTCCCAACCCTGCAGGAGAAGAGGCTGCCTGTGACGAACTACCTCATGAAGGCAGGAAACACAGGCCAAGAAGTACAAATTTCGCCTTGGAGAAGGTGGGGGGTCTTAGGTTAGTTACCCAACCTGCAGACTTACCTTAGAAGCGGGGAGTTGGAGCAACCAGAGTGAATAAACCACAGGAAAGACAGGACTTAGCTCCCCAGGGAAAAATTCCTGCGTGTTGAGGCTATGCGTGCTCTGTCTTAAGCACACCTACAGGGGTTGGCTGTGGAAACCACTGTAGGACATCGGTTCTCCATTTCTAGAAAAATCACCAAAAGGCCCAGAATGGGTGGCAGTTGGCCAGATGCCACATAGCAAGCATACCTGAATACCGTGTGGGGGAGGAGCCCTTTTGGTCCCCTCTTGACCCCTCCTCATTTTTTACTACAGAGAATCCAATACCTGATAACCCCCAGGGAGCCCAACCGCTGGGCTGTGGAGCGTGAGGGGGCCACACCCTTCCACTCCCGCACAAGCCTCGTCATGAACGGCGCACTCATGAAACCCAGTCACGTCATCGTGGAGACCATGATGTAAGGTCCTGGCCATGCAACAGGCGCCGCTTTCCTGCTGTTTACTAACATTAGATTCTCATAGGACCAGGTTTACAGAGCTTTATATTTGTACTAGGATTTTTTTTAATTGTCACAGAAAATGTTACTCTATATGTATGTGTGTATCATGTGTGTGTCTGTATATGTGTATTTTGTTTTGATTTGGGGGATATTTTGTACAAAAAGAACCCACGGGCCTACGTCCTGGGGACAGGATGGACTTTCTTATTGATTTTGATGTATTTTATGGGAACTTGGTAAACTTTTCTTTGTATTTTTTTTTAACATATAACTATATATACTTACAGTCTGTCATACACTTTCCACTTGAATTGGTCTCGCCAGCAATGGATCTCGTTTTCAAAAGCAATTCTTCGGTGCTTATATAGCTGGCAGAAAGTTCTGCCCAAAAACAAACAAAAAGAGAAAGAGATAAAAAAAAAATACTAACTGCTGGGTGGAATTTTCCTATGATGGTGGATATATCTTCAAGAAGGTCTAGTCCCTTCTGGGCTGGTTCAGGAGGAAGAACACAGCTGAGGAGAGGGAGCCCCCCCACTAGCTGAACAGACCTGAGGAGCAGGAGAGAACAGGGCCGTGGGGAGAACCCTCACTCTTTCTCAGCCAACAAGAAAGATGCCAAAATAATAATCCCACCCTTAACATGAAGGGTTGATTCTAAGAGCAGCCGAAGCTATTGTACCAGGGCCAAAACTCCTCCCTTTTATTTTGAAGTAGAGGGTGGGGAGTCAGTGGGCTTGTCTGAACCACCACCAGTCTTAGAGGCAGGAATGGGAAGTCTAAAAGGCAGGTGAAAATGGGGCTGGGGGCTGGGGGCTGGGAGCCTCAGCTGGCTTAGGCAGAAGCCTCGGCCTTCCTTGAGCATTCAATAACATCACCTGAGGCCAGTCCACATGAGCTGCCTGGGCTTTGGGGTCAGAATCACACACAAAAAGGGGCTGTTGTATTTGAATGGAGTCATAGCCAGTGGGGATCTGGGCATTCCCCAAGGGGAATGCATTTTGCTGAGGGTTAGGAGGGAAGCCAGTGGACCAAAGGATATTAGCAGCTTAGGAGGTTGAGTGTCCCCCAGACTGGCAAGGGTACCCCAGGAGGGCACTTTCCTTCCTTGCCTCTTGACAAACTCTTGTTAAAGATGGCCATCTGAGAGCCATCCAGCTCCCAGCACAAAGTGCTCAGAGTGGCTGTAGAGAAAGGATTTAAGCTCAAGTGCAGAGCCAACTTGGTAGTAGGTTGAGGTTGTCTCCACAGAGACCAGTGCCCCAGAGCTGGCTGACCCCAGGCAGGGCTGTTTCCTTCTGAACCAGTAGAGGGCGCTACACCTTCACCCCAGCCTCCACTGGGCCCAACTGTGCCATCCTGAACCTCTTTTTGGCAAATGTACACATTTTTCTGTCTCCAAAGCAATGTACTCTGCCAAGTGACCCTTTAGTCCTCTTCCAGTGGTTGTTGAGTCAGCCACCCGTAATTCTACCGTGTTCCTATTGTCCTGTGTATTTCTGGTTGCTCTTGTGTTATTGTGACTATTGGAGTTTTTCTTCCCTGATTTTACCAATTTGTAATGTGCCCTGTTTTTTCTTTTGTTTTACGGAACCTTAAAAGTAACCACTGTGGGTGATTGAAGACAGGTGAAGTGTAAGGGAGAGGGGGTTCATCCAGCTGCGGCAGCATCTATGGTCGTGCCTGTCTACCCTTCCCCTCCACCAGGCATGCTACTCTGGCGAGCCATCAGTATTTTGGGTTGGCAGACAAATGGCACCATTCTGGAAATGGCCTGAGAAAGGCCTTTTTATCATTCCCAGATCAAATTCTAGACCAAAGACGCAGTGGGCCAAGTCCCCAGGCCCTGCCTAGATGGAAGGCCAGCCGCCTCCAGAGCCCATTCCCAAAAGTGTCCCTGCACTTGTCTTCAATGCCTACCACTCTCACCCAGCCCCTAGCCCTAATGGCCCTGATGGCCCTTGTTGTGATGCTTGTGTTTCTATGTCTGCATGTAAGTAACATTTTGAAGTAGAGCTCGTGACTCTGGTCCACCTGCCTCTTGGAGAGAGGGCTAAGCTGTCCACCAACCAGCCCTTGCCTGGAACAGGTCAGGCTGTGCCCTGCCTGTTAGATGTGGGCAGGAAGCAAGGTACAATGTCAAATTTAGATGAGGACCAGGGTGGGCCCGGGAGGACTCTCCTGGGAGATGTTATTTGGACCCAAGAGGTTATGTTAGTCCCCAAGTGGAGGATCCCTGCTAAGCACTGTGGACAGTCCCAGAGGTCCCCCAATCTCAGGCACTTTTGTAAACAGGAAAACTGAGGCCTGGAGTAGGAGAGACTTGCATTGGGAACTGAGTGGACTGGATAATTGAGTCATTTGTTGCTCCAGGCTCTCAATGGTATGGGCAGAAGGAAAGCAGGACCTGGGCATTGTCAAGTAAACTGTCAGGCCTTTCCTGACAACCAAAGGCCAGACTGATAAGGGCCCCCTGCCCTTATCATGGAGCAGAGAGAGCCACCCACTTCTGCCCATCCTCAGTCTCCTGCTCACCCCAGCCCCATATTACCCTTCTCCCCCCACCCCAAGCCTTTAGGAGTTAGGAATTGATTCCCCCCACCCCACTGGCACCACAGGAAACTGAGGGCCAAAGACACACTAGTGAAGAGCCTTAGACAGGCTGTAATGGCAGGCCTTTGGTCTCCATGCAGCCCAAGGCTATGCAGGAAGTAGCCTAAAGAGATTTCTTTTCCTCCTGGGAAAATGATGGGGAAGGTTCCCTCTATGCTTCTGGCCCCAGTCCTCATCTCCCTAACACCCTGGAAGACCATGCAGACCATGGCAAAGCATGGGAAGAAAGCAGCATGTTTCCCCTCTGCACAGGAAGGGGCTTTCTGTATCCCAGGGTGTCACTACCATGGCATTCCAGCCCTGCTCCTCTGGATGGACGGGGCAATGCTCTAGGCAACCAGTCTAAATGGGCACCAGTCCTGTTCCTCTCTCCAAGACGCAGACACAAGCCAGGAAGGCCCCTTAGAGAAGGCCCTCACAGTCCCACGCAATCCCGAGACCCCTGTCCTTATGGACACTGTAAATACCTCTGTGTGCACACCCCTCCTTCATCAAGTCTAAAACCATACACACACACAAAAAAAAACCAGATACCCCAAGATGGAGAGGGGTGCCTCTGAAGCCAGAAGCAGTGCTCCCGCCTCCCCTCCTCCATGCTGACCTCCCAGTAGTTGGGTCTTCACAGGAAGCTGGTTTTCCATGTTCTTTAGGAGGGTTGTGGTGTCATTACAGGCATGTTCTGGCATGTTCCCTGAAGGGCAGAGCATCTTGTTATATATTTGGCTTCAAAATGAGATGGTAGCTCCATTTTTTTTTAAACCCAATTAATCTTTCCAATCCCTAACAACTGTGACTCTGTATTTAGCACAAGAGAAAGCTGAGAACGTGGGTTTTGCCTCCTTCAGAAATATGTCTGGCTCATCAGGACATTTTTTAAAAACTTCAAAATATTTTTAAGATATTTTAAACTTTTGTAAAAAATACAAAACAAAAAAACAAACGCGCACACACACAGAAAAACCTGAAACCAACCAACAAGGGGAGGAGCGTTCATGTTTGAAGGATCCTTGGTGTGTGACCTGTCTTGCAGTGTATAAGCTCTGTGTATTGGTGTTTAATGACGACACCCCTGCATTTGCAGGGTTTCGTGTTTTTTTCCTCTTTTGCTTTTTAGATGAATATGTATATTGATATTTTAAATCCATCTTTGCTTTTTTTAGAGGAGTTTATAATCACCTTGTAACACAACAATAAACATTTCCTTTTTAAAATTCAAGAACGTGTAGTGTGGTGTGTTTTGGAGTTGTGTATTCACCTCTACATTTTGGCGGCACTGTACAGTTTATAAGGGGATTTTACTGGGGCTGGAGAGATGGCTGTGCTGTTAAGAGCATTTGCTGACTTTGGTTTTAGAGACAGGGTTTCTCACTAGCTTGGTGCTGGCTAATTAGAATAGGCTGGCCTGTGAGCCTCAGGGATTCACCTGTCTCTCCTCTCCAGCTAGGGGACTGCAAGAACTATTTCACTTGGCTTTTAAAAAAACAGTTGTGGAGGGGGTGGGGGGGTTAATGTGGTGGGGTGGTATGTGCATATGAGTGCAGAGCCCACAGAGGCCAGAAGAGGGCATCAGAGCCCCAGGACGGTGAAGTCATGGGTAGCTATGAACTCCCATGTAGGTGCTGGCAACCAAACCTGGTCTCCTGGGAAAGCAGCAAGAGCTCTCAACCACTAAACTGTTCTCTAGCTCCTGCATGGCAATTTCACATGGTTTTTGTTTTGCTTTGTTTTTTAATCAAACTTGGGTCCTTATGCTTGAAAGCCACACATATCACCTGTACTGAGCCGCCCCCAGGCCCCAGCCTGGCACTGTGAAGCCAAAGCAAGAGCTACATTGTTACACATTGTTATTAAGTCTCCATACCTTACGAATAAGCGTCTGTTTCCTCCAAACTATGTTTTTAACCTGCCCAGAACTTGTAAAGCCATGATGTATGCCCACCCCTTTTGCCTTGGTAAACTCCTGAACCTGTGGTATATGACTGCCCTTTTGCCTTACAAAAATGTCTACCCTGATGCCTTGATGCCTCCCCTTCCATGTGATGGGTTCTTGCACTTAATCTACCTCACAGGCAGCCTTGAGCCCTGAGTCCCGACTCTTCTGTCCATGTGCTAACAGCCAATTTTCTCAATCGCTGTTTTCTATCAATTCTAACCCTTCCCTGTTAAAGGAACCTCAAAAACCAGTGAGGGGTTGCTCTCTGTAATTCCAACTTTGGGAGAGGCAATTGACTGGCCAGTTCTAAACATAGCTTACTTTAATCAGACTGTCCTGGAACTGCACACACCCTACCCCCAGGTGTAACCCTACCTTTGTTTTAGCTTAGTTGCTACATGACATCAGGTGTGGAATTATCCACGGTATTGGGGTGTTGATGCTTCCAGCTTCTGATTTTGACTGTCAGGTCTTCATATAAGGGTGTTCCCTGTATTAGCAGAGGTAAGGACCCCTGAGAGGAAGTTCCCAGACCTGGTTTGCTCCAGGGTATGTAGACTTCCCAGCCAGATCTTGGGTGGGTGGGGACTATGGCTCTGCTCTGGCTGGTTTCATAGATGTGACAGAATAAAAGAGCACCTCACCTGCTGCTATGCTTTATGGCTCTGGGTGTGCTTTACGGACAAGTGCACAGCAATGACTCGCAGAGCATAGCAACCACCCTGGGAGGGCCTATGGGCCATAACAACCAACTGGTTGTTATGTGACCAATCAACACAGGGCAAACCCTCCAAGCCTGGAGGCACACCAATCCTGAGCCTGTGCATACCCCTAGACACTCCCCTTACGCAGCCCTATAAGATCTCTATGTAGACTTTCGAGCTGTCTTTCCTAGCCATCCGCCATGGTGGGTGGATGAAAGACTCAAGCTAACATGGGTTAGCTTGTTAAACAACTATAATAAAGCCTCATGCAGTTTGCATTAAAAAAATAAAAACAAAAGCACCTCACCACTGTGCTCCTGTTGCCTTTTTGATGGCCTTCTCCCTGTCCACCTCCCTCCCTCCCTCCATCTGTCTCAGCCAATTGGCTTGTGTTTGGATCCTGACTCAATCAGTATTTTTTGTTTAAAGATTTCATTTTGTATGAGTGTTTTGTCTATGTATGTACATATACCACATGTGTGCCTGATGCCTGCAGAGGTCAGAAGGGTGTCAGAGGGACTTACAGATGGTTGGGAGCTCTGGGAACCAACCCAGGTCCTCTGCAAGAGAACCAAGAGCTCTTAACCACTGAGCCATCTCTTCAGTGCCATGGACCACTTTATGAATGAATGAAAAGAAGTTGAGGAGCTGCAAGATTGACACAGCAGCTAAACCTTGCCAACCTGTTTTTTTTTTTAATAAAGCAAACAATCTACTGTGTGCTTTTAACTGATTTTATTAAAAATTTATCCCAATAGCACTCCCCCCAGTCACTGTGATACCTGGTGGGACAAAGATTTATCCATGGACCCCAGACAGACCAGACAGACCAGCCTGTGCAATGGAGCCATGGGTGTGTTGGGTGCTTCCTGGGAGCCCTAAGAAAACCCACATAGAAAAATACTTTACAAGGACTATGTTCTAATATTAGCCAGAGAAAAATACAGCTCTGGGGGTGGGGTGGGGGTATCACTGGAGAGGTACCCAAAATGCATAGCAGGCAGGATGCTCACTGGGGAGGGAGCTAGGGATGTGTGGGGCTAACACCCCTGTGAGAAAGAAGCCAGGGGGGGATATTGCATATGAGAAGGCCTCAGGCCATGGCCAGGAGGTCCACCCGCTTGGCCTAGTTGCATATGTCTGGGAGGATGGCAGAGCCTCAGCCCGAGGGGAGGGCAGGGGTGGAGTTGTTTTTTCAGAGCCTGGAGTTTTTGAGTGGAACAAAGATTTCCCAAGCCAAAAGGCCCTTAAGAGTACAGTCATGCCACATACCAGAAACCCAGAGAGGCTGAGCCATCTGCCCAAGATCACACAGTATCAGGTGCTGGTGGCCAGGAGTTACCTCTCTGAAGTGTCTTTCACCTGCCCTCAAAGCTGAAGGTCTTGATTTGTTTGTTGCCCGTGATGGGTGGGCAGTATTTTTTTACCCTAGGGCAGTGAAATCAGAGGTGCTGGGTTACCTGGACCCAGGCATGAGGTGAGGGATCCTGGGGAAGCCATCACAAAGGGCAAGGTATGGGGGAAGCAGTGGAAGAGCAGAGAGCCAAGGGGTCTCAGTGGGTAGATGGAGATGGCCCTGTGTCTGCTCAGATTCACCCAAGAAGGGAACCAGGAGTAAAGAATGGCTTCTTGGGCCCCCAGCTGTCCTCTTGAACAGAGAGTCTTTCTGGCAATTAGTTTCAAGGGCAGAAAAGGGAAGATAGGGTTGGGTTGGAGACCCCTGGGTCCTTGAGACCTGATCTGGACAAACACAAAGCCAATCCTCAGACTAGCCCAGACCCCTGGGAGGTGGCTTATGTCCTGCTTGAAGCGGAAAGGTTCTGCTTGGCAGAGATGGAGGAAGCCCAAGTTAAGGGATGCTGGTGTCCCCAGCTGTGAAGTGGGGACCTCCTTGAATAGGATCTTTAGACATTGCTCTCTCTCGCACTTCTCTTGTCCTTCAGCCATTTCCCCTCCATCTCAGTCAGCTTCTCTCTTTCCTCTTCCTCTTCTCCCTTCCTCAGATAGGGTCGATGGCAGAGCTGTGACTCAGCCTTGTTTCCGTATCTGCTGGAATAGCAGGTGAGTGGATGTTCCTGGGCTTTTCCATGCCAAGTAGTGACTTGAGCTAAGGTTTTGTGGAGCAGGAGGGTGATGCCACAGCTCTGCTCTGGGGTTCAGAACCACTCACGAAGCTGAAATGATTGAGCCACCAACCCGAAGGAAGGGGCTAGCATTCCCTGGCACCACAGATGTCCCTAATGGGGGTTTCCCAGTGTGGTCATTGGATGCTGGAGGCTCTCAGAACAAGGAAGGATGCTATTCTCCTTATGCCACACCCTTCCTGGTGGCAGGGTCCTTGTGTGATGACTGGGTACCACCTGTACAGCTGGATCAACGAACACTGCTGGCCACAGTTCAGGACTGTCCTGTTTATTCACCTCCCAGGATGGGAAGCCACTGGCAGCTCATTCCAGTTACTACACTGAGCTGGGCTGTCCCCACTCCTGTCACTGCTCTGAGGGATATGGAGGGAATCACAACTCTCTCCTGGCTGAGCAGCAGGGCTGACCCCTTTTAGGTGGGGTTCTCTGAACATCTTGAAGATCCAGCTTGACGATGCCACTCTAATGGGTGTGGAATCTGTAGACCAGAAGTGGATGAGTGGGGCCACTCCTCCAGCTGAGCTACACGATGACCTCAGAGCATCTGGGGACTGCTGGGGCCTGGTGTCCGTGGTGTCCGGCGGCTCTGTGCCAGTGGGTTACGGCTGATGACCAGCTCCAGGATGTCCCCAGCCTCTGCCAGGAGAGGAACCGCCAGACAGCAGTCGAAGTCCCGAGTGCGAACATGGTTGACCTGGAGAGAGGATAGAATATGGCAGGACCAACCCTTAGAACTTATCTTGAGCTATCTTAGCACCCATTGATCAATGTCTGTTAGGTCCACCAATGTCTGACCTAACAGACATTGATCCTTTCAATGATCAAGTGGCCACTAGGTTCCACCAATCTCTCAAGCTAAGAATGGCATCAGAGGCCTAAAGCATGGATTTCTGACTTGCTGTAACCAGCCTACCTGGTATTTCCATCAATATTTTTAAAACTGTTTGCTTTCAATCACAGAGTAAACTCTCTCATCCCCTTTGAAGTGAGAACTGTGCTTTTTCATCAATACATCAAAACTGTTTGATTTTCCTGAAATGAAATCCTGCTCCCATCAAGATTTAGGAGAAAACATAAATTAAGTACAAATACAGCCAAGTCAACAAGGGAACAAAAATAGCCGGAGCAAGGGAAGGGCAGTCTTGGAGGCTGAGTTAGGAGCAGCTTTGTTTCCTAGACCTCCTTTCTGTGAGAAGATCATGTGACTGGTTCTGGCCATAGGCTGGGAAGGGACCTGTCATATAATGGTTTGGATTAAAGGCAGGAAAAAAATGAAAGTAATTTCCTACACCATGAAGTCTAAGGAGATCATGTGTCTCAGAGGAACAGTTATTAGACAGGCCCTCTCAGCCAGGGAGTCAACAGTGAGTGGAACCTCGCTCTTGTGTGAGCAGCCTCACTGGACTCATCCCACTGGCCTTTCTATGAACTTTCACAGTGGGAATTGGACCCTGTCCCTGGGCCAGTGCTGGGGCCCCCTGAGTTACCTGCAGAAGCCTATCAAAGGGCTTCAGGCCTCCATGATGGGCTGGCCCATCAGTGCGCACAGTGTGGACATAGACACCCTTCTCCAGGAGGCCATCCGAGACACTGAAGCCAAAGTCATTCCGCACTGGATCCTTGTGCAGGGTCACCTGGGAGGAGAAAGAGGAGGAAGAGGAGGTGACCTCTGCTCTAAGCTCCATTACCTCCCTGGGATCCAAGCCCAGCCTACTGACTGGCCTCAGCAGCCTTTGAGCCTGTGCTCTATGCTATCGACCTTGCCATGTGCACCCCACAGGTCCCAGTGCTCAAGGGTCCCTTAGAAAGCAGAGTAGGGGATCTCAGTGTTTTCACCACTCTGAACAAACCCAGGGTGCTCTGATGTCTTGGTTTCTTTATAGATACACACAGGTGCAAGAGATGCAGCTGGTGATGTCAGTCATTTGCCTATGGTGGCATGTAAAGTTGTCTCTTGGTGTCTGCAGGGTACCAGCTCCTGGCCCCTGTGAGGATCCCCCAATCTGCAGATGTTCAATGGTGTAGGACCTATAGAGAACCTGTGCCTGCCCACCCACATATTCAAGTTCTCTACAGAGGGCTTCTGGGACCTAGTTCACGGTGGGTGCTACGTAGATGATTCACTGCACTGCTCTGGGAATGAGGTTCAAAGCCAGCCCATGTTCAGTACAATTTTTTTTTCTGTGAATACTTGCTATTATTATTATTTTAGATAGAGTCTTGCTATGTAGTTCTGGTTAGTCTGGAACTTGCTTGTAGACTAGGCCTTGAACTTACAGAGGTCTACTGGCCTCTGCCTCTAAAGTGCTAGGATTAATGACTTATACCACCATGCTCATCTTTTCCTTGAATACTTTGATCTGTGGCTGGTGGGCTGAATTCCGAACCTGTAGGTAGAGAGGACTAGCTGTATATATGCACATATACATACATGTAATGTAACCTTATGGTGTGTGTACACATGTGTGTATGTAACATACATATTTGCATATGTGTACATGCATACAGGGATAAAGTTGGCTGAAAAAAATGAATAGCCCACTGTGTATCACAGGCATGTCTGTATTCAGGTGTGGGGTGTAATTATGCAAATGGTGAGGGTTACAGAAAACCTAATAAAAACTCCTGGGTGTTTTTGGTGGTGGTGATTGGTTGGTTTGGGTTTTTAAAGTTTTTATTATTTTATGTGTTTGACATTTTGCCTATATGTATGTCTGTGTATCCATTGTGTGCCTGGTGCCCTTGGAGGCCAGAAGAGGGCATCAGGTTCCCTGAAACTAGAGTTATAGATGGTTTCTAGCTGCTGTGGGTGTTGGGTATCAAACCTGGGTCCCTCAAAGAGCAGCCAGTGCTCTTAGCTGCTAAGTCATCTTTCCAGCTCCCAAGTCCCTATTGTCAGTGAGAGAGAATAAAGCCTGGCAAAGCGTGGAGGCCCTCAGCATCCCAAGCAGGTAAGCTCCTCTTGGCGCTAGGCCCCCAGTGCCCACCCTGTGCATCTCCAGAGGCGTTGGCAACAGCAGCTCCTGCAGGTCTTCAGAGGATGTTCGGATCTCCCGGCTCCGGCGCCAGGGCCGAGGGCCAGGCCTGCCATCCACAGCCACAGTCTGTACAGTGCCTGTCATGATGGAAGCCTGTGGAAACACAGTTGTCACTCACACACCATATACTTACTCCATCCGGCTCTGTCAGGCAGGCGCTCGGTCACAGGGTGAACACAGAGGAGGAGGGTCATTAACCATTCACAGGATCAGAATGAAAGCTTCTGGGAATTAACAACAGCCTAACATCTGCTCTGTGCCAGGCTCAGTTCTCAGAAATTACAAGTTTAACTCATCTTGCGTTCTGTAGTACTGAGCCATTTTCTCTGTTTTACAGACAAATATATTTAGTGAGAGAATTTGAACTCAGAATCTGACACCACAGTTAGGGTTCTGAGCCTCAGTTCATATCAAGGCACATGGGAAGTGAGAGTCTAGGCCAGACTTCCCCAACAGGGAGGGGAGACATGAGCACCCCTGGCAGAGTGAACACTGCAAAGCTGGACTGTGGGAAAGCCTGGAGAGTAAGGGTCTTCCAGTACCCTGCAGCCTACAAGTACATATGTGACTTTTTATCCCATAGTGACAAGAGGTAACTCTGGAGCAAGTAATTAGTGAAGAAGGTAACATGAACAGATGTGTGTGTTTAGGAGGGATTGGTGGCCAGAAGGACATGGTGGGACCATGGAGTTGCCAAGCAAAAGTCAAAGGAAAGGGTCATCTGGACAAGGATGGAGATAAGAAAAGTACAGAGCTGTGCCACAGGATGGGGCAGTGGGCAGAGTCAGAAGTGCCCAGCATGTGAATGTGAGCTGAGAGCATCACATTCAGAAAGGGACATCCACAGACCACATGAGTAGGGGGACACAGAGGTGCCAAAGTAGGGCGAGCCTCTTCCATTGTGATATTCAGCTTCCTAGGCACACAGGTATCTCCCCAGTCTAGAAATTTCTCTTTTTGTGTCCATCATTGTATCTGAGTTTCCACTCTGGTGGATTGTTCTGTCTGGCACTGATGCCCACGCTCCAGGAAGACTGAGAAAGTGGTTGTGTTAGGGCCAGCCAAGCTGTCGTGGAGGAGATGGGGAGAACTTTGGTGGAGTGGATATAGGTGCCTTCTGCACATCTCTTACAACTAGTCCTCACATCCTGGAGAGCCGGAGTCCACCAGGCAAGACCAGGCAAGGATCTTGGGGAAAGGGTCCTTAGAGAGTATAGAGCTTACGTGGTAGCTCAATGGGGAGAGTGCTTATTGCACAAGTGTAAGGACCTGGGTCAAGGTCCCGAGAACCGGGCTGGAGATATGGCTCAGAGGTTAAGAGCACTGACTGCTCTTCCAAAGGTTCTGAGTTCAATTCCCAGCAACCACATGGTGGCTCTCAACCATCCCTTATGAGATCTGGTGCCCTCTTCTGGTGTGCAGATAGATATACATGGAAACAGAATGTTGTATACATAATAAATAAGAAAAATCTTTAAAAAAAAATAAAGGTCCCGAGAACCTGTGTAGAGGCATGGCAGTGTGCATCTATAATACTAGGGCTATATGGGGGATGGAAATGCAGATCCCCGGGGCTCACTGGCCAGATAGTCTTGTCAAAATGCTAAGCTCCAGGTTCAATAAGAGACCCTGTCTCAAAATAGAAGGTGAAGGGGCTGTAGAGATGGCTCAGTGGTTCAGAGCACAGGCTGCTCTTGCAGAGAACCTGGATTCAGTTCCCAGCAGCTACATGGCACTCATAACCTATGTAACCAGTTACGGGAGTTCTGGTGCCCTTTTCTAGCCTCTATGGGACCTAGTTTGGAACTAGTGAAGTTCAAAGACTTGAGACCTTAGAGACACTCACTCCATTACCACGGAGAATGGGCAATCGCCACTAAAGCGGCTGCAACAATGAAGCTGAAAAGCCCATCCGACCATAGATCCAACAAATAGGTGAACTCACACTCTGACCATAGACACAACAGATAGGCAAACCTGAACCATGACCATGTAGACACAACAGATAGGCAAACCTGAACCATGACCATGTAGACACAACAGATAGGCGAACCTAAACCATGACCATGTAGACACAACAGATAGGCGAACCTGAACTATGACCATGTAGAAACAACAGATAGGCGGACCTGAACCATGACCATGTAGACACAACAGATAGGCAAACGTGAACTCTGATGGCTAGAACTAATAGAAAATGCAAGAGAAAATTTAAGTCTGTCTAAAACATACAGAAAAGTAAGAAGCTAAAAAGATGTTAAGAAAGAAAAATCTCAAGATGTGAAAAGCAGAGATGATAAGGAAATAAAAAAATGTAGAAATTGAAAAAATTTCTAGGAATTGGGTTAAATATTGGGATAAATACAGCCTAGGAGAGGCTTGGTGAGTTGGGAGAGAGATTAAAGAAGGCAATTAACAGTTAAAACCCCAAGTGTTGGCTACTTTTATGTCAATCTGACACAAGCTAGAGTCATGTGGGAAGACTGACCCTCAGTTGAGAAAATGTCTCCATTAGATTGGCTTGTGGGCAAGCCTACAGGACTTTTTCTTGTTTGAAGGTTGATGGGGGAGGGCTTAACTCACTGTGGAAGGTGCCACCCCTGGGCAGGTGGTCCTGGGATGTGTAAGAAAGCAAGCTGAGCAAGCCACTAAGAGCAAGCCAGTAGCAGCACTCCTCCAAGGCCTCTGCAACTGTTGCTGCCTCAGGTTCCTGCCTTGCGTTCCTGGCCTGACTCCCCTGGATGATATACTATGATGTGGATGAAACTCTTTCCTCCTCAAGTTGCTCTTCTTGGTCAGGGTGTTTATCACAGCAATACAAACCCTGGCTAAGACAACCCTCAAACACGCATTTCTGTAGATATCAAGGGCTTAAGTCACGTGACAGTGGAAACCATTGAAATATTTGATACTGAGTAGACAACAAGAGTTCCACAAACAAAACCTTTGGGGTCACAGCCAAATCAGTGCTTACAGGTCAACTCATAGCTTTGAACTATATTATCTGAAGAAAGAAGAGTGGAGATTAAATAGCTAAGAAACCAGGACAAGTATCTTTACTTACATAAAAAAAAGTCTAAGAAAATGAATATCAAAATGAGCAAGACAGAAAATAAACAGAAAAGATTGAAAAACCAAAATGGGAGTTTTTTTTTTAAACCTGCTAATTGGCAAGGCTGATGAATGGAATAATGCCCCCAGTCAGCCATGCTAGAGTCAAACAGGAGTGGTGGTGGTAGCCCATGAAACAGAGCTTTTGGTTGTCCCAAAACTGAACACAGAATGGCCTTGTGAGATCCTCCTGTCTTATATGTGAGTGATGGAGACCTCACCCATAGCTGGCCCCTATAGCCTCTCATCACCCATGCCATGAGTAAATACGCCATACATCCACAAAGACAGCAGGATGGCCTCAGGGTACCTCCATGTACACACTCAGACATGCATGCCCAAGAGATATGCATGTGTGTGCATATCCCTCACATATGAAGACCCCTCACATCCAGGGTGCCCAGGTGAGAGCACACATACAGTAATAGTTAATTATTGTTAACCAGTCAGGACTCAGAAACAGTGAGGAGATAAACCTGGAGACATGTCCATTAAATGGGTTCATTTAATGGGAAGGTGGGAAGATCCACTCTGCATGTGAGCGGCACCAACCTATAGGCTAGAGCTCTGGACTGAACAAAAGGGAAAATAGAACCAAGCACAGCATTCAAGGCTCTGCTTCCTTGATGTAGACACAGCGACCAGCACTCCCAAGCTCCTGCTGCTGTGACTTCATGTGCTAGCAGATGGACTGTGCCCTGGAAGTGTGGGCCAAAACCCCCGTTTCAATTTATCATGTGTGTATATGTGATATGCATATGTGAGTACGCCTATTTGCATGGGTATATGTGCACGAGTCTGGGGGTACATAGGCATGTGTGTCTGAGTGCATGTGGAGGTCCAAGGTTGACGTCCAGAGTCACCCTTCCCCAATTGCTCTTTCATCTTATTCATTGCAGCAGGATCTCTCAATCAAACTTAGAACTCATCGATAATAGCTAAGCTTGCTAACTAGCTTGGTCAGGGGATTCCCTGACTTCTCCTTCCAGAGGCTGGAATTTGCAAGCAGGCTGTCATGCCCACTCTGCACTTACATTGACATCCGGGGCTTTAACCACTGAGCCATCTCCAGCCCCAACCCTTCCTGTTTAAAGCGGCTTTTGTCACAGCAAGATATATAGGTGTTATATATCCCCAGGTGACACAGAAGCCTGACTCTATTGATATGTAGCCTTCCCCAGCCTCCAGTGTGTCCATACATGGTGTCCTGCAGGCTCTTTGGCCAGGTAACAGTACCTCCAGCTCCCTTAGTAGTTCCGACTGACCACAGGACTCCAGGTCTTCAAGGGCCTCTCCAAACACTCTCCAGAAGCCCTCCTCTCGGGCGGGGCCAGGGGCTGGGCTGCAACAGGAACCACAGCGTCAACTCCTGGCAGGCAGGAGGGTGGGCGGGCTGGGCCTGAGGAGTCTTCCGTTGCCCAGGGCCCAGTGCTGGGCTCCAGGGGCCATAGGGCGTGCAGGCAGGCAGGCGGGTGTCCTCGGTGGCAGTGCTGGGGCCCCAGGGCAGTGGTTGGTGACACAGAATGGGGGGGAGACGCAGTTAGGGGTGACCAAGACTGTTGGTGGCCAATTAGAACAGGGGCAGATGAGACGGGGTGGAGAGCGGTGACACAGGACGCCTGGGAAGAAAGACAGACGGACAGACAGAAGACAGAGACAGACAGAAAGATCCATGGGATAGCCCCAGAAGGCAGCCTCTGATCCCACCCCCACACATGGCACCACGGGACAGTGACAGGACAGAGCCAGAACCAGCCAGGACACAGATGGATGGAGAAGATGGGATATTTGTGCTGGGGGAGGGGTGGGCAGCACCCATCCTGGTAGCCCATTGTGTGACCATCTACAGCTAATACCTAGTTTGCAGGACTCCTGACAGCTCTCAGAGCCCTTAGCCATTTGCCACAATGTGATTTACAAAGTCCTCATTTCTCAAAGGCCCGGCTTTGCTTTTAAGGAGAACAATGCTAGCACAGATAGAGAGGTGATCCCAGGCAGAGGAGGCATGGGTGTTCCTTGTGGGGACGCACTGTGGGAGCTGGCTGCTGTACCAGCCCAATCATACACATGCAACATGCATAGCCCAGGGCTGGTGGCTCTGAACTGAGAGTCGTGACTCATACAGCCTGATCTGAGGGGGAGTCTGGGTTCAAATTCTGAATCTGGTATTGCAGTTAACACAGCTATTCACAGACTCAGGTGGAACAAGCTGGGCTGCTGCCTCAGTAGGACATGTTTGCTGCTATCTTTCCACAGGACACCCTTTCCAGCCCAGATATGCTCCTCAGGCCAGGGACGCTTTTCTGTCCTCCTTAGCTCCCCCGCCCCGTCCTGGTGTTGTTACCCTCTGGCTACCCCACCCCCACCCCGTTAGTGTTCCTACCACAGACCTCATAGGTGGATCCCAGTCCCCCTCCTCCTCCTCTGGGAAGCTCTCATCAGCAGGGCCAGGTGTGTAACTTGTCCTCCGGGACTCAATGGGTGGGGGGCTGCTCTTCAGTCTGCTGGAACGCCACTCCTGGGGAGTCACACTCCGAACTGCCACCTGTGGAGTGTAGGAGCCTGGCGGGTGGAGAGAGGGATGTGGGCCTTCTCTCTATCTTGTCTTGCCCTCCCTCATTCCCAGTAATTGGATACCACTGAGCAGATCTGTACCCTTCTTGGGCCCAAGTGACCACTGAGAGACCCAGGAGTCCAAGTCACCCTAGCAAGCCCCTGAACATCCAGCCATCCAGCCATGGACACTGAAGTTCCAGCACCATGGTCAGTTCCACAGGCGCGGCCTGCTCTAGGGCCTCCTTGAAAGGCAGTTTCTGATTGGACCACACTCTCAGATCTACCTGCAGGAGCCCTGAAGATAAGCTGGGAGCCCTGAGAGTGAGCTCCCTGGAGTTTGGGATGGGGACACTCAGAGAGAGAGCCAAAGGCCCTAACTGAAACCGAGTGGGGATTCACCAAAAACCCCAAGATGCTTTTCTGCTAATTCCCCAAGCTGCAACCACAGGCCAAGGGGCAGCACTAGTGGGCCTCAGCCACACGAGCAATGAGGGCATTGTCTGCTTTCTCACCTTCAACTGGGTGCAATAAACATGAATTGACACCTGTTATGTGCTAGGCATGGGGATAAGGAGAGAGGCAGAATAGAAGCTGGTCTGTCCCCAGCTCATAGCGAGGAAGATGGGACTGCAGATCCCTCTGAGGGGCAGGGGAAGGGTGGAGTTAGGTTACCCTCGGGAGCTTCCTCTGAAGGAAAGGCCAGCTGGGAGAGAAGGTGCCAGAGGGGCAGGCAGCAGGATCACCTCCACAAAAGCCTGTCCAAGATCCCAGGCTCGTTACCTGGGCCCCCAAAGCCACCCTCTGTGGCAGAGCTGCCCCAGGACTCCACAGCACTGTCCACACTGGGTACAGCAGGTGAGAAGCGGGCTGTCAGTGAGCCTCCCTTGAGGGCCTCGGGAGGGTCCTCATCCACATCACTGGCCTCACTGAGGCTGCCTGACTGGCGGGGGAGGAAGGGACCTGGGAAGAGGAGTATCAACTGTGACCTCAGAGACACAGATGTTCTGTGTGCCTCAGTTTCCCCATTTCCGGGAACTCCCAAGCACCTGACAATCTGGCTGCTGCCATGTGGATGGGGGCATACTAGTAAGTGAACCCATCACACGGATGGGAAAACTGAGGTTTGTGAGGCTGAATGATAGGCCATCTGTTGAACAACAATGGAAGCCAGATTAAAAAGAAGACCCCAAGATTCAGGTAAACTGTGGCATACATAGACCATAGGAACATAGAACATAGGACATAGGAGCATGTAGAGAACTGATTTGGACCCAGAGTGTACCCCATAGTGCACTGTGCCCCCATGGCAAAGGGCCCCTCTCTCTAAGCCTCCTCATCAGCTGTTCCAAGGACCCCACCCCCTCTCCAGATTGGTGGCACACAGCCTGATCCAGGACTAGCCATCCTCTGTAGGCCAGGAAGTCCCCAGGAAGTGGCAAGGCTCACGGTCTAGTTGCTTCTTGATCTTCAGTGTGACAGTCTCCCCTGCCACCTGCAGAAGGTGGATGGCCTCGCTCAGGGGCCGGCCCTTGAGGCTCACACTGTTGATGGCCAGGATACGGTCCCCCACGTGAATGGCGCCAGTCCTGAGGAGTGGACACAAAGCACAAATGAGGTCCAGATGCTCAGGGCCTCAGAGCGTGTTGGTCCTGACTTCAAACACCCCACAGAGGCCCCAAGGCACAGGCCTGGTTGGCCCCAGCTATGTAGGAGGAAGGATAGTTAGGTAGAGTGGCACACTCTGGAATTTCCAGTGTTCCAGAGACAGAGGGGGATCCTGAGACCCTCTCTGCCTCAGAGAGATGGGAAGAGAGAGAATGAGGGAAGAGGAGAGAGGGATCCAAGTCATCCTCAGAGCTTCTGCTGGACAATTCTCCCCCAGATTCCAGGCTTTGTACCTCTGTTAGTTCAACTCAGTCACCCTCTTGCTCCTCTTTCATTCAGAGACAGGTCTTTGGCCTATGTAGCCAGGCTGACCTATGTAGCCCAGGTTGGCCTGGAGCTCTGTAAGGAAGTCAATGTTGATGCTTCTTAAAAAAACGAAAATAGATGCCCAATGTGGTAGCGCACACCTTTAATCTCAGCCCTCGGAAGGCAGAGGCAGGCGGATCTCTTTGAGTTTGAGGTAACAATTCTTTAAAGGGAAAAATGAAATTTGTAGGAAATAATTAAGCTGAGAAAAATAAGCCAGACTTAGAGACAAATCATGTGTTTCTTCTCATATTTGTGGAAGCTAGATTTAAAATTATATATAGGGAGGGGTTATGAAGATTATGAGGATCATGTCAGGGGCCAGATTTTAAGGGAGCAGGGACACAGGGGAAAATAGAAGACAATGGGTGAATACTTAGGACCTGAACAGGAGGGGGAGCTATGTAAGGGAAGGAAGGGGATCAGGAGGAGAGGGGCAGAGGGATAGGGGTTTGGCAGTGGGGGAGGGGGAGGATGGCATATGCATATAAAAATGTCATGATGAAATCCGTTACTTTGCACGATAGCTTTAAAAAATGAATATTGGTTACATGTTGAAATGTGTATTTATTTAAGAGTAATTTCTTTTCACTGGGATTTTTTTAATGTGGCTACTAGAGAGCTGGTTTGAAGTGCAAGCCTGAACATACTGCAGCTACTCTGGGCTATACTGCCCTGTCTAGAAAGCTGTGAACCACCCACCATTCCAGTCGGCCCTCTGGAATCAGCATGGTCCACTAGACTCTTGCAGTCTCTCTAGAGTCCAGTAGAGGGCGCTCCAGGAGCAGTCCAGCCTGAGTTTGGACCCTGGCTAGGCAGTTGTGCTGGATGCCCTATGAAGTTCACCGTTCACACCAGCACCTTGCTCTGTTGTGCAGAGCGACTCACACTCCCTGGTGCCCCTGACTCACCCTTGCAAAGCTGAGGCAGAAAGATGGGACTCACTCACCCAAGGCCCACTTCACCTCTATCCACCCCACCGAGGGGCAGTCAGAATACCTTCCTCTCAAGGCTCCTTCCCTGGCACAGCACCGAGACACTTTGAGTAGCAGGGAGCCCAAAAGCCCCAGGGCCTCAGGATAAGCCTTATGAGGGGCTCTAGCAATGGGGCACTACCCCTGATATTCAGACACATAGAGGCCTCATAATGCTGACACTAAGGGGACATACTCTTGGAGGCAGCTGAAAGTGAGCCCAGACCTGCCCTGATGGACCCTTTAGCTGTGGTCCCCTGGTCCCTTCTGCCATCATTTCCTCTACCCTGGTTTCTGGGCTGGACCTAAATTCCTGTGAAGGATGGGGAGCTGGTGCTCACAGAGGACGTGATTATCCTTGAGTTGTTTGATGCTGAAGCAGAAATAAGAATCTGTGGGTGGCCTGTGAATCTGTGTTTTCAGGCCCAAAGTCTGCCTTCTGCTCCCTAGGTGTCCCCAGGTCTTCCCTATGCCGCCACAGAACTTACCTTTCAGCCAGGCCACGCTTTGTGAGGCCAGAGATGATGATGGGGTCAAAAGGTTCCTCAGTGCCAGAGATGGTAATGCCCAGGGGTCCACCATAGCGCTTCAGCTCCACCGTGTAGCTGACAGCGCCTGTGCTCTCCTGCTCATCTACAAGTGGACAGACTCCTGAGGGTGAGGACCAGGAATGGAGGGCTGGGACCCACCCCTCCCCAGTCTCAGCACTCTCCAACCACCTAGGACTCCATCAACCCCTCACACACCTGCTCAGGCCTTCAGGGGTACAACCTGGGGACCTGGAGGTCACCTCAGGCTCCCAGCCTGCTGCCTGGGTGCCATGAAGGGAAGAAAAGAAAAACCTACAGGGATGTGGAACCAAGATTTGAAAACACAGATTCACAGGCCACCCACAGCAACTCAAGACTTAGAGCAAAGAGAAGGGAGGGAAGGAGGGGGGAAAGAGGGAGGAAGGGGAGAGGAGGGTGAAGACAAAGAGAAGGAAAGGGGGATGAAATGAAAGGAGGGGCTGGAGATAGCTCAAGGGTTAAGAGTACTGGCTGCTCTTCCAGAGGACTGGGGTTCAATTCCCAATACCCACATGTCTGCTCACAACCACCTGTAACTCCAGTTCCAGGGGCTCTGACTCCCTCTTCTGGTCTCCCTGGGCAACAGGCATGCACGTGGTACACTGACATACATGCAGACAAAACACCCATACATATAAAAACAAAATAAACAAAAATAATGAATAAAAAAATAATATATATATATATATATATATATTTAAAAGAAGCAGGAAAGAAATAGCAGGAGCCAAGGGAGAAAGGGGGAGGGGCGGAGTGAAAACAAGACTGGCCACCAGTGGCTTCTTCTCCATTTATCATACTCCTCACCACACCCTTATGCCTCTCCTGCCTCTTTCCTCCTTTTTTTCCCCATCCACCAGTTCAGGCCTGCCTCTGTTACGCCAGGGCCAACCCTGCAACCCGTAAGCCACTCAGATATCAGCCCTGTACATCAGTCCTGTCAATATCTCACACTCTGGGGAGTTTTGCAGTGGCTCCTGAGGGCCCTGGAGCAGGGGAATGTGGGTAGCAGGGATCCCTGCACAAGCCTTCCCAGCCCTCCCGAGCAGGTGACCATCAGACATGGTCTCCTAGGCACATACCTGAGTTGTCCTCATCTTTCCGGATCTTCAGCTTGACCACATCCTCGCACTGGCGTAGGATCTGCACAGCGTCCTCCATGGGACAGTGGTCCAGGCGGATATTGTCAATGGCCAGCAGCTTGTCGCCTGGCTCGAGGGTGCCAGTCCTGCATGAGTGGGGTGCGGATGGGAGGAGCCTGGTGCAGATGGGCACTGCCCCACCCCCATGGCTATACCCCCCCTGCCTGTGTGGTGCCCCACCTGTGCGCCACGCTGCCTTTCTTGATGTCGGAGATGATCAGAGGTTCCCCTCGCTTTCTGCTGGCCGCTGTGGAGCAGGGGAGACAGACTGTGAATTGAGTCTTGAAGGACCTCTGTTTAAGGTAGGGTTGGGAGAGGATTCTGTGGACTCCTGGTCCCATTGCTTCCTGGCTGGGTGGCTGTAAGCAAATCAGCTCATCTCTATGTGCCTCAGTTTCCCTTCTGTAAAATGGGGCTGCGGCCCATAGTGGAGATGTGGTGGGTAAAACAGTAAGGCGATGAGAGAACTCACAGCTGATGGTAATGCCCAGCTCCACGCCACGCCTCTTGGGTAACTTCACATGGAAGGTCCCACTGCTTGGGATGACAGACTCTGTGAACCAACAGCCAAGGGTGACGAGAGACTCCAAAAGAGCTCAGAGATCTGTATCTTGCACCCACTCTGGCTTCTCATGGGTTGGGAGGAGGGCAATCTCAGAAAGTGACCATTCCAGCCCCACCCTGCTGCCTCCACCTGATGAAGGAGGAAGCTGAGGCCTAGAGAGCTGACAGCTTGGCTTCAAGCAGCTGAGTGCTGTCTTCAGAATGGAGACAGGGCAGAGGCCAGAGATGGGGCCTGCTAGTAAGTGTGGGGTCTGTAACAAAACTTAGCCCTCTGGATCCAGGCATTTTCACAACTTGTCACTAATTCATACCACACCCCTGTCTTCTGCTATTTGACAGAAGGGGAAACAGAGGGCAGAGGGAGGCAGTATCCTGTCCACATAGTGTAGAACTCCCAGGACCAATGCCCTGACTTAAGCTGCCTGGAGACCTTCAACCCAACTCTATGTCCCTGCTGTATGCAGTTCACTACACCCTCCTGACTCTTGTGTGGGGCTCCCGCCTCCCTATGCAGGGCTTAGGCATTTACTGTGCACAGTCTCAGGGAGCATAAAGGGGGGAGGGGCAGGGTCCCAGGGTGTGTATGTATGTAGCTGGGTGGCCTACTCACCTGCCACATCAAACTCGATCTCCAAAACAACTTTGCGGGCCAGAGCTGCATCCCGCAGCAGTTGGTTGGCCTCTTCCATAGTTCCATCCTCAGTGGCAATGCCATTGATGGCTAGGACACGGTCCCCCACCTGCAGCAGACCACACCTAACCCCCAGAGCCCAGTGGGAAGAAGAAGCCAATGACTTGAACCCCAGCTGTGGTGCAAGGTGGGGGCCCACTCTCAGCTTCTGGTCTCTTTGGCTCAGCTCCCCAGCTAACGCCTTAAGCTTGCTGGGCCTCAGTTTCTCTATCTGTCCACTGGGGATGGTTCCATTGTCCTTACAAGATATACACAGTCTCAGAGGCAAACAGGCAGACAGGGCTTAGGTACTGTGTGACCCTAGGCAAGTGTACCCACCTCTCTGAGCTTCCCCTTCCTTAACTGGAAAATGGGGCTAGTAGTGGGGACAATATAGTGATTAAGAAAGGTATATTGGTGAAGCTGGGGCCCATAGTTGTGACTCAGTTCCCCATTTGGCTTGAGCACTCCAAATTGCAGGCCCATAGAGGCAGCAGGCTCACCTCTCAGCGGGGCTGTCAGGTTCAATAAAGCGCACCAATGGTGGAGAGGACAGGGTCTCGGTGGCAAAGATGCCTCCCTGGAGCTGGAGGCCAAAGCCACTGAGGGGGTCTCCACAGAGCACAACTTCCGTGGTCTCCGTATGAACAATCTGCCCGCCTGGCCCTACCGTGCTGGAGGCCAGTGACACTGTGGGAAAGGAGGGTTTGATGCTCAGATGAACACTGATGAGGCCTCCCAGAGCTGCCCACTGAGAGTCCTCAAGAGGTCTGGGAGCCAGAGTGGCAGGGGTTCAGGAGTTCGAGGCCACCTGGGATAGGCCCGGGTTTCTCTATCTGTACAGAAGCACTATGGTATCTATCCTACATGACCAGTGGCTAAGAGAGACAGCGTTAGGGACTGTGATTTTATAAGACAAAGATTCTAGAAGTCGGTATTATTTATTATATTACAGAACCCCCTTTATCCATAGGGTATGTGTTTCCTGACCCCAGGAAATGCCTGAAACTATGGATAGCACTGAAGTCTACAGACACCCTAGACCCCGCCTCCCCACCTATGATGAGGTTTCACCTACAAACAAGCCTCAGGAAGAGAGAGATTAGCTATAGCTATGATAAAATATAATTATACCAGTATGTTCTCAGAAAATTACCAGAATCACTACTATAGCACCTTTTGTTTTGTGTTTAAACAGGGTCTCATGCAGCTTGGACTGGCCTTGGTCTTTCTGTGTAGATGAGCATGACTTTGACCCTCTGACCTTCTTACCTTCCAATCCTGGATGCTGGGATTACAGGCATGTACCACTTTGCCCGTTTATTCAGTACTAAGGGTAAAACCCAGGACTTCGTACATGCTAGGAAAGCAATCTACTGCTTGAGACACATCCCTAGCCCCATGACTGTTGCTCTTCAGGCATTATTCAGTACAGTAAATGTCGCCTGAGCAGCGGACACCTGCCAACCTGGCCAACAGAGATGATATAGAGGGACTGACAGCTGAGTAGCATATACATGATAGATGTGCTGGGTGAACATGCTGTTCGCATCCCAGGATGGACCAAGTGGTGCAGACGTAAGCTTTTCCTGTGCTGCTCACAACAGTGTACAATTTAAAACCTATGGTCTATTTCCAGATCTGTCTATTTAATATTTTCAGATTGTGGTTGACTGTGGGTGACTAAAACTTGGGAGAGTAAAACTGGATTGGTGTCTCACAAATTCTAATTGGTATTAATAATAGAAACCCAGAGACAGATATGGGCTTAACGCTGAAGATGAGAGAAGCTAAATGGCCAGCCACTGGAGAGTTCTCAACTTTACCAATGCTCAGACCGAAGGGGTGATCCACCGCCTCAGACTGCACTGCTCTCCACCAAACCTCAGACTTCCTTCTCCCTAGACTGCATCTCTCTCTTGTCTCCTCCAGCCTTATATTCTTCTCTAGTGCTGGGATTAAAGGCGTGTGATCTCAAGAGGTGAGATCACCTTTGTGTGAGCTCTGTTTCTCTTTGAGACTGGATCAATTTTGTGTATTTCAGGGTGGCCTTTAACTAACAGAAATCTGTCTGCCTCTGTCTCCTGAGTGCTGGGATTAAAAGTGTATACCATCACTGCCTGGCCTCTTTAGCTAACTAGTATGGCTTCTGGGACTAAAGGTGTGTGCCATCACTGCTTGGTCTCTATGGAGAACTAGTGTGGCTAGCTTTGCACTCTGATCTTCAGGCAAGCTTTATTTGTTAGATCATAAACAAAATATCACCACAGATTGGGGTTGTGCTATATTTTGTGTTCTGTATTCTACATGCCTCTTTGCTTTGATAATAGTTTTCTTTTTTAAGATTTATTTTATTGTTTTTAATTATGTACATATGTATGTCTTGTGTGTGTGTGTGTGTGTGTGTGTGTGTGTGTGTGTGTGTGTGTGTGTGTATGTGGGTGTAGGTGTGTGGGTGTCTGCAGAGGCCAGAAGAAGGTGTCAGCTGTCAGCTCCCCATGGAAGTAGAGTTACAGGTGGTTGTGAGCTGCCTGTTATGGGTGCTGGGAACTGAAATTGGAATCTTCACAAGAGCAGTAAACACTCTTAATCATTGAGACATCTCTCCAGTTCCTGGTAACAGCTTTATTAATACGAGGTCCCCACACAATAGTTGTCACTCTTTCAGTGTATAATTTGATGGCTTAGAGCATTGTCATTCCCTCCCAAAGGAACCCCTAGCCATGTCGGGTGGTGCATGGCTGAAATCACAGCACTTGGGAGGTTGAGGCAAGAAGACTGAATTCTAGGCCAGACTGGTCCACATAGTGAGACTTTGTCTCAAACCAGAAAAAGAAAGGAATCACTGTCTCCTCACCCATTGCCCCAGAACCTGCATCTTGCCACAGGCAATCTATCCTCAACCTATTTCTGTCCCTGAGGGTTTTCCTAGACACATCACAGAAATGCTCTTATGAGGCTCTTGGTGACAGACCTCAGACACTGAACACAGCAGCTTCAGAGACTCCTTCCTGTCACAGCTGGGACTATCCAATGTGTGGCCCACACCACACCCAGGTGGCCAGGGTGAGCCTTGTATGTTTAACTCTATCCTTCACCCTACTTGGCAACACTACCCCAAGTCTCACCCCAGCCCCATCCTCAGCCACACTGGTGCCCCATGGGGACAGCCTCCAGCTTACAAGAGCTCCTGTGTTCTTTCCTTCGCTGCCTCCTCCGCCCTGCTGTTGTCCTGGGGCTCATGGGTCCTCGGGGCAGGGTGCTGGCGTTGGCACAGGGAAAGGCGGGGTTCACAGTTGGTGAGGAGAAGGGAGTTGAGGACAAGGCTGGGGAGACCAGAGCACAGCCCTGTGAGCCCCAACAGGGCCCTGGTCTCCAGGGGGTGGGTGGGGTTGGAGAACCATACAGTCACATAGACAGAGACAGGCATCCCCTCTCCCCTTCACCAAAGTCCCTTACTTTGGACAGGTCTCTCTCCCACTCTGGGACTCCCTGACTAGTATTTCCACAGGCCTCTAGGGACAGGCTGAGTGACAAGGGGCAGCCCTCTGCTCCAGTGTCAGTTTCCTCCCGCACAACAGACACCGCCCACCAGGAAGGGGTGCTAGAAAGACAGCATTGCTGCAGCAGCCACATTACATCGGCTCTGGTCCTGGCTTCCGGGTGCCCAGGTGGGGGCCCTGCAGTGGCTTGGCCTTGGGCTGTGGCAAGTGGAGCCACATGGGTCCCAGCGGTGTAGTTGCTCGCTCCTCTGTACCCTCACTGTGGCAGTGGGAAGAGGAAAGTGTCACAGATGTCTGGAGCTATTCAGCAGACTAGTCTACACACCCACACTGATGGTATGATTTGAGATCTTTGTACTGCCCAAGCCAGCGAGACAAGGAACAGCTTGCTCACACGCATTGCCACCAACTATGTGCCCAGGCACCAGTTGCAGTAACAGGCAGGAAGGCCAGACCCTGGGCCCAGAGGTTCCCAGCTGAGTGCTGCCCACAGAAGCCTCTGCAGCTTCCGTTTCCCTGCCAAATGTGGCAGGCAGTTAGCTTACTGGCTTCACACAGTCCTGTCTGCTCAAGGCTTCCATCCTGGAACTCTGGAGCTGCTCTCATTCTCCCCATGCCATCCCAGATTTGGGGCCCCAGACCTGCTAAGGTGCCTACCTGCCTCTGGGGGCTTCAGAGGCCGACGACTCTGGGGTGCAGGCAAGATCTCCAGCCGTACTTTCTCAGTCACACTGGCCAGGAGCTTGGTGGCCTCCACCAGTGAGCAGTGTTCTGTGCTGGTGCCATCGATGGCCAGGATGTGATCTCCAGCATGCAGGGCACCACTCCTGTGGGACAGGGGCACAGTGGGGCTGGTCCAGTGGACACAGCCATGGGTTTCCTCTGCCCTGTGCTCCCCTGCCTTGCCTCACCTGTCCACCACGCTGGCCGGCTTGATGCGGTCGATGGTGATAGCAGGTTTGTTCCGGTGCGAGCCAGTGGTGAGAGAGATTCCCAGTGCAGATCCTGGGGTCTTGGCTATTTCTACCACCAATGGACCTGAAGCATTGGCCACAGTGTCTGGAATGATGGGGAGGAGGAAAAAAGAAAGAATCGTGGAAAATAAACATGCTCACTGTCCCGCCTGGACTAGCCCTGCTGTCCTTCAACCCTTACTACTGAGGAAAGGGGTAGCATAGAGAGGAAGAGATACATACAGCCACCAGCAAATCAGGCCAGGCCTCCATCATATTTCAGAAACACCCCCTATCTGCACCCCAAGCATCCTGATCTCACATCAGCTCCCCCTGAGACAGCTAGTCACTTCCTGTAGTCCTGGGCCTTCTACCTCCACCTCTTCTGTCCTGGATTCCTCCCTGCAGCTTATTTGCTACAGGCAGGTTGGCCCCGCACTCTCAAGCCAATACTCCTGCCCCAGGGCCTTTGCACTTACAGTCCATGCCGTCTAGAGCTTCCCCAAAGATTCACTCCTTCACTTCATGCTCTAGTTAGAAGCTATGCTCAGGCTGCTTGTGTGTGCACGCACGTGCTCTGGTGTGTGCTCTCTTTGCTCTTTTCTCTGCCATCTAATACATATTACCTTACCTAGTATGCTACCTGACATTCCCTGCCCCACAGGACCAGAGACTTCACCTGTATTGCTCCTGCAAGATCCGCAGTGAAATCAGGAGATGCCTGGCACAGTCAAGAGACTCAGAGAGGCTAAGGTACTGGCCTAAGATCACACAGCCTTTGTAGTGCTGAGCATCTGGAACCTCTTCCTGCCCCCGGCCCGTACCTCAGACTCCAACATACCTGGGGTGGCCACATCGTACTCCACTTGGAAAAGGGCCTCATGGCTGCACTGCTGCAGGGTGGCTATTGCGGTAGCATGGCTGGCCCCATGCAGTGGGATCCCATCTATGCTGAGCAGCCTGTCACCCACCTTCAAGGAGCCCTCCCTGTGGTGAAGGTGAAATCCCAGTCAGTTGTGGGGCACAGGGATGGGGCAGTGTGTGGAGGGAAGCCTGAGGAAGTTGGGGCTGGACAGACAGAGAGGGCAAGTAAAATGTGCCAGGCCAGCCTTCTACCCCACAGCATGTCTGAGCTGGAGGTGTTCTTCAAGACTACTCACTCACCTCCTGCACCAGAGGCAGAAGAGAGCACCACAGCTCAGAGAGGGTGTCCACTTGGCTGGGGACACACAGCATCAGAGACGACGGTGGTCTATGGGCACCATGTTGACCATTATAGAGTCTCCTTCCATTGTCCCCACCCTCATTTTCCAGTGGTGACTCTGGCCTCGTGACAAATGAGCTTGGGAAAGAACTCAGCAGGGCTCCAGTTTGGGCCCAATCCCTGCCCTGGAATGTCACCCCTGACAGGTGCCAAAGCTATTCCAGGAGGTTCTATGAATAGTGACTCATGCAGGGCCTCAGACCAAGGACAAATTTAGATCTACAACAAGCCTGGTCCAGGCTTCTCTTAAAATGGTCGGGAGTCTCCTGCTCAGAGATCAAGGGTGAGGGGTCAAGGGATGGGACAGGGCCTGGACATATTCCTCTCTCATACTCTATCCTCCAGACCCTGATGGGCTGAGCCAGGCAGTGCTGGGTCATAAGAGGTTTTCACAGACAGTCCCAGCGATGGCCAGTCACAGTGCTTAGCCACAGGCTGGATCAGAAGGATCCTGGGAAGAGGCAAGCTGGGGTCTCTCCTAGCCACCTCCATTAATTCCCTGAGTGACTCTGGGCAGGTTGTCCCCTCCTGGCCTCAGTCTCCCATCTGGGAAGTGATGTGAAGATGCAGGGCCTCAGATGGCCACACAGTGTCCACAGGTACACGTGTCAAGTGGCCAGAGGATGCAGATGCTTCTGCCTCAGGCAGGCTCACCTGTCTGCTGGGCCACCAGGCCGCACGTAAGTCAGGACCAATGGGCGGGATTTGTGCAGGTCCTCATGGGCACCTCCTGGGCATAATTCAACAGGAAGTTTCCCTGATAAGCAAAGTTCTTGACGCCGGCTCAAGCAGCCTCCCCCGCCCCCCACTCCTCCACCCCTGTGGGATGAGGGACAGGAAACACAATCCACATCTTCTCAAACAGCACGCATCTCCCGTGACCTCACCCTCTCTTCCTTTTTGCCCTGGTTACTCAGTAACTCCAAACTTTGCTATGAATCTTTCCCCACCATCTCTGTTGTTGGGCTCTCATCAACCATGCGTGCTTCACCGCTTCTCACAATTGTCCATTTAATGTTTGACTCAGTGGTCCAGGGTCCTTTAAAGTCCTAAGCAAGGGCTAGTGAGATATGGTTCAGGTAAAACTCTTTGCTGCCAAGGCTTATGGGCTGAGTGTGGTACATAGATGCCATACATACACTGAAATGAGAGAACTGACTCCTACAAGCTGTCCTTGGACCCTTACATACATGTCACGTTTGCATGTACACACAGACATACAGTTAAATAAAAGGATAAAGTTCTGGGCAGAATGTATGTCACATCCACTAATGGGACACAGAGCATGCATGGGTTCTTGATGACCTTGTTTTTGTCATCCCAACTCCAAGGATGACTGTCACACTGACCTCTGAGGACAAAGCCAAAGCTATTGCCTTCCTTGTAGAGGGAGACATCCACCGTCTTAGAAATGATCCTCGGGTTGTTTTCGGGAGCTATGGAGAAATGGAGGCCTCCTTTGAGTCTCTCTGCCATATCTCTGTGCTGGTAGATATGCCCAAGGCTCGTCAAGTGACCAGTCACAGAATCACAGTGACAGCTGACCTCTCTCTACTTTACAGGCAGAGGAGGTAGGGCACCGGGAGTTCATCATCTCTACCCACACCTAGTCCACCACAGCCAGTGGAGAGGACCTGACCGTGCTCATGAGGGCCACAGATGCGGCGAGACTGGGGGCTAGGCTAGGCTTGCTTCCAGCCTTTAGACCAACATTGGAAATTCAGAGCTGGGAGAAGTCCTAGGCCACTGTGCTCAGTGCAGGGCAGTGGGGTCGGCAGCAATGGTGGCAGGCAGCAGGTTATTTAGTCCTTGTCCCCAAACTTTCCTTTCTATCCAACTATGCAAAATGACAAGTTATGAATAGGGTCCCACCACCACCTCATAACAACATACTGTATGCATGCCCTAGCATGTGTGGCCAGCCTCCAGACATCACCCACCCTGTCTAGGTGATCCCCAACACCCCCTAGGCCTGGGCAGGGAGGCCGCTGTGTCCCCCCATGCCTGAGGCAGTGGACAGAGTTCCCCGTCCAAGGGCACCCACCGGGCGGGGGCAGCTCATACTCCACCTCCAGCACCACGCGTTCGCCCACGTTCTTCAGCAGTGTGATGATCTCGTCATGTCGGAGCCGGGTCAGATGGATCCCATTCACTGAGCGGATGTAGTCGCCTACATTCAGTAGATCACTCCTACAGCAAGAAAGCCAGAGTCCACACTGGACCAATGCTAGCCTCTGGCTACCAACATTCACCCTCCCACAGGATCCTCAGAGAGCTGAGACTCAGAGCGGTCCTTCCTTTATCCGAGGCCACACAAGCACCTGATTAACCAAGGCCGGGTGTGACACACAGAACTTCCCAGCCTGTCCCACTGTGCTGGCCTGGTGACAGCATCATGGTGACATCTCTGACCATACTGCATAAGCCCAAAGAAGAGCCATAGAGTCCCATCCATCACTCTTCTCTTATTTTCTTTCCACGCTTTTCTGAGGCCCTTCTGATTGGTTCATCTGGACACTTGGGCCACCTTCCAGTCCTTGTTGTCTAAGGAAGCATCCAGGACAGTGTGTATAGTTGGAAACCTGACGGTTTTCCTGGAAGCAATGTGGCATATGGAGGAAGGAATGGGAGCCTGCCAGGAGAGTGGTATGGGGGGCCAGAGGGAATGGCATGGAAAGGTGCACACCTTGCCTGGGTGGGGTGCTGTGACTCTAGAGGAAGAGAAGGAAAGAGGCTGGGCCTTGAATCAGCCACTTAGAGGCTTCCCTGTGGCAGGCATCAAGCTCCATCACTTATCTGCCTCCCGGTGCCCTATCCATTGACCCACACCTCTTACCTGGCTGCCAGGCCCCCAGGTCTCAGATTGGAGACTCTGGGCTTCCCGTCCTTGTCAGTTCCTCCCGAGATAGTCAGGCCCAGAGTGCTGCCCTCACGCTTGATCAGCTCCACCATGGTGATGCCCCGGAACTCCTCTGTAGGCAGACGGGAGGATGAGCTGGTAGTGCCTACTCAGGGACCAAGACTGGGGAGGCTGGGCAGGGCGGTAGGCACTTGGCCACTTTACACTGTGTGACACAGTCCTCCACCAGGGAGGACCAGAGAAGATGGGTGACACACTAAGGGCACAGGGCTAGTTAGTGGCACTGCCCACACTTCATGAGTCACTGGAATTCTCATGGCAGAGCTCCAGGCAAAGAATGATCCAACATACCTGGAATGCTCTGTCGGCGGCACACCAGGGTCCCATCAGGCCCCACTGCGTCCTTTCCCCCTTTTGAGTAAGGCCCATCATCTGTGGAGGAAAGGTGGAAACTGGAGTCAGAAACTGCCAGGCCCCACTTTCATCTTCATTCCACTTGGGGAGCTCTTCTACTTCATGCCATTCATCAGTTATACCTGGTGTCTGGTAAAGGTGTCCTGGGGGTCTCTTCGGGGTTAAGAATGCTTGGATAAGGATCCCCACATTGGCAGTTTCTCTGCCAATCTAAGGCTGAGCATCTGACATGCCCATGCTATAGTCCAAATTGTTATCACAGGTAATGCTGCCCAACTATCCAGAAAGGAAGCTAAGGCTCAGAGAGGGAGAACTCCACAGCTGGGGGGCTTGTGACCTAGCTTAGAACCCAGGCTTGTTGGCTCTGTCGCAAGATCTAGATGCATCCCTGGTAGGGTAGGCATTTACCATGGTTCTTGTAAGCAGACCTGGCCAGTGCTTCTGTGTACATGTGTGTGTATGTATGCTAATACTTTACAGACTATAAGCCCTACTTGTGTGTAAACCCACCAACCTTAGCTTTACTAAATGAAAAATCTTCCCCATTGTTTCATCAAGTATCATTTCTCAGCCACCCCACCCCTACATTAAGCAGATGGAGTGGGGCCTGCCACTCTCTTCCCCGATCCTTACCACCCCTCTCTCATTTCCTGTCTCCTTATCTTCCTAGGACGTGTCTCATCTGCACAGACATTTGTCTCTGTGGTACTTTTTTTTAAAAGAGTTATTAGAGCACAGTGTGATGGCAGGCGTTGTGACCCCAGCACTCCAGAGGTAGAGACAGAGGTTAGGAGCTCAACTATATAGTGACTTCAACATCAGCCTGTGCTATGAGGCCCTCACCAAAACAAAACAAACACCCCATCCAGACATTTCAAATATAAAGAGAATACAGTCAGCTCTCTGTCTCCACACCTATAGATTCAACTGTGAGAAAATGTTCAGAAAAAAAAAATGCTTCTATACTGAACATGCCCAGGCTTTTTCTACTTTGTATGATCAACATGGACATTGTGCCTCATCTAGAGATGAGACAGTGTAGTCATCCCTCAGTATCCACTGGGATCATGTCCCCCATCCCTGAAGAACACCACGACTTCAGATTCTCCAGTCCATTCATAAAACAGTATGCTATTAACACAGCGAGCACCTTCCAGCCTAGATGACTGGGTAACACAATATGTAATATGATGATGGAAAAAAACAAAAGATTTGCACGTTTGCATGTTCAGTACAAATTTCTCCTGACAATTTTTATGTGCGGTTGGTTGGCCCACAGCAGAGGGACAAGGCAATACAGAAAGCTGACCGTCCTTGGAATGCACACAAGTAACATACAAAGATGACATTGTTTTAGGAACGTGATCTAAGCTTTGTGGCTTTTGCTATTCACAAGCCTTGGAAGCATCCTCTATTGGACACCTGGGGACGCCCCCAGCACATCAGCACCTGTGTAACCCAGAAACTCTAATGGTTAAGTGGCCGGCACTGGCCTGGGAGAGCTGTACCTTTCCCTGTCTGCTAACTGATGTCTGCCTCCTCCATCCTTTCCCAGGCTCACCCACATCTGCTTTTCAGAACAGATGTGGTGTTCTGTGGTGAAGCCACTGCCTCTCCCTTCCTGCAGGACCTTTGTTTTACACAAGTCCTTCTCTGGACTTTACTATGCTCACAGCTGTACCCTCATTTCATGCTCTCTGGGTTACATTTACTCTGCTGAGTGGCCAGGCTCCCTCTGCTTCCCCGAAAGCTGGTAAGTAACCAGTCAAACAGCAGTTAAAGTGAACAGCTTTCTTAGGGCTCCTGGAGTGGGGTCCCCAGCAGCTCTGTGTTCACCCTCCTTTCCAGACCCATGTTCACAGCCATCTCCAATGCAGGCAACACACCATTTAGTGTAATGCCTCCTGTTACTGCTCCCTTGTATGTCCTTCATTATCTCCAACAAGACGTTTCTGAGCTAATAAAATTAGAAAGGCTGTGTTCCATCGGCGATGTGGTGCAGATGTCTAGTATTTCACCAGGGCGATTCTGAAATTGAAATGTGTCTCATCCAGACAAATCAGATCCTGTCTCATAGGCTCCTCCCTCTTGGGCTGTGCTGGGGAGATGAGAGATAAGCTTCAAGGTTTATGCCTCTGCGGGGAAGGGTGTGGGGGCCTGTTTCAAGGAAGCTGAGGACCAAGTTTTTCTACACCAGAGCAGTGACTCCTTTGGGATGCGGCCCTGAACACCTGTGGGTTAAAGGCGGAGATTTGAACCCTGAAGATAAAATAGAAGGAACAGAGAACTGAAGGTTGGGCATCCCCAAATACTTTAAGCAGTCAGGGTTTGGAAGCTAGCTGCTGAAGGAGGGGACCCTGTACCTAGAGTGTCCCTACAACCCATCTTTAAAGATGATACTCCCTGCTTTCTTCATCCCAATATTCAGATCTCATCCAGTGCTGAACTTGGCCATGGTAACTTCATGGGGGCAACTAAGTCACATGGGTCTTCTATTAATAACACTGAGTGGCCCCAACTTTATCCGTCATACAAATCCTGCTAGCCTTGAGCCCTGGTTGCCAGCTATGCAATTCCAGGTTTTGATGGGAAGAGGTCACAAACAGGTTAACGGCACTGTGCATGGAGTTAGTAGGCAGGGACTGTAGAGAGGGGCCACACAAGCATGAAAACCCAAGTTCAAGTCTCCCAGAACCCATAAAAAGCCAAGCATGTGCATGTGCACACGCATGCATACAAACACACACACACACACACACACACACACACACACACACACACACACACACACAATGGGGGTGGGCGCAGGGAAGTTAGCAGAGGCCAGAGCAAGGACAGGCATTTCAGGTTGAGCCCAGGGGGCTCCATTGGAGGTCATGAGGTCATACCAGGTAGGAGGTCTACTGAGTAGGAGGCTTTTGAATCTAGGACTTCCTCCTCTCCCAGTCATGTTCAGAATAACCCATAAGGCATGGATGATACTGATGCATTTTCAGGGGGAACATCCTGATTCCCCCCTCCCAGGATAATCTCTTGTTGGGAGAGACTGAGGCAGAATTCAAACCAAGAATCAAGGCAGGGTCAGAACTGCCAATTGGTTGCATGCCTGAGCTTCTGCTCTCCATAGTGGGGGAGGTGTTCCTCACTGAGGACAGTGAGAAATTAGGGGACCACTTTATTTATAGATGCCTCCATAGAGTTTGGCCCCCAGCATCCTCCCTCAGGGAATATGTTCACATTCTCCTGTCCTCTTGTATTTTTTTTTTGATAGGGGGGTTCTTGGACCTGGTAATTACATGCTTACAGATGAAGGCTTTTCAAAAAAAAAAAAGAAAAAAAACATCTTTCCCACCAATTTCAGCTGGAAACATGCATAAAAAAACCAGGGATATTTTTATCTGCATTTTTCTAGTCTCCTCCTTCCAGCAATGGCCAATTATGAGCACTACTTCAGTCAATCGGTGCTGTAGAAATTGCTTCAGAGAGAAATTCACTTCCGGGGCCCATGGGGAGTCAGGGCACAGGCCTAGACACCTGGTCCTGGCTGCTGCAGTTAGGCTGCTAGAGGTGTGTGGGGGGGAGTCCTTTCTTTTTTTTTCCTCAGGCAAATCTTGCTGATCTGCCTCACATCTCCCTCCCTCTGCAGCCCCAGGGAGCTACTGAGCTCTGACAAAGGGAAAAGGAAGTCTGTCCCTTGCCAAGCTGCTGTGCCAGGATGCCGCCCAAGTAAATGGCAGAAAGGGGGCATGGGGCTGGGGGGGTGCTGTAAACTTAGCTGAGGTCTGGCATCTGCTGAAGATGAAGACCCCTTAGTAGGATCCTTGTGTTCCCATGGCAGCTGGATCAAGGTCCCTTAGTGCCCACTTTGACGGTGGTGATTCAGTGACAATTCCTAGAGAGTGGCTGTTTGACATCACATCCCTGCCCAACCTTGACTTCACCACCAGAATACGGAAGGCATTGTTGGTATGCAGAGGGAAGGATGAACTTTGGAGTCGGGCCAGCTTGGCATACTGATACACAGCAGGGTGGAAACTGAGGCACAGAAAGGGTGAGTATTACCTCATGGCAAAAGATGGGGCAAGCTTTGCCCCAGGCCTGGTTCCAAGAACTTCAAAGTCACTACCACTGTCTTCATGATAAGCCTGGGTCTGAAGTGCCACTGTCACTATAACGGGATGGATGGAGAATCCAAGGTACACAGAAGTTAAGGGAACCACATTAAGGACACTCAGCTCCTGGATGCACTTAAGCCCAGGCCACATGGCTTCCCAGGGCATCTGGTCCTACCCCTTATGCCCCCTCCCTCTGAACATGATAATACCTCAGCTCCTGGACCTCTCTGTGCAAAGAGACATTGTCCCACAGTGACACCCCTGTCCCTGCAGGGCTGAATCAGCACAGGTCTGAAATGCGGGCTTTGGTCTCCATAGCCAATAGGCCTCCAGGAAGCCAGCTTTCCACAGGCAGATGCATGTGACGACAGATAAGACGACCACGGTTCATTTTCAATGGCATGAGCCCAGCAGCCACACGTCAAACAGGAATCCTCATAGTGCAGTGCCAAGGTGGCCAGAAAGAACACAGATTGGCAACCTTTCTGGACTCTCCCTCTACCAGCCCACTGCAAGATTCCACACAAACTGCTTTCACTGAGAAGCAAGGGGGCAGTCTCACTGGGGTCCCTGTGATGGGGAGACTGCAGCCACAGCTGGTGTGCTGCACAGCATCCTGGAACCAGGTGTCCCTGACCCAAGGGGGATGCATCCTTCACTCCCAGTTCTATTCCTTCCCCTGGCAAGAGCACCAAAGATCCCAAGCGAGGTTGCAGGAAATGTTGGCTACGTATGGCAAGCCTCCTTGGAGCCATGACTAGAGTCACTCCTCCCTGATCCTGGAAGACTTCCCAGACATTCCTTCTTACCTCCTGCAGCATCCTGATGAAAAGTCCCCAGTCAGGAAGCCCATGCCCATGAGTCTGTGTGCAGACTCATCCCAACACCTCCTAAAGTCCCTATCAACTCTTGCCATTTTTTTCTTCAGCATTCAACATGAACAGAAAGACCTCACTGTGCTTCTAGTGGGGGTAAGTCTGCGGTAGGGCTTTCTAGTATTCTGTAAGCACCTAGCTTTTGAACTCAGGCCCTATTTGTGGATGAGGAGAACGGCCATCAAAGAAGCAAGACGAGTGGCCGGAAGCCAGGATTAGGAAGGGATGAAGCCTGGGTGGAGCCCACCCCTCCTTGGCTCCAGGCTCCTGGCTAACCCCCAAGTGGGTGGCCTCTAAGGTTCCCTCATGGCCACAGCCCAGGACTAGAAGTGGCTCTGATGAAGCCTCTGGGGAAGGGGGTGCCAACAGGGATCCTCCATTGTGCATACACTCTGCCTCAATTGTCCTGAGCCTGGTGAGTGGCCAGTATTCAGTAAAGCCTGGCAGCCCCTAGTGACAAAGACATCTTTGTGGTCAGGAGTCAGAGGACATGCCCGTCCTTCAGGCAGGGGTTCAAAGGCAGTATGCATATGCTGGCATGGTTGGTGGGTGGGGCTCTTAGCCATTTTAGTTTGAGTCAGATCTACTGTATGTTATCTTCCATCCTGTAGATACCCTAGAGGCTCCCAGGAGAGAGCCTGAACAGTCCCTGGGGAAAGATCCACTCCAGCAGAGTACATCCAGGTCAGAGAGAGCCAGGATGCCTGCTTCACAGACCCCAATCCCGATTCCACTCACACAGAGGCCACAGCCCCCATGCCTGTGACCACCTGTTGGCCACCTTCCTTCCCCAGATTAGAAGAGGCCCTACAACTAGGCCTGGCCAGTGAGAAGCCCTGTGGTTGGTTTAGCTATGGGCATGGGATCCATGTTAGGTCCCGAGACTTTTGAGGGAACTATTGAAATTAGGCTCTCTGACATTCTGAAGCTTAATGATCAAGAAGAAGAAGGAACCAGAAACAAAGCTATATAGAGGAATAGGGAAGAGATAAATAAAGAAACACAGAACACCTGGAAGTCAACCAGTACTGATGCAAGTGTGATTGTGGGGTCCTGTGACCTAAGGAAGAGATTCTCAAGGGCTGCAGTGGTGATGGAGTCAGGGAAGTATCAGAGTCGAAACTAGAGAGCCCAAGAGAGGCCCTGAGAGAGCTCAGGAGCCATTATCAGACTTTGGGCTTAGCCACTCCCTCCTGGGAACTCAGAATACCAGATAGCAGCCCTCACTAGAGGTAGGGGCCCAGAGGCCAGAAGACCAGGACACAGCCTGAAAGCCACAAAGAGAGTATGGCTGAAAGCCCAGCAGCCTCAGGCTTAAGCACAGAAGTTCCACAGTCCCCAACTCCAACTGTTATGACTGAGGTGTTCCTTGAAGACTTGTGGCGCTCAGTGGCATAGACCCTGAAGGGTGTGTAAATTGTGGAAGGAACTGGGAGCATTGAAGGGTGGTGACACTAAGGCACAGAGATTGGGATGACCCACACTATTAGGGGATGGTGTCAGGCTGGCTCAACTGGCTGAAGCTAGGAAACGGACAGATAGATGGACAGAGACAGCAATCATTGTACTCACCCCACAGCTTCTCCCCAGTCCCAGACATTACCACTGCCACCTAGGAATGTGGCAGCTGGGCCCCACCCCTCTTTTGAGTTCCAGAGCCCAGGGTTCCCAGAAACCTTGACCTACCCTGGTCTGGGGAGGACTCTGTCCCAGTGGACAGTCCCATGCTCCCAATGGCCAGCAACACTACTCTCCCCACTGAGGCAGGAGGGGCAGCCTCCCTGGGTCTCTGGCTAAACACCCTGTAACCTGTGCCCCAGGGACAGCCCTGGGAGGCAGCCTTCCAGAGACAGGATAGCTCCAGAGCAGACAGCCCTCAGCACCTGCCTGGCTAGGAATCCCATGCCCTCTTTTCCACCCAACTTCCAAAGTCCTTGTCCCCTAGAGTGGCAGCCCCATTCCTACCATCCAGGCCCCCCATCTGCTGCGTTCAGCTGGTGTGACGTCTGCACGCTCCACCTACCTGCCTCCGCAGGGCTGTCCCGGCCGAGTCCACACAGCATGTCTGCAGTCTCTGCACTGCCCACAGCTGCCAGCCACACACCAGGTCCCTCCCTCACCCTCCCAAGGAGGGGCCCTGGAGCTCCCTCCCACTGGCTGGGCATAGTCAACCCACTGCAGCCAGCTCTCTACTTAAAGGGGACAAGGCTTTCATCCCTGTGGTTCGAAGATGAGTATCTGAGGCCCCCTCAGTCCCAGGGGCATATGGCAGCACCCAGGCTCTTAGAAGAGGGCGACCCTGGGTCCTCACACAGTGTCCTGGGCACAGGGTTCTGCTCCTAGAGTTCCCCAGGGCTTTGGCCAATGACTGTCCTCCCTGGGCCTCAGTTTTCACATCTGGAAAAGACAGGACTTTCTAAACTTTTTTCTTGTTAGGAAAAGATTTCAGCAGAACCAGCACAGGATTCTAGCCATAAGTCAAAAAGTTCGGCCTCTCTGGCCATGACACCCCCTCCCCACCCTGGGCACCTCTGCAAGTGCTTACAGTCCTCCCAGGACCCTGGCACTGATCTCTTCTCTCTGCCTCACTTTTCTCTCTGGAAGGAGGGGCTTAGGGACTATGACCTAACAGCCTCCCAAACACAGTGTCCACAAGTCCACATCACACAAGGACTGAGTGCCCCAGGCCGAGGATCTTCCACATCTAAGCTTGACAGGCAGAGGCAGCTGGTCATGGGCTGCAGTCACAGCTGGCAGGCTGCCCCTTGCCTTTCCCAGCTGGACCCCAATCCTGCACTCTGATAGGCCTCCTTCACTCAGGGCTCAAGATCAACCAGGAAGATCCTAATGCAGCCCCAGGACCCCTCCAGAGGGGGCAGTGGTACCTACTCATTGTTCCTGCCCCATTCTACTCTCCCAGTTGGAGCTCACAGGCTCCAAGTGTCCCCCTGATGGAAAACATCAAGGAGGGATGGCCATGAAGACATGGGCCTTCACCAGGGCACAGAGGGCTACCTGGGCACCTCAACTGCCCCATTCTATTCTACACATGGGTACTGAGAAAAAGGGCAGAGTATTAGTGACACAAGGCACCAAACAGGGGCTATCCACAACTGCACAGGGCATGCAGACAAATACAGCAGAGATTTAGATACAGGGTCCTCACTCCCAGGGAACCCTTGGCTGCCCAGTCACTATGGAAGTCAGATTACGCTCACAGGCTACCCCAGGCCAGCTCCGGTGGCACCTTTAGATGAATCTGTGTTTTCTATCTGTCTGCAGGCTCAAGTCTCTGCCCCACTCGCTCTCACACCCTAGGAGGCCTTCCCTGAATAGACTTCCTTGAGTAGAGAGGAGAATAGAGGGTCTCAGGGGAGGGGAAAGGTCCAGGCACTGGACAAGTTCTCTGGACCAGCACTGAGGCCAAGGTCAAAGATCTAGGAGCACTGTGCAGCCATGGGAGAGTTAGTGAGGATGGAAAAGATGGGCCTGAATCCCATATGGATGATTCAAACCAGGGAGAGAGAGAGAGAGAGAGAGAGAGAGAGAGAGAGAGAGAGAGAGAGAGAGAGAGAACTAGCTCACAGGCTCCAAGTGTTCCCCTGACGGGAAACAGCAAGGAGGGATGGCCATGAAGACATGGGCCTTCACCAGGGCACAGAGGGCTACCTGGGCACCTCAACTCCACACCAGTGGGAAGAAAGCAGACACCCCCCCCCCCCGGCATCTGTGGCCTCTTGAAGACAGAATGGCAAAAGATACATAGGCGTCTGGCATGACGGCTGCTCTTTCTTTAAGAAAACATTTGTTCTCTTGACAGATGAGTTTCTAGAGCGATTCTGATTGGCAGTGGGAAGCTCAGCTGGAGCTCTTGGGCTCTTTGCTGCTCCTTTGGAATTTACTTTTGTGGTTTGAGAAGCCCTTGGAAAGGTCACCCCATGGATTAACAGGAGAGCCTGCTGTGTTGGGCACTGGGGACCGGAGACAAAACCAGACAGGAAGGGAAACAGGTTCTGCCTCTGCCCTGCCCCCGGTCACCCCACCACACATTTTTATTTAATTTTATCCATACATATGTGAGGAAGTGACTGTTGGCCAACCTTGGAACAAAATGTGAACTCTGACACAGAAAGCCTAAGCAATTTTCTCAAAGTCACTGAAACTGATCTGGGTGTGATCCAAGGAGTCTGAGGTCTGGGACCACTCAGGATTTTAAGGGCTAGTAAAGAGGTCTGGGGGTGCAGATGATGACCATGTAGCCATCTAGGAACAAGGAAAGCCACTAGGAAGAAGTTTTTGAGCCTGATTCTGAAGGAGAAGTAGATTTGAGAAGGCAGCTACCATGTGAACCTGTGGGCAGAGTCTTCCTGAAAGATGAGGGAGAAACAGCAGATGGAGATCTGTGAGGTCTCATTCCTCCAAGTAAGGTCTGAGGGACGTCGTTCTTACCACTACCGGGGACTTGCTAGAAGTGTGGTCTCTCAGGCCAAACCTATCTGTTAACAAACGCTTCTGAAGTCTAAGTTTGCTTTCCTCCTGCAGACGATGGGGGTGCCACAGATGGTTGTAGGAAAAGAGGGTGAGGAGTCTTTGCCAGGAACTCAGGCATCTTGGAATGCTGCTGTGAAGTCCCACCTGGGAGCCAAGTGCAGGCCAAGCTGCTTCTGGGAGCTGCTCCAGCGACCACCCCTCTAGCCCAATACTGCCAGCCTCAGGGAGGCAGAGGAGAGGGAGACAGATTGCAGGGTGTACACAGTGGCCTGGAGCCAGGCCTTCTGCAGTTCCCAGAGATAGCATCTGACTTATCTGTTCTCTGACACACTGGACAGCACGTGAGGTTAGCCCAGAGGGTGGCTGGACCCCTGAGCTGGCAGGAGACTCCGTGTTTCCAAACCCAGAGGCTTTTGTGTGATTATCAGGGGATGGTTTTGCTCATTCAGCCTTTCTGGTCTCAGCTTCCCAAGCTATAGAATGGTAGCATAAGCATGTATCCCAAATTCTGGGAATACCCTCAGGCATGATGAGATGGGAGCAGGGCTCCTCACAGGCACCCTGGCCCTGCAGGTGGGATACTCCCGGGTGTCCTGGTACTGATGGACTCACAGGGTCCCCAGAGACCCAGGGGCCATGACCACAGTAGCCAGCAGTGTATGGGTCCTGGAACAGAAGCCTGGGGACTGGATTATGCCTTATCTACTCTTGGGACTGCACTGTTACCCCACCAGCTGCTGACCTACCTTGGACTCTGGGGTCCAGTACAATGAGGCGAAAGCAGGCTTCTTCCTTTGCACAAACCCCTGGTGTTTCATTCCATTGCTGACAACAGAGACACCTGTACTAATGGCCAGAGAAAGCATCCATCCATCACCCCCCTGCCAAGCACCTCACAGCAAGACTGTGTGACATGGACTAGCTGCTCTGCCTCAGGATGGTCAAGCTTCATTACCCACGAGCTGTGAGTGGCCCTAGATGTCACACCTGCATGGAGAAGGGTGGGACCCTAGAAGAGTTGTTCAGACTATGCCAGTTCTGCTGTGGCTGACTCTACTTGGCCCTGCAGGTAGGATGTTCCTTGATGTTCTTATGCTGATGGACTCCCAGGATCCCTAGAGATCCAGGGGCTGTGACCACAACAGCAAGCAGACAACCCACTCTATGATGGGAACGAGAGACCCAGAGGGGCCTTAAAGGCCCCCCCAGCACTGAGCTATGCCTGTCCCTTCCCCCCTTCTTCTCACAATCCAGGGCTGAGCCCACTGTGACACAAACAAGCTGTGAACCCATCCAGGCCCCTCAAGTGACAGGCGGAAATTAAGTCTGGCGGGAAGGAAGGCTGAGATGGCAATAGAGGACAGTGAGATAAACCCTTTATTGCTGTAGGCTTGAGGGGCTTCCTTCTCCTCCCTCACTAAGCAGGGGGCAGCAGTTTCTGGCCAGGGGCCACTGCATTGCTCCTGTTAAACACATCTAGAAAGTGGGGGCTCTGGGGGAAGAAGAGGCCAGCCTGCCATTCTGCCTGCCACAGGGAAAGAGAACTGAGACAGGCTTCCTTGGGTGCTATCTGGCTGTGTCACACCTATTCAAGGTGTCCACATCCTCCCAATCCCTGTGGTCCCTTAAGGGCAGTGCTGCTTACAGATCCACCTGTTCCTTGTGCTACAGACAGCAGAACATGAAGGGGTCACTGGCTCAGGGTCTCAGGAGGGCAAAAAGCAAAAAAACAAAACAAAACAAAACAAAAAAACGTAACAACCAGTGTAGAAGGACCAGGAATCCTGAAGATTCAGAAGAGGCACAGTTGACCCATGAAGAATGGGAGCCACCCCTGACGTACTCCATCCAGCACCTTCTGTGGAAGCCCCGTGTGTGGACAGGGAACCAAGGTCATAGTGAACCCCATATCTTTCCTTCCCCAGGACTAAGGGGTGAGCCAAGGCTGGAAGCCAGGCCATCTGTCGGCAGCGCTAACCTGCCCAGAATGCCTGGAAGCACACAAAAGTGCTCCCAGCAGCCCATTTCCTGGGTAGCCCAGCACTGTGGACAGAAGGATCTCATGTTCAGAGGGCTGGCACCCCTGCTGTACCTAAGGAGCCTCCGGAGACTAGGGATGGTCAGGTTGACATAAGCTAGAGCCTGGCCCTGGTAAAGGTGGCTTCCACAGGTTCCCGCTCCCATAGGCTCCATGCCTCCCTCGATGTCAGTAATTTCCTCCCTCCTAGAGGGAGAAGGCAAGAGGATCCAACCAAGCAGGGGTTGATGGCTGATGAAGTGTGTGCTCCTGTAGAGTTTGAGAAATTCAGGGCATGGGGCATATAGAGGTGGTTGGTACAGGTTTGTACATCCATAGTCCTAACCCATCCCACTGCAGTTTCCTCTTCCACTAAAGACTCCACTAAGCACCTAGTACCCCACTCATGACATTTACTAAGTACCTAGTACTTCACTTAGAGGACATTTACCAAGCATTTGGTACCTGCCAGGCACTAATCTGGATCTGCGGTTTCTGTAGTGAGTGAAGCAGACAAGCCTCATACTTCCAGAGCTCCCCAACTAAGAGAGACCAGAGTGAAGTCAAGAAAATACACAGCCGAGGTTATGTTGGACATGGGAATGATGCTGAGCGGGGAACTCAGGGCAAGTGGTCAAGAAGAGCCCCTCGGAGGAGGTGATCTTCAGGCTGAGACAGATGAGAAGAAGCAAGGAAGAAGGCTCTGGACAGGCAGGAGGGCCATGCTCATGGTGGCTGGGGGCAGACAGGAGCCAGGGCCTCAGGGAAGCAGATCCAAAGGAGAGCTAAACTGTGTCCTAGTTTGAAGGGAGCCAATGACAGCCACATAGGGTACGAGGAAATGGATGTCTTGGGGATTGAAGGGCAGGGTTCGGAGGGACCAGAGGGGAAAATGAGTCAGATGCTTCAGAGGCCAGGCCCTTGGATCCCAGGCCCCTTCCTGCTCTGTGCCTCAGACTCCTTTGGGGCACATTAAAGCCTTTCTCATGAAGGCCAGTAGCTTATATTTGGAGACCCGCAAGGCAGGAGAGGCTAGAAAGTGGGAGATGGGACCAGATGTGTGTGCATGGGGCGCACACACATTTACAATCCCAGCACTTAGGAAGCTGGAAAGAGATTGCCATGAGTTCAAGGGCAGCCTGGGTTAGACAGCAAGACCTGGTCTCTGATGGAGAGAAGGAAGGGACTGGGAAGGAAGGGGTGTTGCAAAGTAGGAAGAGAGAGGAAGACAGAACAGAGATACAACTGGCCCAGCCCACTGGAAGATGGAAATCCAAGCTCCTGCTTGCCTCTCCTGTGCAGCAGACGTTATGGAAAATTGGAGTGGTAGCCCTGCTGGAGTGTGGGAGGAGCAAATGGAGGCAGTGTTTACAGGAATAACCTGTCACCCCATGTTCCAACATTTGGACAGACCCCTGGAGGGTATGAACCCTAGAGAGTAAGATATCTACATGCACCTCAAACTTGGCCCTGGGAGTCTTCTGTGATGAGAGCGCAGGGTGAGGCTCTGCCTGTCCTGAAGGGACCTGACAAGTCCCACAGGGCCTGCCAGCCTGCAGCTCCCTGTAAAGACCAGAGGTTGAGCTGCCTCAGAAGCACATGTGTTCTGAATGGAGGGACCTTGTACCCTTGGAACCTGGGGTATGAGAAATAAATAGCTTTCTCCAGGGTCATGTTCAGAACTTTCCCCGGGACACTTGGGCAGCCAAAGAAGAGTATGGAGGGAGAGAGGTCAGCTAAGGGTCTTGAAATAACTAAACGGACAGAGTCCCTGGGAAGCAGGTGAAGACTTCAGCTGACCTCAGTTAATGCCCCCTCCCGTTTTCCTGCCCTTGGGGACCATTTCGTACCTGTCGATGAACTTGGGATCATTAACATCCCTCCCTCCCTGCCCGTTCACTATGCCTTCAAGCAAAACATCAAAACTTGAGTCATGTCAACATGAAAAAGACACTAGGAGTGGAATGATCTAGGTCTGAGGTCCAGCTACAGCTCACCAAGGACCTACTGTGTGCTAAAAGCAGAACACACACTGGAGCATCAGCATCTTTCTCAGGGTGGATCACAATCAGGGGGCTACAGAGGATGTAAAAACCACAGAGATTAGGTGGGAAGGGCACTCCTGGTAGTGGGGGTAGCCTTCACAGAGTGTGGGAGATGCCCGGAGTGTCTAAGGGAAGCCCTCACAAGCCTGGCTGGTTCTGAGGTCAGGAGCAGGCCAGTGTGTTAGGCAGATGGGTGTGGGGTAAAAGGCACTGAGTGTCATTCCTGGCACCATGATTGCTATGTAGGTAACATGGGGAGGACAGGCTCCAGGAGCCACTTCAGTGTGCTAGGAAGGACAGGAGCAGTTGCTTTGCAGGGCAGCACTTGGGCATCTGTATTCCAAATCTGGCTTTCGGAGGGGGGTGCAGAGAGCAAAAGCTGAGCACAAGGTACTTGTGGGGGAAATATGTGCATCTGGGTCAACCAGGGTCCTGCCTCCCACTTCTGCATCAGGCATCACTCTCTAAGTGCAAATGCCCTAAATAGAGGCTAGGGGCCAGCATTTATTGAGCACCTACTGGATATGTAATACTACATGTACAGTGTCTAATGGATTCTTTCAAGAGCCTCATGAAGTGGGTACTGTGGCTCATTTTACAAAAGAGGAGAAACTGGGGCTTAGAGAAACAAAAGATGGGGCCCAGCACGCACAGCTTGGTGGTTGAGGATCAAAATCAGATGCTTCCTTATTGGGTCCTCTATGAAGGTACATTCCTCTGCCTAGAATGTTCTCATTCCCGTCCTCACTCCAGCTTCCACCTGTTCCTCACAGTAGCCAGCCCTGACTCCAGTTTTCCTTCCATTTACTAACCCTGTTCTTCCCTCTCAGTGGGAGATCCTCCACTGCCCCAGGCCCAGAGCTCTACATGCAGGAAGCACCATACCAGTGTGGCTGAGTGACTATGACATCAATAATTAAGATGCACAATCTCAGAATCACTGTCATTTTAGACTTTCCATCCTGTGAGGGACACCTCCACAGAGAGCTCACCGCCTCCTAGACACGCTGTCTTGCTCTGGAATGTCTAGTGGGTGAGAGGCACTTGCGATTCCTCACTAGAATCAATGCAGACTCTGGCCTGGCAGTAAGAGCCACAGCTCTGAATTGCATGTGGTTTCACTAGCCCCTGTGTATGGCTGGACCAGGTGATAGCCACTCATCTGCTATTCTGAGAGCTCCTCCTGAGGGAGGAGGAAAGAAGCCGAAGCACTCATTGATTATGTCAGACCGAAATCTTCCATACCCAGTGCCTAGTGGTACATACAAGAGGGGAAACTGGGGCTCTGAGAGAATGTACACAAGCTTGCACCACTGGCCACATCAGCTAACTTCTTCCAACCCCCCATATTTCAGACTGTACCTCACCTTCTGTGGCACTACCTCTGCCTTCATGAGGTTTGGATAACAGCTCCATTTGACAGATGAGCGAATGGTCCTAGAAGGGCCTTGAACTAAGTCACAGTTTGATGTGTATGTGATACCCAAAGGGAGTCACTGGGCTGGCATGGAAAGATGGCATAGAAAGATCTGTAGTTGATGATAGCTGGTGGCTGTTGTGTGAGGGTGTGAAAAGGACCACCAGGGAGTCCTATGTCACACCTATGTCAGGGAGTATCTATGCCTGGGAAGGTTAGAAGGTGGAGGCCTTGTAGGAAGCATTGTCTGAGGCAGGAGCTGGAGTTTGGTATTTTTGGGTCATCTGTGATACCTGACAAGTGAGGGTTCCATACTCCTGCTATGGCACACCAGGAGTGTTGTGAGTGGAAGGGTTCAAACCTGGGCAACCTCCCTTGCAGCCTCCCTCAGTTCTGGCACAAACACTTTGAGAAAACCCAGCTCCCAGCCTTAGCACCATAGTCTCCCAGACATGCCTGTCCCTAGTATTCTCTGTCCTGTAACTCTTTCCATACAGCTCTGCTGTCCTGTCCTCCAGGAAGCTAACCTACTCCCTAAGGTCTTCCTTCTGACTGGATGCTCATCCTCTTCCTCACCTAGACACCCCCCCCCATCAAGGCAAGTGGCAAAGAGTAAAGAACATTCTGGGACCTTCTGGGGGCTCTGAATTTAACCCCCACACACCCACCTCTGACCAGCTGAATATCTATGTGTAGAAATGGCTTTGGCTTCCCATGTGTAAAATGGGGTCCACATGTGGGCTAGGAAAGAAAGGGGGGACCTGTGGCCTATGGGCCAGCTTCAGCTCAGCCTCAGTCAGCCTGGGGTCCCTTCATCTCCATCCCCAAGTTATAAACCCCAAGTGACCTGCAGCTGTCTCCCTGCCTCAAACACATTCATTCTGTAAAGCCTCCCCTCCAGATTCTGTGAAGGATAAGGACCTTGTCCAAGGTCGTCTCTTGGGGGACTCCAGCTGCCCCAGTTGTGCAGCAATCGGAGATTGCTGGCTCTGTGCCGCCATGTCCGCCCACCTGCCCACATCTGCTCTGAGTCACTGATACCTCGGCCAAAACAGGAATGTGGGGGCTGCAGAGATAAAGGTTAGCCCAAGGGCACTGTGTGGGTAAATGGGGGTTGTGGTGAGGAGCTTTTATTTATAAGAGGACAGGACCCGGACACAGAAGGGAAACTGAGGCCAGAGAGAGGGGGATTGCCCAAGGACATGCAGGGAGTTGGGGTGGGGTGGGGTGTGGGTCTGTCCAGGCCTCCTGACTGATAGATGTTCTTTCCGCCCCATCAGATCATCAGTGAAGGAGGCAGGGACAGCAGCCTTCACAATTATCTGGGCAATTAAAGCAGGCAGATGGTCCTGCCGGACTGAGCATTCAAGCTGACAAACGGAGACAGCACGGGGCATTAGCTGATGAGATCAGCACAGGTTCCAGTGGCAGCGATGTGAGCAAGGTGGGTAGGCGGAGGCACATTTCACTCAGTGTGTGCTAGGCGAGGGAGGGCTATGGCTGGCTCTGCCCCCTCTGTGACTCTCATGCACTGCAAGCCGTGAGTTCCAGCTGAGTCTGTACTCCACAAAGGGACACAGACAGGAGTTGGTGGGGCAGAGGCAGTGGTCAGGCATGGGCAATATTAACTGAAGCAGCCAGAAGCTTCAGGGCCCATCAAAGCTGCCAAGGCCCCCTAGGCAGAACTCCAGAAGGCAGAGAACTTCCGAGATACTGGAAAAGTCAGGCCAGCAGTACATGTGAGGTCACAAGTGGGGACATCACGGAAAGGACACTGCTCCCAGCAAATGCATGCACTACCTGACCACTGAGGAACGAGATACCCTGACAAGATGCTTGGGCTGGCTAGTTATCCTGCCTGGGCAGACTCAGACTCCGTCATTTCCTACACATCTGGCTTTTGCAAGTCACTTCATCCTTGAGCCTCAGTTTCCCCAGGTACAATGAGGGCAATTTAGATCACAGCTCCCAATCCCTCAAGGAGTACAAGGAAATGCTTGTCAAGTACCCAGTGCGGTAGCTAACAAATAGCAAGCACTCAGCAAAGAACACAGAACAAGGCAGAGCTTCGCAGCAGCCTGCCAGGACTCTGCAATTCTGGAACAATCCCAGGATGAATTTATCCCTGGCACAGTCTCTAAGACACCTGGTGTCCCAGACCAGGAGGAGAGCAGAAGCCCAGGAGAGAGGGACCAGTGGATGAGCATTGGAGGGAAGGAACATGTTTGAGTTGGGGGTCAGAACTGAACCTCATGCTTCTGTGGGGGGTGAGAGGGGCTATATAAGAAATGCCAAGAGCCAGCTGTAGTGACCAGGGTGGGTGCCAGGGAGCATCCTTCCTCAGGGGCAAGAGAGAGGAAGAAGTCACCATGATGTGTGGATACACCCACAAATGAAGATGACTATCCTGCCCTGCATCCCCTTAAGACGTAGGGCAGTACTTGGCACACAAAGGGTTCTCAACAAACGTTGAATGAGGCAGGGGCAATATACCCTGTGTCAGCATCTATTGATTCTGTGCTCTAGAGCCCTGATTGCACAAGCTGTCCTCTCTGTTACTTACCTAGCAAATTCCTGCTCCAAGAGCCCTCCCTTGCCTTTCTCAAAACCATTGTTTCCTTCTCAGACACTAACTGGTCCCTTGGATTTCAGTTGAGGAATATTGTTGTGGAATATTTGTATACTGTGTGAAGACGTATTGCTGTGATTGATGTAATAAAAAGCTGAACAGCCTGATGGGAGATGTCCTTTTGTATATATGTTTCTCTTATTGGTTGATGAATAAAACACTGTTTGGCCAATAGAGGCAGGGAGATAGGTGGGACTAGGAGACGAGGAGAATGCTGGGAAAGGTAGGCAAAGAGAGACCATGAGACGCCATGCAGGGACCAGGAGGATAGGACACACTAGGCGTTCTCCAGTAAGATAAGGCCATGTAGAAACACATAGATAAGTCGTTATGGGTTAATAATTAAGACAGAGCTAGCCAACAAGAAGCCCTAGACATTGGCCAACAGCTTTATAATTAACATAAGTCTTTGTGTGCTTATTTGGGGCAAACTAGCTGTGGGAACTGGTGGGAAAGTAACTCCAGCAACAACAGCTAAGAGCTAGGCAGGAGATTATAGGCAGGATTTCCAGGGAAAGAAAGGAAGAGAAGGAGAAATCTAGGTGCACAGAAGATGCCAGGAGACATGGAGAGGAAACAGGAGGTACAAGATAGAAGAGAGGTAATGCCACCTTGCTTCCCTCCAAGGTCTCAGGAGGTCTCCCTCAAAAAATATCTCCATGCAATGGGTGTGCAGCTCTGTTTCTCCCAGACAATACCTTTAACAGAGCTTATATTAATATAAATTGGCTAATTTAAGTTATAAGAGCTAGTTAGGAACAAGCCTAAGCTATAGGCCAAGCTTTCATAACTAATAAGAAGTCTCCATGTCATTATTTGGGAGGTGGCTGGTGAGATAGAGAAAGACTCAAGTTACAGAATACGCTATGGGTCTCTTATGGCCATGTAGCCTGTGACTTCCCCCTTCAAGCACTCAAAGGATGAGTTATTTGGAGGTCTTATTCAGAAAAGATGAGAAACAGGACGACTCATTGAAAGCATGGTTGGAACGCCAGTAGGATGGGTAAAGAGCCTTGCCAACAAGCCTGGCATGAGTTAGATTCCTAGAATGCACATGGTGGAAAGAGACAACTGACTCCTGCAAGTTGTACTCCAGCCTCCACATATATACCACGGCACATGTGGGCACACAGGCTAAATAAATGTAAATAGATACCAATTAAACAACAAGACCATTGGCTGAAGGTAAGGAAACATGTCCCCAGACATTAAAATAAAACCTTGAAGGACTGGAGAGACAGATCAGTGGTTAAGAACCTGTTCTGTGGAAGGAAACAGAGGATCCAGGTTTGGTTCTCAGAACCCATGCCAGGTGCTCACAATCACCTGTAATTCCAGTCAGGGGTTCCAACACTCTCTTCTGGCCTCTGTGGGCACCTGCATGCACACGGTACACATACATAACATAAAATAAATAAATAAATCTTAGAAATATGAAGCCAGGGAAACCTCTTGCTTCCCACCAAGGTCTCAGGAGGTCTCCCTCAAATAATATATCCATGCAATGGGTGTGCAGCTCTGTATCTCCCAGACAATACCTCTAACAAGAGCAGCCAGGCTATGCCTTCATACAGTAGGTCCTCAGCTAGCCAGGCAGGATACATGGTTTTTTATGTTCTTTGCCTTTCTCCCCATGAGGATCTTAACATTCAAGGGCATGACCACTGTGGAGCAGAGGTGTAATGTGGAAGAGGGTGGGATGATAAACCACACCTTCCAAGAGCCTACTATGTGTTGGGTCCTGATCCAGACTCTAAGTTAAATCTGAAGAGGATGGCTTTTCTTGGTCCCCCTCTACAGTTGAAGAAACTGATGTCTGACAGCTGTCCATAGCCACACAGAGAGTGAGATTTGAACCCCCATCTGTCTGGGCAGATACAAGAACTTCCTTGATATCCAAAACTACAAGTGAATTCTCACTCCTGATCTCAGGGTCTTCCACAGAGAGCAGCCCTGAGATGTGGTCACATATCACATCTACAGGATCCTCAGGACCCACACAACTGAGCAACAGCATTGAGCAGAGGGGGTCCTGGGGACCCAGCACAGAGTTCCTGGGTAACCTTGCTCCTGATACCTCTGCCTCTGCAGGGACCTCTAGAAGACTCTAACTGCCCACAGGCCAGAACAGGTCCTGGAGCCCTCTGCTGCCCCATGGACTCACTACCCCTTGGATATGTCCAGGGGAGCATCTCCATTTCACATAGGGCTTTCAAATGTTAACAAAATGCTCACCAACAGTTTATCTGTGAGTGAGTGGTGTGGCCTAAGGGCAAGCTCCTTAATCTCCCTGGAACTCAGTTTTCTGCTACACAGGCAAGGTAAGGGTGGACTGGCATTGAGGGGTTCAGTGGAGACTAAATGAAGAGATGCCTTTTCTGACACACACTTGTATTGATAAGATCTGGGCCTATTGTTAACAGTCTGGTTGGTTATTCTTAGTTCTCAGCCTGAAGCACAGGACCATGAATCCCTACCATCCTCATCCCTGGTGTTATAGGTGGAAAATGGAAGGGTGGTCACAAGTGATGTCTAGGCTCTGCTCCAGACTCTGAAGCTTAACACCCAGCTCCACACTGTTTTCCCAGCCCACTGCAACCTGTCCCCACCTGGGGTCCCTCTTCTTCTCCAAGGGGCTATGCCTGTGTCAGGGATGGGACCAGTGGGAACCAGGGCTCAGAGTTGACTCAGCTTGGACCAGAGCCAGGCCCAGGCTTCACCCACAACCCTCAGCCCCAGCCTGCAGCAGAGGTGTGAATACACACACACACACACACACACACACACACACTGCTGGGCTGCCCCATAGACTGAGCACAGCCCCATAGTCTGAATAGGGAGGGAAGAAAAGCTCTTTGGGGACATATCCCATGAGGGGTGGGGATGACAAGCTCAGAAAAGTGAAGACACTAAAAGGGACTCTTAAACAAAGACAGTGAGGATGGGAGAGGGCAGGTGTGGGCAAATAGGACCGAGATTAATGGGAGAGAAACAGGATGGCCATCAGGGCAGGGAGGAGGACCAAGAGAAGGGAGAGAACCCCAGGGGACCAGACAAAGAGAGCTAGGGTGGAGAGAGAGGAAGGTATCCGGAAGACAGGGAGATGGTGCCCCAGAGAAGGATTAAAGAAATGAACAACTGACAAGTACCTAGGGAAGAGACCCAGATTCCAGACCACAGGAGGGATGTCACAGAGATACACCAAGCATCCAGACAAAAGCCAGCTAGGAGACCGGGAGACCAAGGGTAGCAAGGGAGCCTTCCCCAGTGGCTCCCTCAGCATCCCACAGCAGTCTCTGTTCGGTACCTTTGGGCCTCCGCCTCACCACGCCCAGCCGCCACTTGAGTGACACCGCCAACATCACTACTGCCCGCCGGTTCGTCCCAGGCCCGGAGTCCCGCAGCCACCCGCAGTCTCAGAGCCCAGATCCTGCGCGCCTCTGCGCTGCGCCCCAGCCGCCTGACTGGTGGAGGCTGGGCGCTCGCGGCCTCCTCCCTTCCCGAGTTGCTAAAATAGATAATCCTCCCCAGAGCCAGGCAGCAAGGCCCTTCCTCCACAGCAAGCAGGGCGCCAGAGCATATCTATCTTCCCAAGTTCTGGTGTGGAGAATCTATATTGAGCACCCCCATCCTCTATTTCCTCTTCCCGCCAAAAGTGTTGCCTAGCCCACACCAGCTTCTGCTCAGCTCCGCCAGCCTCCTCCCCTCTTCCTCTGCCAGCTGTTGGGTGGGTCCCTCCATCTAGAACTGCTCTGTGAAACTTCTCTGCGTGAGACTACTTGCTTGGCCCTCAGATGCCCATCCTAGCTAGCTAGCTGCTGGAAGGGCTGGTCTGCTCTGCCATGGCACAGATCACTGACAACATGCCTCCAAACCTTAGTGGGTGCCTAAATTGATGGCACAGGAGTTCCCAGGGCCAGGAATTTGACAAGAGCTCAGTAGACATGTCATACTCCCCTTCCTATTGGCTTGGCAGGCAGCATTACCCTTGGGGAGACTGAGGCAGAGGAGCAGCTGCTTGCTTAGTGTCCGAGCAGGCATGTGGCAGACGGACTCCCGCCCTCTCCCCTAAGTGGGCTGCTTAGACTCAGTTTTTAAACCTCTAAGTCCCCTAGGATGGGTCAGTGCCCAGTCTGCGCTCTCAGGAGGAGCCCAGAGGACTGCTCAGGAGTCAGGACAGCACAAGAAATCTGCTGCAGAGTCAGCAGCAGCCGAGGCCTTGATCCAGGTAGTATGAAGTCTGTCCCAGCGCTCTGCAGCAGTCCCTCCCGCCAGGCCCGGATACCCAGTCTGCCCAAGGGCTGCTGCTTTCCTGCCAGTAGCTGACAGAGAAGATGGAGCGGAGGGCAATGTGGGGTAAAAAAAGCAGGTGATGAATGAAAAGCCCAGGGAGGAAGGGTCCCAGAGGTCTCCCAGAAGGCCATTCCTAATGGGCTGCCTGGGTCCCTACTGGCTCTTAAGATTTCCTTTGACCACCGTCACCACCAGGCTTCAACTGGAAGCAGGCTCTGACCTGATTCTCTCTGGGAGGGGATTCCTGTTGGTTATAGGAATGAGGAGCAAGAGCACTGGCAAAAGCAGGGTAGAGTGGGAGGCCTCAGGTCCTGGGTTCTTTGTCCAACTCTATGAGAGGTTTCGTTCTCCCATCTTTGGGGTGTGCATGGCAGAGCCCTAGGCTGGGACAAGCCCAGGGAGCTAAAGGTGGGCACTTGAGCGAGCATGCTTGGCTCTTCCTGCCACTGCCCCTTTCATACGCCTCTACCCACAGAAGAAAGAGGTCTTGGCTCTTCCTGGACAAGGCTCTGACTTAGCCAATCCAAACAGCAAGGGGAGAGATGAGGAAACTTAAGTCTTCGGGGATGAGCAGATCGGACGGCAAATCAGCTCAGTGTATCCTCCTGAGCCCGTTTTCACATCTGACTAAGCGGGCTAAGACTGCGCCTGAAGTGGGCTGCAGGAGCAGTGTGCACAGTTGAGTCTGGCATAAGGAGCTCAAGAGCCAATAGTGGCAGCCACTAGCACTATTATTCTACGTGGAGCGCATCCCTGTGTGCAAACCACAGTGGAAGTCAAGGCAGAAAATTCAACAGCCTGTTGCCTCTCACAACCTATCTCATTTAATCTTCACGTTGCATCAGGATGGTTTGAGGAGCATTCCCCTTTTACAAATGAGGAAACTGAGGGTCAGAGAGGTGCAGGACTCCACCAGGGTCACACAGCACGAAAACGGTAGAACAAGGTCTCAGATTTTAGCCATAAGACTAGGTCAACTGCCACAACTGGGCCTTTGAAAAAAGCCCTATTGTGTGCCATGTGTCCTGCCAGCTCAGTACAGGCAGAAGAAGCTGCTTCACACTGAAATTATACAAATTATCAGGTAACAGAGCTGGGACCAGAGTCCAGGGTGAGATGGCTGACCAAGGACCAGGCCTACCCCTGCTCTGCTGACTGTGTACCAGCTGACAGTGGCAGTTAAAAACCACAGCAAGCAGGGCGTTGGTGGTGCACGCCTTTAATCCCAGCACTGGGGAGGCAGAAGCAGGTGGATCTCTGTGAGTTCAAGGCCAGCCTGGTCTCCAGAGCCAGTGCCAGGATAGGCTCCAAAGCTACACAGAGAAACCCTGTCTCGAAAAACAAAAAAACAAAACAAAAACAAACAACAAAAAAACAAAAAACCCACAGTAAATCATTAGGACCCAGAGAGTGCTGAGGGCAAGATTTGAACACAAAACTAACTCCCCTTAGCACATACACTTTGCAGATCTCAAAAGACAGGTAGAAAGAAGGGAAAGATCACGAAAGGATCCAGGCCAGTTTCTGCCAGCATTCTGCTTCCTCCAGCCCTGCCTCAGCCTTGCTTCACATAGCCCTGAAGGCCCACGGGCCCTGCCACCCCTACCTGCTTCCGGAAACAAATTAGCATCTCATCAGAGATGCCTTTAATCTTCTTGGCCTTTCCTTCCCCACAGGCCCAGTGGTGACATTTCTGCCACCTAAGCTCTGCTGATATAAATAAGACCCAAGGCTGGGTCTGTGGAAGCAGAAAGAGGTGGAGGACCCTCTGTGCAACTCCCTCAGGCTGGGGGAGGGTGAGCATGTGGGTCATCTATCAGTCCCATCCCCTTTCTCATTCAACAAATATTTACTAGGCATCATCTGTCTGCTGTCTCAGAGGCCCAGCAGTGAACAAAATCAAGACTTTCTATTGAGGAGAGAAAATAACAACAATACAATAAATAATTAAACGGTGCAATGGAAGGTAAAATAAATAGAGCAAGGAGAAGGGTATCCCTGTACAGTTTGTACTGTCTCCCGGAAATGAGACTGTGGACTCTCAATAGCTCCTACAGGCTGAAAGGGTCCCCAGGGCTGACCTCAGGCTGGGCTAGGGAGGACAAACTGAATATCTTTCCTGGGTTCTAGCAATTAAGGAAGTGCACAAAGTCTGAGTGGGGAAGGCCGGAAAGGCACCAAAGGCTGGCACTAGGCATCCACTGGCCAAGTCTGGGACAGCTCGAATAAAGAAGACTGGAAAATAGTAAGATGCCATCTATGCTTGCATAATGACGTTCCAAAGAAGGAGAAAGAGCCACACACCCTCCCGGTCACATGGGACAAATGCTGGTATAGAGTGAGACAGCAACTTGACTTATGTTCCCAGAAGGGTGGATTTTAGGGGATGTCGGAGGGAAGAACCAGAGCAAGCAGGTGGGGCAAAGACTGATAGAGGAGGGTGGGAAGGCAGGGGAAGCCTTGGGGGTGTGAGATGGGAACAAGAGTCGTTCACTCTGGTTGAAGCCTCTGCCAGCAGCAGAGCAAAAATTCTAGCACAGCTAACAACTGCTTAAGACCTTACTCCCTTCTCAGCCATGAGCTTGCAGTTTTCTGGGATTCTCAGCAGCTTACAGGGAAAGGTCTAGTTCCGAATCTCTTGCTCGGCCCCAGTGGCTTCTGGTTTTATCGTGTTATAACTTTGTCCAAGGCATCTCTCATATATCTTTTATAAAAGGAAAGAGAGAGCAGGGCATTGGTGAAGCATGCCTTCAATCCCAGCTCTTGGGAGGCAGAGGCAGGAGGATCTCTGTGAGTTTGAGACCAGCCTGGTCTACAAGAGCTAGTCCCAGGACAGCCTCCAAAGCCACAGAGAAACCCTGTCTTGAAAAACCAAAAAAAAAAAAAAAAAGGGGGAGGGGAGGGGAGTTTGCAGCCTTCTGAGATATAACTTAAGAGTCGCCAAAATGGTATAAATGGCTGATGTTGAGGCGATTAATTGTTTTCAATCCCTTGAGACACCCCTACATACCTGGGTATGTCTTATTTTCCCCTACTCCCCCTTGGGAAGCAATATTCCCACTTGGGTTATCTTCATTTCTTTTGAGTGTCTCTCTTTCTCTGAAGCCTTGTGTTTAAGTCTATATTAAATATCTTCAATAACATTTCCAACTCTGTCTCACTACACTAGTTATCTCTGAAATTCTTTTCAGCCCAGAAACCAAAGATTTCTGGTGGTTTGGCCTGAGTTGAGGTCCCTAAACATCTATGGGTGTTCCATGGGCTTATGAGGGTTGCAGTTGGAGCTCCTTCAAATCCTAAGGTGGTGTGAGGTCAGACACAGACTGGTTGCCAGACAGTGGTGGGAAACCCTCAAATCCTGAGGACCAGCAGGGAGAATGCACATAGCACATGGGGATGCATTTAAAAAATACCCTGAGAGCATTTCATAGGTAGATGACCTGGTTTCCCCCAACAAAAGAGGGAGAAGGAATTTTTCTAGAGAGACTGATCAGTCAAATGAGGTGCAGGGGCCTTGGCAGGATCCCAAAGTGAATGAATCATATGTAAAGATATTTTGAAGACTACAGGATGTGTATGCGGGGGGTGGGGGAGTGGCTGGGGGACTTCTCAAGGACCAAGCCTGAGATGATGTTAAGATTTCATAGTTAATTCCTTTGGGTTGATGCCATTATTATAATTATCATTATGGGAAACAAACAAACAAATAAAAACACCCTACTATCTGTTAGAGATATGGATGGGAAAACAAAAACAACCCAAATGAAACCAAACAACCAACTAGCTCTGATTTGCCTGTAAAGTGCCTCAAGATGTTCCTGCCGTATAGGTGCCATTGGGAAGTAAATGAAAGTCTAAAACCATGGAAATAAAAAAGGGGAGAGGAGGGTCATCAATGCCACACTGAGAAGGTAGCATTTGAAGAAAGGCTAGAAGAGGGAGAGAGCTTTGGTGGTAGTGGGAATGGGGTAGGGGGAGCACTGGGGTGGGAGGGGATGCTGGGGGTTACAGGCTGAGTTCAGGGTGTGAGGGGCAGGGCAGGAGGGCTAGTAGAAGGGCTGGAGGCAAGAGAGCTGGGGGTACGGCAGAGTCCTCTGAGGGAGGTGGAAGCAATGGTGGTGTTTGTAGCAGAGGGGGCCAACTGCCCTGTGATTTAACAGTCCCGGAAATGGGGAACAGGGAGGAGAGCCTGTGGCTCTTGGAAGACTGAGTGGCCAGATTGGCAGCAGCTGGCTGGGCCTCGGTTTCCCCCTCAACAATATAAACCACCATGAACTCAGTAATTATAGCTTGCACTGGTGGTGTCTCTCAAATGCCATGTCCTTGGAGATACTGAGAGGTTGTGAGGCTTTAAGAGGTGGGCCTTGGAGGAAATACATCAGGTAGGTGCATCTTCAGAAGATGGCAAACCTCACCCTTTCCTGTCTCCTGCTTCCTGCCCTGAGGTGAACAGCCACACCTGTAGCCACAGTGCTCCAAGTCGCCACAGGCCAGAATCTTGGGCCAGTTCTGAACCTCCAAACTGAGTCAGAAGTCTTGTCCTTTCTGTCAGATGATTGGCCACAGACACAGGGACAGTTAGGAAGCCACACAGTTAGGAGCCCACATTCACACGGGGCCATAACACATGCTCTGCACCAAGTCTCAGCACAGAGAATGCCTGCACTGGCAGAACTCTGGAGTCACTACAGGTCATGGCTCACCTCACAGGAGATGGCACCCAGGAAATGATGTCACCTTACAAGCAATGGCACCACGAGGTGACATTACCTCACAGATGATTGGACCCTGAGGTGACATCACTTATATAATGACACCCCCATGAGTATGTCACCTTACAAGCAATGACACTCAAAAGGTATCATTTACCTAGTAGGAAATGACACCCAAAAAGTGACTTCACCTTACACTGATCTCACCTGGGGTCCCCTCGGGAACTGAGACAGGGTTTTTTTCTTTTCTTTTTTTGTTTTTTGAGACAGAGTTTCTCTGCAGCTTTGGAGCCTGTCCTAGAACTTGCTCTGTAGACTAGATTAGACTTGAATTGACTTGAAGATGTGCCTGCCTCTGCATCCCAAGTGCTGGGATTAAAGGCGTGTACCACCACTGCCTAGCAGACAGGGGTTTTGATATTGGTCCTGACCCAGGACTGGAGGGCCTCCACCTAATCCCTGCCCTGTAGGAAGGACTGGACACTGGCCATCAGAAAGAGAAAGTGAAGTTCCAGCATCACACAGCACTCAGAAGACAGAGAATTCCCAAGCCCTCTACCCTCTCCAGAGCCCCTGATGGCACAGCTAGGAAGCAGCTCCCAGGGAGACAGAGACTTCCCAGGAATTGACCCAACCATCTGATGGCTCCTAGAGGGTTCTGCGCTCAGGATGAAAAAGACCCAGCTCATTTTCACTGGGGGCCAAGGCAGCTGGCTGACAGGTGCACCACAGGGCCACCTGCCAGGAAACAGGTGGCAAGCCTGTTAATATTCCTGGCATTGTCTTTATAGGCAATAATTAGGAGCAAACACTTGGGCAGGTGCCATTAGTGAAGGTGCAGATTATGGTGTGTGGCATTTGGAAGAGGGGACCTGAGTGTGGTTGTTAGGGTCCCCATGTGCCACTTGGAAGAGGCTGGACCAGGCTGGGCTTCTCCTCTGTCAGCCACTCCTCCCCGCTCTGTCCTCGGCTCCCTGGAGCACCTGAAGGTTTATAAGGAGAGGACAGCCTGTCATCTGAGGAGGAGGTTTAGACCCCAGATCCTCTGATGCTAAGCCACTCATGACATCATCCAAGCCCTTCCCCACATGTCTATGGAATAACATAAGCACCCTGTGAAACTAGATCTGGCAAGATGATGGTTAGGCATTCACTTCTGGAATTTTCTCTAAAAAAAAAAATGGGGCTAGGAGTGAGTGACATCATGGCTTGGCAATATAAGCCATTTCTAGATCTTTATATATGTTTTTTTTCTCTGACACCCAATGAGGTGGGGACTGTGGTTGCCCTCATGTCCCAAATGTGGTAACCAAGGCATCAGGGGCAGGCAAAGGGCCAGGTCGCTGGGAGTGAGAGTACAACTGGAGAGTGACCACCCTGACCAGGTGGCTGCCTATGTGATAAGAGCTGAGTTGGATTAGAACCCAGAATCTCTGACTCACAACCCAATGAATAGGAGAGAGAGTAGCAGTGGGTGCAGGGGAAATAGTCAGGGTGGGGAGAATGGCTGGGAACAGGGGTGTTAGCCCTTTCCACCAGATGCTTCCTGCCAGTGTCTTGCCTGAGTCAGCCGATCCCTGCAGAACATGTCCCCATCTGACCCCATCAGACAAGACAGCCACTAAAGATAGGGTACAGCAGTACTGTCCAGGGCAGGGGCGAGGGAAGTCTGTGTTGGATGCACGGACCTTTACAGGCATCTGAGCCGCATGCGGTGGGGAGTTTGACTGTTCTGGAGCAAAGCTGTAGACCCCACACTCACTTGCACTGTCATCCTTGGCAGCAACAGCCAGAGAGCTGTGGGCTAGAGCCTGTTGCTTCAGTCTGACCCTGCAGAGGCAGGCATCCACACCTCTGACTTGTGGCTTGTATTTCTCGTGGCAGTTTAGTTGTTCAGATGTACCAATGCCCGATGAATTGGAAATAGGAGACACTGGCCTTCCCCTGGCCTCTAGGCACTGACAAGCAGTACAAGGCAGCACTTCCGCAAGGGCAGTCCCCCTAGCAGTCACCTAGCTGTGAAGTCAGTGCTCAGCTCTGACAGGAAAAGACAGTCCCCAGCCCCAGCACTGTCAGCATTTGGGGTGTCAGAGCTGTGAGCATGAAGCTGATTGGACATCAAAGTGCTGAGCTGCAGGCTTGGCCACTGACAGGATGCTGTCAGCACCCCTTCTCCCAGGCTTCATCCACAAGATACCTTAGACACCTGCAGGCCTTTTTTACTGAATGTCCCAGGGGCACAGTCGGTGCCCAGTTAAGAAGCGCTGTGTGTGCAGGCGTCTCTGTGTGTGCCTGTGTGTGTGTGTTTTATTCCCTGCCCACTTTCCTCTCAGCCCCTGCATCTTTAGGCATGTGAGTTTGCCCCCAGGTGCTGTCAAGCCTTACTTTTAGAATACCTACCACATCTCCCTTCATTAGAGCCAATAGGGTAGGCACACTGTCACTGAGTAGCAGTACATGAAGGGTGCCATGGAAACCAAGGGACTCTTAGTACCACCATCCATTTTAGGGTGAAGCTTCCTTTGGTGCCCATCATTCCCTCCTTTTCCCAAGGGACACAGATGTGAGACTCCAGCCAGAGAAGGACCTCGGACCCAAGGCATTAGGCTAAGGACACTGAGAGTGTGAATAGACAAGAAGCTGTCACGCTTGTGGGGAGCTAAGGGACACCAGGAGTGCAGCTCACTGGGTCGACACACCTGCTCGTCAGCTCTGACTCAGGGCTTGCCCTCGAATAACTCAGCAGGCCTCAGAGCTCACCCTATGATTCTGAGCCTCCCGCCAAACACAGCAGAATCCCCTAGAAGCTTGGTTTATGTTTATAAATTCATGCCTAAAACAAAAATTAAAGATCTGACAGTGCCAGGTGTGAGGATGAGGAGCAACTGGAAGCCTCATCCATTGCCTGTGAGAATGTGAAGAGGTACAGCTACATTTGAAGACACTGGGCAGCATTTATCAAAACCTTGAAGTGTGTGTGTGTCCTAAAATGTACCTCAGCAAAAATGTTAAATTACCTGCTAGAAAGCACAGCCCCAAGGGAAACATGCGTACCTGGCTACCAGGAGGGATATTTAAGAATATTCACAGCAAAGCCAGGCATGAAAGTGCATGCCTGTAATCCCCAGCACTTGAGAAACTGAGGCAGGAGGATTGCATCAAGTTCTAGGCTGTTTGGGATACAAAGTAAACCTTGCCTCAAAAAAGGAAGGGAAGGGGCTAGAGAGAGAGATGGCTCAGTGGTTAAGAGAACTGGCTGCTCTTCCAGAGGACCCAGGTTCAATTCCCGGCATCCACATGGCAGCTCATAACTGTCTGCAACTCCAGTTCCAGTTCCAGAAGGATCTGATATGTTTACCATCTGATACCAATACACATAAAGTTAAATAAATTATAAAAAAAAGGAAGGGAAAAGACTCTCAGCAGCATTTTCCTTAGTAGTAAAAAAAAAAAATGCAAACCATCGAGACTCAGCTTCAGATTTTAAAAAAAATTAAAATGTGGTTCAGCCATGCTGGAATACTACACAGTGATGAAAAGGAAGGCACTGCCTTGTTCAACAGCATGGATGGATATCAGACACATGATATTCTGTGAAGAGCTGCACGGAGAAGCGGCTTGCACTAGTTCACACACAGGAGGTTCAAGGAGAGGCGAAACCACGCCTTCGGTATTGATACCTGCAGGACGGTTCACACCAAAAAGCAAACCAAAGGAATGCCCAAAGCCAGGAGTGCCGATGCCTGTTGGTGGGGGACGGAGGCACAGCAGGCCCACAGAGGTCTCATAAGGGGAGGGTGTTCTCACTGGCCTGGGCACCCTTTAAGTAAAAAACATAAATAAAGGCAAGGAGAAAACAATTAAGAAGCGGCCAGGTGTTGGTGGCACACACCTGGGATCAGCACTCGGGAGGCAGAGGCAAGCGGATCTCTGTGAGTTCAAGGCCAGCCTGGTCTACAGAGAGAGTTCCGGGACAGCCTTCAAAGCTACACAGAGAAACCCTGTCCTGAAAACCCAAAAACCAAACAAACAAACAAACAAACAACAACAAAAAAAAAACAATTAAGAAGCTGTCATCAGGGAGGCAGCTGGCATCTGCTCAGACATCTGCCAAGCTCTTTCCGCCTCCCTAGAGCCAGGGAGGCAGGTGGGAGACAAGGAAGCTGCAGGCCCACACTCTGTGATAAGCCTTAGCAGACACAGACTGCATGGAGCCTGAATCTCTAGAAGCAAAGCCAGTCTCTGCATATGTGGAGAGGCAGCCCATGTTAACAGCACACTGCCCTCACCAGGGGGGTAGCTACTGTCTAGCAACCCAATCCTCACTAGTTGTGGAGACAAAGAGGACTTGCTGCTTTAAATGTACACGTGCACATGCACTCTCGTGTAGAGGCACCTACATGATGTGCCACATTTGTCTCTTGTTAGCCTGGCTCACCAGTAAGGCTAGACCCGCTTGTCTTCACCTGGCCAGCACTGGGATTGTGAGCACTTGTCACCATGTCTGACATTTAGGTGGGTTCTAGGATTGATTTCAGGTCCTCATACTTGCAATGCCATCACCTTACCAACTTACACACAAAAACACCCTAGTCCACAGAGTGACTCTTTTTGGGTGGTGGAATACACACACACACACACACACACATATTCCATGATAATATATATGTTCATTCAGGGATGTATGCATGTTTACATGTGTGGGCATGTAACACTACAGTTAACAAGTGCGTGTGTGTGTGCAGGGGAGGGGGTCTAGGTCAGAGGTTGATGCTGAGTGTCTTCCTCTATTGCTCTCCATAATATACATTGAGACCCTCACTGAACTCTTCTCTTGCTATAGTTCGGTCTAGTCTGGCTACTGGGCTTGTTCTGGGGGTCCCCTGTCTCTGCCTCCAGTGTGGGGGATTATAGACAGGCCGGCACACCTACACAACTTATAATATGGGTCCTGGATATACAATCTCTGGTCCTTAAGCTTGCTCAGCAAGTGCTTTACTTGCCAGCCATCTTCCCAGCACCCCGCCTCTCAGAGACACCTTTTAGAGGGCTACCTGACACAGCCTAGTGACACTGGCTGCCAACAGCTACCTGCTTATTGTTTCAGCCTCTACAAACACTGCTCGACACCAGCATCTTCTCTCCAGATGTGGGGAGGGGTCCCTGTGACCCCACCTTTAGAAAGGAAGTTTGAATTTGCCTAGCCGTGATGCCCAAGGCAGCTGGCACGAGCCTCATCAGCTGTACTTAAGCCATTGCTCCATCCTCCAAAGAGCGCAGTTCAGCTGGCCCCATTTTCCCTCTCTCCGCTTTTGCTTTATTGAGATCTATTACATGGCGATCAGGTCTTGTCTAATTAAAATTTGTAATGAAGATTTGATTCATCCATCACTACTGATTGCAGACCACTTCCACTCCTGCATTTCCCCGTCGGGCCATTATTTCTGTCAGCTCTAATTCTCACATGTCAGATTTGTGCAGCTTTTAAAACTGGCACTGAGGTTTGACTCTTTCGTCGATTTTCAGTCAATGGCTATTTTTCCTGTGCGTGGTTTTAGCCGATGTCAGTTTTATTTTATGTTGATTACTTCTGCTACCAATGAGCATGATGGATTGGACATGAGACAAATGGCCCAAGTTTATTCACCAGAAATTGAAACATGCTTATGAGTCAGGAAAAGAGACCAAAGAGAAAGATGGAGACAAAAGTGACAGGAAGAGTTGGGAAGACAGGGACACACAGAGAGATGCCATGCCTTGGGGATGGATTGCCCCCAAAATGTGTAGAAAGGTTAGCTCCCAGTATGACAAATGGGATGAGTGTGGACATACACCTTTAATCCCAGCATTTGGGAGACAGAGGCAAGTACATCTCTGTGAGTTCAAGGCCAGCCTGGTCTACATTGCAAGTTCCAGGACAGTCAGGGCTGCATAGTCTAAAATGAACAAAAAGTAGTGGTGCTGGCAGGCCTTGAAAAAGAATTCCTACAGGTCTTGGAGAACTAGTTAGTTTCTACAGGAGTGGGTTGTCAGAAAATCGAAAATCTGATCCCAAATCTGTCTAGCTTCCTGACTCACACATTCATACTCTTATACTCATGCCAATTCTATTATGATGCTGCTAACTCTGAGATTCGCAGGGGAACAGAAGTTGGCTCTGGTGGTCTTGAACCTCCCTATTCTGAGGTAAAACATTTTTTTCTTTGCAAATTACCTAGCCCTAGATATTTTGTTTACTGGCAGAAATCAGACTAGTACAACATATTTTAAAAGGTGGCTTATGTTCTTGACTACTCAGCAGTATAGAATGGCAGTAGTCCCGTTGCCCCAACTCCTCTCCAGGCATTTTGTGGTCATTCCTACCTCCAACAGCTGCTCATACTGTGGTCCCAGCCTGGGAGGTCCTGCCCTGAAACTCATGGAGTTGCTGAGGAAAATTGTATCTAGGTCAGATAAAATCTCACCTTGCCTGTGTCCCAGAAAATATGACATAGGCAGCTAACAACACCCCAGGTTCAAGTTAAACCAGCCCTAGCCCTTGCCCAGACTAAGGTTGCAGGGTATGTGTAAGGTTGGGGGCCCAGGTAGATAGGCACTTGGTGTACATAGTAGATGCCTCTGCCCTAATAACCCCTTGCCAGCCAAATATGGTGCAGCCCCTCAGGCCTGGCTGCATTTGCAACAAAACATTAGCCTGATCCTCACCCCAGCAGCCTATGGGTTAAGGGAGATTCCATTTAGTTACTTTCTGTTGTGGTGATAAAAACACCATGGCCAAGGCAACTTATAGAAAAGTTTATTTGGGCTTATGGTTCTAGGAGGCTAAGCATCCATCGTGGCAGGGAGGCTTGGCGGCAGCAGCAGGTGCCGTAGCATGAAACTGAGAGCTCACATGTTCAGCCTAAAGCACGAAACAGAAAGATCAAACTAGAAATGGCACAAGGTTAATCCCAAAGCCCGTCCACACCAATGTGCTTCCCCCAGCAAATAGCACCACCAACTGGGGGCCAAGTGTTGAAATACTACAGCCTGGGGAGGGGACTTTCTCATTTAAACCACCACAGAGATGGGGACAATGTTGTACGTCTCTCAGGATTGCTGGTAGGATTGAGTGGCATGTCTAGGGAGGGTCTGGGAAGGATGGAGAGGGTGGGCTGTCTTCTTTCTGACTTGTCTGATAAGTCTGGCTGTTCCATATGCTGGGACTAGCTGCGTTGTAGCTCTGCCCCTAGACTTACTCACCATAAAGCCAGCCAAAAACTCCCTTATCAATACCACGCAACACACAGCACTCAGTGGGTGTTCAGAGCAGCCCAGAGTAGAAGCCACTTCTAATATCACCAGGGTGAGGACAGTGCCCCAAGGTACACCCACTTCAGGAGGCCAGGCCTGAATTGTAAGATTGTACTGTGTGATTCTATTCCAAGGAAATCTTAAAAAGACAGACCTAATGTGCACTGTCACAGCACAGGTTGATGGTGGCCTGAGTCAGACCAGAAGGGCTCAGGAAAACCTTTGGGGTGACTGGGAAGTTCTCAGTTTTCTCAGACTGGTCACAAGTATGCACTTTGAACTGTGTACTGAAATGAAAACATTTTGCTCCATATAAATCATACATCAATAAGGCTAACTTTAAGAAATGTTCTAGAAAGCCCCGTGTGATCTGAAAGGAAGGTGGGCACTGCTGGAGTTTGGATGGTGTGTCCCCAAAGGCCTGCGTGCTAAAGGCTTGCTCTGCTGGACAGTAATGAAATGCTATAGATAGGCCCAGTGGGAGGCCTTTACGTCATGGGTGTGCACTCGAAAGAGATTGTGGGCCCTGGTTTTAGCTTGCTGGTGGGTGAAGTTAGTGACTTTGCCACATGTTCGGCATGATCTGATGCCTCAGCACAGGGTCAACACCAGGGGTCACAACTTCCAAACCACAAGTACCATAGGTATTTTGTGATGTAACAGTAAGTTGTTGGATACTAACTGGGAGCTTTGTTAAACTGGTAAGCACTTCACAGATGGGAGGGACTGAGGTGGTGGCTGTGAACTTTGGTTTCTGTGGACTGTGGTGATGTCTATAGAGTGATTTCTATGGACTGTGGTGGTTTCTGTGGACTATGGTGTCTATAGACTATGCAGATTTCTGTGGATTGTGCTGGTTTCTGTGGACTGTGGTGTTTTCTATGGACTGTGGTGATTTCTGTGGACTACGGTTTCTATAGACTATGTAGATTTCTGTGAACTATAGTTTCTATAGACTATGCGGATTTCTGTGAACTATAGTTTCTATAGACTGAGAATTTCTGTGAATGGTTTCTATAGACTATGCAGATTTCTGTGGACTATGGTTTCTATAGACTATGTAGATTTCTGTGGACTATGGTTTCTATAGACTATGAGAATTTCTGTGGACTGGTTTCTATATTTTGTCTTGAAAACTGACTGCTGTCACCATCATAGCTGAAGGAAGGCACAAGTTCTATGGAAATGCCCATGAAAATGAGGCACCTCTAGCTCTGGTATCAGGCAAGCACCAGCTCCTTCAGACACAGGCAGCCAAGCTCTACCCTACAGAATAAAAAGTCTAAGCTCAGTACTTGAAAACCCACCAATCCCTACCCTGGAAAGCTCTGCCCTCTCCCCCTACATAAACTCTGTGTGTTTTTCCCAGTTCTCTGCTGCTTCTTACCCAAGCAGAGGCAGCCACTCTCCTGGGGTTTCCCCTCCCAATAAATCTCTCATGTGAGGTTTATTGTGTGGTGTAATTTTGTGGTATCCCTCAGCTCCAACTACCAGGGCACCTTTCCCTTCAGAGCTGTAACACTTGGGGAAACCTACCCTCTCCATACCCCGAGCAGAGTTGTAGCACACTGATAGCTGGAGAACATTCTGTCTCCCTCCCCTTTCCTCTGCTGTGGCCTCCTCTGCCCCTCCCTGAACAGTCCCTCACAGCCCCAGAAGGACAAGGACAACATGTTCAAGCTGCCTCAAGGTGTCAGGAAGCCTGTGCCTCTGACCCTCCAACTGCCCAGCCACAGTGGCCAGCAGGTTAGTCAGACATTAAATGGTATCTGGGAGCATGCACAGACACTGAGAACAACCTGTTGCCTCTCCTTAATATGGAAGTGATGGCCTTAGTAACAGGGCAAGGGGCCCTCAATAGAAGAACAAGACTCCTCCAGAGAAACCCTCAGCCTAGCCTGGACTCCCCAGTCATGTGAGCTAGGTCTTTAAAATGACAGGCAGACAGAGACAGGCACACGGATAGAAAGTGGGTGGGTGGGTAGGAGGATGGATAGATAGAGCGTGTACTGGTAGAGGTCTGTGGCATATCCAAGCTCCACCCTCCTCATTAAAACGAACAGTTGTATGCCCACAAACTATCCAGACCTCTTTGTGGTACTCACACCTTATCTTGTCCTGGGGCAACCTCTTCCCTACCTCACTGCTCGTGTGCAGTTCAAATGGCTGACCTTGCTCCCAAGAAAGGTACTAGCTAAATCCACCCACTCTAACCAACCAATCCATTCTCCAAGCGAGGAACAGACAAGTGATTTGGTACTGACCAATGGGAGGTGGCCCTGGGATGTTTGCTAAAAACCATCCAGGCATTTTTTTTTCCCCACCAGAAAGTAGAAAGATAGGAGTCTGATAAGCTGCTTGAGACTGAGCCAGCAGTGCAAGGAAGTAGTGGATGCATGCTCTGAATCTCTGAATACAGCCCTTCAGAAGCTGCTGTGAGCATCTCTCCCTCCCCCCATCTCTCTCTCTCTCTCTCTCTCTCTCTCTCTCTCTCTCTCTCTCTCTCTCTGCTACTGCTCCAGTGCCATGTTTGCCTGCCTGCTGCCATGCCCCCTGCGGTTTGTCACAGCAACAGCGAAGTAACTAAGACACCTTGGAAGCCAGAAGAGGACGATGGAAAGAGGACGACGGATCTCCTAGAGCTGGAGTTAGTAGTTGTGAGCCGCCCAACATGGTGCTGAAACTCAGGTCTTCTATAGGAGCAGTGCACACTGTTGACTGCTGAGCCGTCTCTCCAGCCTGCATTTTCACTCTTCACATCTGAACAAGACTCTGCTGTATATGCCGACCAGCCTTTCTTCATCCTCTTCTCTGGTGATGCACACCTAGGCTGGTTGTGGATCTTGGTTGTTATGCAAATGTTTCCGTAATGTTCATCTCAAGACCTGTCAAGAGTGTGCCCAACTGTTTGTTGATCCACTGGGCAGAGTCCTGGAGTGTCCCATTCACCAGTGAACCACCAGGGCCTATGGCAGTGCCTGGTTCGGTTGCTGCTCAGAAAAACAACTGTAAGTCTCACCAAACCCCTCTAGACACAGGTACTCCAGGAACTCTTGTGACTTTCCTGCAGCAGAGGGAGAGCCAGGCTTCAGACTCACAGCCTGGACCTGCTCTCCACCCTTCCTAGACTGCTTTGGACTCTAGGGTAGCAGCTTCTGGAATGATTACCTTGTCTTAGAGCTGATTCTCAGCTCCGGGATGAGGAGAGGAGCAGCAGCCAGAGGAGGGAAATAGCTGGGTAAGAGAGCTGTCTGGAGGAGGAAGCAGGTAGGGGTGGGGCAGACAGACCAAAGCTTGCAGTCCTGGGCCCCTCATGGTGTGACCCTCTGGAGTGTGTCCCTACAGTCTTGCAGTCCAGTCCAATAAAGCACAGGAGGGCAGTGGCTTCGGTGACAGCTGTTCGGGTCTGAAGCTGAGCCATCCCTGAGCCTCATGTATTGATATCTTGGTTGCTGTTGATGGGGCTTTGGATGGCGGATTGTGAGGGCCCTGGCTCAATAGTGGATTCATCCATCAGTGGACTCCTGATGCCATGGTGTTATGAAAACTCAGAGGGGAGGGACTAGGTGGAGGGTGGAGGTCCCTGGAGGCATGCCCTTGAGGATCATGCCCGGTCACCACCCTTCCCATCTCTCTGCTCCTTGGTTGTCATGACTTGAGCAGTTTTGCTCCACCAGGTCCTACAACCAGGATGTTGCCTCCTCACAGGCCCCAAACCAATGGGTCCAGCTGACTGTGGACTGAAGCCTCTGTGAGTCAAAATGAATTTGATCACAACAGCACAAGTCAGACCAACACAGACACTCACCACTTCCCAGGACAGTCTGGTCAGGTCCTGCCCCACTCCAGGAGGACCAGAAGGCCCTGGGCTTCCCTTAGCTGAGCCGGGAACAGGAAAACCTGTGACACTCACACGAGTCTGAGCCAGAAAGGAGGCTAAAGCAGAGTCCCCAACTCTCACCTGGGTCACCCTCCAAAGGCAGAGACAGCCTCTGTGCTGTACAGCCGACTACTGCTGCCTGCCTGGGTGCGGGTGGAGTGGGACACGTGGGATATTTTATTTATGTGGTGTGCATATTTATTAGGAAGAGGTAAATAAATTAGCTGCCTGCCATCTGCACCACAGCCCACGCTGAGTTCCCTCCCTCCTCTGCCCTGAGAGCTATGCAGACTGTAACAGCAGAGCTGGCAACTGTGGGAAGAGAGGGCAGCTTTTGAGTGGGACCCCTTACGTGTGCACAGCCCTGGAATGAGAATCTCTGAAGTAGAAGCTACTGGCCAACACCTGATCCACGTGTCCACGTAACAGCTCTGAAAAAGCCGAGGAATGTCATCCTCATTGTAGAGGCTCACAGAAGGCAGCTCTCTTGCCTACAGTCACACAGTGGGTGAGTGGAGGAGATGAGCCCCAGAAAAGAGGTGCCCCAAAGCCCTGTGAAGTATGCCAGAGGAAGGCTGGGCCCAACACTACCTCTAGCACTAGCTGCTGTGGGTGCACACCAGTTCCTTAGTTGTCCTGGCCATGTCTCTGTTAAGAGGGAAAATAAAATCTGATAGTGCAGATGCTGAGGCCGTGTGAAAATCAGGATCTCCCTTAACCCCAGGTGACCTTCTAGCCCACTGTAAAGGCTCCTCCCACCTCCAAGGGCCACTCAGCCCCAGCACTGGCTCCAGGCTTGCAGGATGCTGAACTTCCTCAGTTTCCTCCTCTGTGAAATGGAATAGCACCTTGGGAGAAACACGAAGGCTCTAAACAAGTAGGTCTCATGCCTGTGAAACACTTGAAAACACACTTTGTCAGCCAAAGACAATGGGCTAGGAGAGGAACCAGATACTGCAGAGCCCAGAGAGGGGTTGCCACTGGCACAGTGTCACACAGCATTTGGAAGTGCAGACCACCTGGCTGCAGGCCTTGAGCCAGGAGCTGAGCCTGGCTATGTCCCAGATCAGAGCTGAATCTTTTATGAAGCCCCATAAATCTCCCTGGAATCACGCTGCCTTCATCCCACAGGCCCTGCCTGGCTGCCTCTGACTCCCTGCACTGCCTTTTCATTAAATTAAGTGTGGGGATCCATGGCAATTTCATTTGATTGTCCTCAAGGGGCCAATTTCTGCCTCCCTCCAGGGTACCTACTGGCAGGGACTGAGGCAGGGCTCACTCACACCCTCCAGCCAACAGGACAGAGTTCAAGGTAAAAGGGTATTTTTCAAGATGTCTGACTCCCTGTGAGTCCAGACAGGTGCCCATCATCACCACAGCTATGAGAGGCAGGACTGGCTGTGTTTCACTGGGACAAGTCAGTACAAGTGCAGTTCTGTGGGCACCCTGGCTTGGACTGAGGGAAGCAGAGAAAGGGATGGAAAATGTACGAACCAACCCCATCCTAAGGCACCTGTCAGAGGAGGCCCTGTGAGCCACATCAAGGAGGCAGGTTAGACTTGAAGGATCGAGAAGTAGCCCAGGGCAGCCATATGCAGCACACAGACCTCAGCCCTGACTTCTCTCACGGGGCAGTTCCAGTAGCTGCTCTCAGGCACTAACGGCATGGCCAGCCCCTCTGTCACCTTGTCTCATCTCTACTCCTCAGTGCTTTCCTCTGAGGACCATACTGCTGTTCCTTTTTGGAAACAGAAGGTCCATTCGGTGAAAGGGCAACAGGTAGGAGGTGATGGGCAAGCCTATAGCTCACTCTCTAGCGCCCTAGAACACATAGCGGCCACATTGCTCCATCTTGCAAAGACTTGGGTACACATACTTGCCCCAGGACTGGGCCACTAGTGCTGCTACTGCTGGAAACCCTTCTTCCAAGTCTTCCCTAAGCTGGTGACAGCACAAATGTCACCCTTTCTGACAGATCACCTTCCCTGTCTTTGAGCAGATCTCCTTCTGGGAACACATATTCATTGTCATCCCCACCCCACTTCCTTGCTCCCCAAGGGCCGAGACTCAGTTAGTTTGCCAGGCTAGCTGAGCAGTAGGAAGAAGGGGGAAGGGAAGGGAGGTAGCATCTGAAGCCAACAGTTGCAGTAGGAAGGCAACAAATGTCCTGGTAACAGAGCTTGCAACCTTCCCTCCCTGCTCGAGGTTACCCAATGGATCTAGGAGCGAGGGGTCCATTCCCACAGGGGAAGGGGAGGCCACACAGGATGAGAGGGAGAAATGGCCTAGAACATGAGGAACAGCAACACTCCCAGAGATTATGTGGCCATTAAAAATGACAAGTACAAGAAATAACATCTGTGGAAGAGCTTCGAGGAGCCAGATGCCAGGCCAATGGTAGTTCACGGCTTTTATAAGCAAGGCTGGAAACACCTCAGTGTCCAACAGTAGGGGAGCTGGTAAACAAACCAGGCCTGGTATGCCCACCGGATGGGGCACACTATAACAAGAAGGGTTTTTGATAACCCAGGAACATGCTGCCCTTGGGAAGCCTGTGAAGGCACAGCAAACATAAAAGGGTTGCATGTGGCGTGACAGAGACAAACACAGAATCCACTAGCATGTCCCGGGAGCACTGGGTCTTTATTGTCAAGATGGTCTTCAGTAACAACCGTTAAATCCTGAATCTGAAAGGCACCATGACAAAAGATTTTTTTTTTTTTAATGTTAGCCAAAGGTCAGCGAATCATGCACCTACCTATCTTGTGGGAAATGGCTGTGGCAGCACTCTTGTTTACTGAGTTTTTCATTACATAAAAGATCTAAATGCCCAGCAAACACCTTGCAAGGTGATGCTTCCTTCTTCATCAGAAGGCGAAGAAAAGGAAGAGCCATGCCCCTGGCTGGCCAGATGGAATCAGATGACTCTCTTTCCTTTTCGAGTCTCCAGCTCCTCAGCTGTAATATAGGGCATTAGCTGATTTTTCCTGACTATGATAAAATTCCTGAGGCTATCCACCTTAGAGAGAGAGAGAGAGAGAGAGAGAGAGAGAGAGGAGAGAGAGAGAGAGAGAGAGAGAGAGAGAGAGAGATTCATTTTAGCTCACCTCACAGTTCTGGTTGTAAAGCCTTAGGAGTCTCATCCTTTTGCTACAAAGTTCCAAGGTCATTTAGAAATCATGTGTGTGGTGTGTGTGTGTGTGTGTGTGTGTGTGTGTGTGTGTGTGTGTGTGTGTGTGTGTGTTTTGTTTCGAGACAGGGTTTCTCTGTGGCTTTGGAGCCTATCCTGGAACTAGCTCTTGTAGATCAGGCTGGTCTCGAACTCACAGAGATCCGCCTGCCTCTGCCTCTGCCTCTGCCTCTGCCTCTGCCTCTGCCTCTCCAGTGCTGGGATTAAAGGTGTGCACCACCAACGCCCGGCCATTCCCTTTCTTATAAAGCCACTAGGATTTAATCATGGACTCAATACCCCAAATGACCTTTTTCTTTTTTTTACATTTTAAAAAGTATCTGTGTATCTACGTGTCTATGTGTGAGTATGTGCTCATGTGTTCAAATGCCCTCAGAACTGGAAGGTATCGGATCCTCTGGAGCTGTAGTTATAGGCAGTTAGTTATGAATCACGTGCATTTATAAACTGAGGGTTTTGACATTAGATGTATAAACTGAGGACATGAACGCTCCGAGGTACGGTTGAGGGGGAGGTTTTTATTGTAGATACGAGGGAGAGAACTCCCAGAGGTATCTGGAAGAGTCCAGAGTAGTGGGAAAGTAGTACACCAAATATGGCCAGCAGACTGGACTTGTCCACATGAGACAAGGTGGGAGAGAGAGAACAGAAGAGAGTGTGGGCAAAGGAGACCAGGAGAAGACAAAAGCGGAGAACCAAGAGGGCGCGTGACTGAGACGGCAGGGCTGTGCAGTAATGAGAAGCTGGGGAAGGGAAGCCCACGAGCTGCAGAAGTTTAGGCCTGGCTAGTTGTGGCACTGAGAAAACCTGGAGGCCAGCTTGCACTTTGGTATGCTGATAGGCACCACAAGTAGCCACTTGTCCCATTTTTTTTGAACCTGACAGTGACACTGGTGCTGGGAAGCCAACCCAGGTCCTCGGCAGGAGCAGTAATGCACTTCAGTACCGAGTCATCTCCTGCCTGCCCCTTCCTCCACCTTCTACCATCCCAGACCCTACAGGTAGGCAGGGAATGGTCCCCCAACCTTTTCGGCTTTAAAGCCCTGGCCTGTAAAAGGTATCTGTGATGCTTCCACAGTCCCATGTACATGTTATGTTATTAGTTAGCCACACAGTCCTTCATACTGTGTCATGTGTAACAAACAATCAAATGCCAATGGAAGCTTTTGACATTCTTTCCCACCTTCTTTCCTGTCATGGATGTGTCCCTACCACCCGCTGGTAGACTAGCTGAGCCTGCGCATTCCTACCGACAGGGTTCACCAAGTTCTTGGTGACAAGTTCACCAAGTTCACCAAGTCACTGTTATGGTCCCAGAAAATCACTGGCTCTTGACCCAGAGTTGGCCATACAAGGTGACCCGACTTTAATCCCAACACCTGGAAAGCAGAGTTTGAGGTCAGCCTGGATTTCACAGAAAGTTCCAGGTCAGCTAATGCTAGATAGTGAGACCCTGTATCAAAACACCAAAAAGGCAGCTATTCTGAGTAAGGTCTGTGGCTCAGCTGGTTTCTGCTTGGAAACAAAACAGCTGAAGGATCCACTCAGAGGACCTCTGGCCACTGCTCCTCTCCTCAGTACCCCACCTAGAACCTAAGAGCTCCACATTGGGCACCATTTTGTAGACACAGTTTCTCTCCCCCCTGGTCCCACTACCCTTCAGCCCCAAATAAACAAACACACTAAGGCTATATTAATTAGAAGCAGTTTGGCTGATGGCTCAGGCTTCTTATTGGCTAGCTCTTTCTTAGTTATTAACCCATACTACTAATCTATGTATTTCTACATGGTCTTATTTTCCTGGAGAGCGTCCAGTGTCCTATCTTCCCAACCACTACATGGTGTCTCCTCTGGTGGCTTCTTTCTGCATCCTCTCCCCAGAATTCTCCTCATCTCATAGCCCCACCTATAATTCTTACCTGGCTACTGGCCAGCCAGTGTTTTATTCATCAAACAACAAGAGAAACATATATACAGAAGGACATTCCCCATTAAGTCAAACCAAGAGGCTTCTGAGGGTGGTCTTAAGTGCTGTCCTCAGGTATGATCTCCCTGGGCCCTTTGCATCACTGTGGGGAGGCAGACTGAGCCTGCTGATTTATAGCCTAGCCCAGCCTCACAGTGAAATACTGCTGCCCCTGCCACCTGCCATCCAAGACTTCAACAACCCCAAGCAGATACTCTGTACCCCTGATATCATTCTGGAGCCCAGACCTCTGCACAGAAGGCAAGCTGTAAATCTCAGGCTGCAGGGTCTCTGGCAGGGAGGCATCATGGGAGAATTCATCCCTCATCCTGATAAATTACCTCCCAGGACAGGAAGGGGGAAGCAGTTGTTCATTTGGTTGAAGAGTGGCTGTTTGGATGGCCCTCTGCCTGCTGAGATTCCCCAGCTCTCAGGACTAGTGAAATCCCAGTAGGAAGCCCCAGTGCCTTCCACAGGAGACCATCTCACTGCCTGCATGCCCTGTTCCAGGCCTGAGGTCCCCACCTTGCTGAGCAACTAGCCAAAGGGGATCCAAAGTCACTTGATAACCAGGGACATTGAACAGCAGAAGAGTCCTCTTCCTACCAAATAAACCACTCTCAGGAGGCAGGACAACCTAATGGACTGTTACTGCATGTGTCAATCACCCTCCAGGTCAGGCTGCTGCCCAAGAGCAGTTGGCCAACACAGAACAGACTACATGTTCTTTTTGTGCTCATTTTGTGTTGTTGCATTTTGTTTTGGTATTTTTGTGTTAATTGGTTTTTTGTTTGTTTTCTTTCTTCTTGTTGTTTGTTTGATTGGGTGGATAGAGAGGAGAGCCGGGTCTAGGAGTTGGTGGAGGGGAAAGAATATGATCAAAATATACTGTGTGAAAGCAATTTTTAAGTAAAAATTAAAACTAAAAGGAGGCAGGGCAAGGTGGAATAGCCTTCAGAGAACTGTGTGGTACTGGGTGCTGGTGGTTCTGTTGCTTAAGCAGGGGTGGGATCCAGTTGATCACCTTGTACCCTCTCAAAGGTTCACTTGCTCATGGGTTTTTTTTTCTTTGTTTGTTTGTTTTGATACAGGGTCTCTCTTTGTAGCTATGGCTGTCCTGGAATGCACTCTACCAGGCTGGCCCCAAATTCACAGAGATCCACTTGCCTCTGCCTCCTGAGTGCTAGCTTAAAGGCATGAGCCACCACACCAAACCCAAAGGTTCACCCTATTGCTTCAGCCACTCTCTGTGCACTGTAGATCTTACAGCAGAGTGCAGAAGCATGGGATGGCATGCTGGCATTGAGGGGAAAATGGGGAAAGTATCAACAGTGGCTTACTGAGGTAAAGAAATTTCCAGAAAGGTATGCGAGAAATGGTTAACTGTGGTTCCCCAGCATAGGGGAGGTAAGGATATGGTTTTGGACAGAGCATTTTATCACAGCAACTAGACAAGTAACTAAGACACATGGAAACAGATCTTCTCATCCTATCCCCTGTGCTTGACAGCTCTCTAGAAATCCTTTGGAAAAGAAGGCAGGATCAAAGGATATCAGCACTTTCTAGATTAGCAGGTAACTGTCCAATCCCCTCTAACATGGTTCTGTTGACTATAATGTCAATACCTGCTCCCCCCAGGGTCTCGCCAACACTAGATGCTGTGAATTTGTGTATTTCCTCTTAAAATTGATATTGTGTTGGGGCAATCAAGATGGTTCAGTGGTTAAAGGCCACCTAACAGTGCAGGCCAGATGAGATGACCTATGTTCCTCTCCCGGAACCCATGTAAAGGCAGAAGGCAAGAACTGACTCCCCAGAGTTGTCTTCTGGCCCACACATGTGCTTTGGCATGTGTATTTATACACAGTAATAAACAAAAATTTTTAAAAATATTATGGAGTTGGAGATTGCTCAGTGGTTAAAAGCACTGGCTGCTCTTGCAGAGGCACCAAGTTCAGTTCCTTCACCCACATGGTGACTCACAATGTAGGTAACTCTAGTTCCTGGGAATCTGATGCCTTCTTCTGATCTCTGAGGGCCCTGTATGCACATGGTGCACAGACATACCTGCAAGCAAAACACTCTCACGCATAAATAAAACCTTTTTTTAAAAAAGCCTTTAAGAAAACCGATGCTGTGCTATTGTCTCTGTGTCTCCCCCATGCTACCATAACAATTACCAAAGATGATGTGGCAGCCATCTTTCTTCTCTGCCCTGGCCTTTCGAATTTCTCCATATTGCTGCTAATAACTCCCCGTGCAGATTTCACCACCACTGCCTAGATCTCTTATCTCTTTTCACTGGAGCGATCTTCCTGCACACAGGATATTATCCTCTGCCAGTGTCCTGTGCCATGAACACTTCTTCCAGGCCTGGGGGGACAGCCTGAACCTTGTGGGTGGTTTCTTTTGTTATATATATATATATATACCCCTTTTCTCTTCTGGTTCTTTTTTTTTTTTCAGTTTGTTTCCCTTGTGAAATTGGCCTTTAGAGTTTCTATTTCTTCAGCTGACAATAAGTTGACCACTCAGTCTGGCAAGGCTGTGGTGAGGCGTGGAGGATGTAAATTAGACCCTGCAACTATCACTCTTAATGTGGTCCTTTAGTGTTCTCCCTAAGTCTGCTTGCCTCCAGCCCTCCAGCAGCCAGGGGAAGCTGCCTAAAGGTGCCACTCTCCCACCTGAAAACCTGTCAAGTGTCTGAGAAAGAATGAAGTTCAAATTCCCCTAGTGTGCTATTGGTTGAACAGGTGAGAGGTGGCTGATAGGGCTGGGTGGGGAGGAGGAGTGCAAGTTCAAAGACATGTGCTGTGTCTTTGAAGGAAAGCGGTGTGAAATCTCTCCTCTCATTTAAAGTTAATAACTGATATTTCAAGCCACAGAGAATCAAACAAGCCCTGCCTTGTAGCCAGGATTGCCATCTTTGCTCTTCTGGCCTGGTGAATCATGCTCTGTTTACAGGGTACAGCCAGAGGTAGGACTCACTGGCCTAGGATCAAGCTCTACAGACCACAGTCCTGGGGAGGGGAACCCATCCCCAAGCCAGGAAATTCGCTCTAGGATGTGCACACCCTGGGGAAGGTGGCAGGGTGCAAAACAAACCCTATCCCCGGCAGCCTGGGTTCAGGTCCAGACCTGCCTCTCATTGTACACACCCTTGGAAGTCACTCAACCTCTCTGCCTCAGTTTCCTCATCTGAAAAGTAGGATTAAAAACAGTGTCTGCCTCAACCAGACATGATGTTGCATGCTTGTAATCTCAGCAGTTGGAAGGCTGAGGCAGGAGGATTGAGAGTTCAAGGCCAGCTATACAACAAGACCCTGTCTCATGGAACCAAAGCCTGAGGATGTTGCCAATTGCTAGCACACTTGCCTGCCGTATGCAAAGCCCTGGCTTCCATCCCAGCACTGCCAAAAGAGCCAAAACAAATTATTGCTTCATAGGGCTGCTGTGAAAACTAGTAGTTAATCTGTAAAGCACACAGAACATGGTATGCAACACACTAGGAGCCTCCTCTCACCTGGTCCCTGCTCCAGGGCCACCGTCAGCATCACACACACTCCACCTTCCTAAAGGCTCTGCAAGATTGGTCTGTGATTTTCAAACCATTTCTTCTTCTCCTTCATTTTGCTACATCCACATGTACCTCACTGGGGAGCATGATCTGCTCATTTTTCCTGAGGAGGAAACTGAGGCCCAAATGGGCTAAACACGTAGCTATAGGAGCTGTCTGGCCCGAGGCACTCTTTTTTATGTTTTTACTTCTTTCAGAATATTTTATTCATTTTTTCATAAAATACAAGGGGTTTCCGTCCGAAATTATTTTAATTATCTTTTTTCAAAAAGCTGGAGAGATGGCTCAGCAGAAAAGAGCACTGACTGCTCTTGCAGAGGACCAGAGTTTGATTCCTACACCCTATATCTGACAGCCTACAACTGCCTGTAACGCCAGCTCCAGGGGAATCCCAGGCCTCTGACCTCCATGGGCACCAGCACTCATGTGCATACACACAGACACAGGCACACACACAGACACACACACACACACACACACACACACACACACACACACAGACACAGACACACACAGAGAGATACACACACACACACACAGACACACACACACACACACACACAGAGAGAGAGAGATATACACACACACACAGACACACACACACACAGACACATACACACACACATATACACATACACACATATGGTCTTTTAGAAAAATGATTATAACTTTTAAAGGTGGTAGGACATGATTTTATCCCATTCCAACATAGAAGCATGCATTGTTTGGTCTCTGGCACTCAGATTTGTGGGCCTGGAGCACAGGAGGACATTGGTCCTACTCTCCTCTCCCTAACTAGGCTCTGACTTCATTTCTCTGCTACTCTCCCACAAGGAACCCATCCCCTCTCCCACCTTCATCTCTCTCTAGCTCCTCATCACCCCTGCCTGGAGGCTGTTCATGCTCCCACTTTACAGAGAAGATCGGGGGTGGGGGCTCAGAGGCAAAGTCATCAAATGGAGTCACACAACTGAGGGACAACTGCTGGGACTGAAGTCAGCCCCATGTAGTAGATTGGAATAGAAGTTTGAGTAGGAACAGGACTGGGGAGGGGGCTGCACGAGGCTGTGAAGAGAGCACTCAGCTAAACAGGGATGCCCAGACCAGGCGCTCTCCCCAAGCTTCACGTCACAGGAAGAATGTGAGAAAGGGTGCCCAGGCCCTGGCTGACAACAGGTGCCCACTGGAGGCGGATCCTCTGCCTTCCCTCTTGTGTGCTGTTACAGAGCAGCTGAGTGACTCACAGAGTGGAGGACAGACATGATGGAAAGGTGGGTAACAGGAGTCAGCCCCCTAGTGGGCTACAGGGAGAAAGTTGCAGAGGTGAAGGGCTGCTGTGTTAGTTCAGTGGTTGGGAAGGGACAGTTGCACAGGTCAAGGAAGTGATCGGAGAGCCCTGGAAGGTCAGTACAATAGAGGTGACGGAGAGTGAAGACGCCCTGGGCTCCCTTGGCTCTCTTGTGGATTCTTGTCTTGCCTCTGAGTAAGCCCGGGGCCCAGGGATGATTTTAAACAGAGGAAGCCGCCCAGATGTGCTTTTCAAACAGCCTGAGAGGACGACAGGGGAAGTGAGGACTGGGGAGAAGGCAGAGAACGGAAGGTCTCGCTATGCTATAATCTTGGCTGGTCTGGAGCTCCATATGTAGACCAAGCTGGCCTTAAAACCACAGAGATCTGCTTCCCTTTGCCTCCCAAGTGCTGGGAATAAAGGCATGCACAACCATGCCAGCTCTACAGGAAGGCATTTTCTTGTTATTGTTCTCACTAAAAATAAGGAAGAGGCTGAGCAGTCTCATTCTGGGCACATGAAAACTTGAGCTCAGGACAGAGAAGCCGGGAACATGAGGGGGCTTTGCTGCCTTCCTTCCCGGCCGCATCACCTCCCAGCCAGGTCTGAAGCATGCACTGGGAGAAAAGATGAACAGAGCTAACCTTCTGTGGCCTTAGAGACGATTATTTCTGTTTTGTTTTCTTTTGTCTGTTCGGGTTGTTTAAATGACTGCCCTTCCCCCCACCCCACCCCGCCGACTGCTATGGAAATGTGGCCCACAGCCTAGTTCCCCTGACACCTTTCTAAGCAGAATGTGGATCTTATGTCCCTTTACTCACAACATACAAGAATGAGACATGTTCTAAAGATGGGGAGGGAAGGAGAAGCCCAGCCACAGCTTCACACCACCCAGCGGGCCAGGTGGAGGCGGGACAGCCGCTCACTGACATCACCCTCCTCGTCATGGGAAATAACTTCCGCCGTTCAAAGCCTTATTTGCATTTTTGGAGGCCCAAGGAGGCATTTAAAATCAGCTTGTGTGTTGACATTGCAGTTATTAAAATCAAACAAAAGATCCCTTCCTGAGTCTGGCTAGTTCTTCTTAAATTTATCGGGTCCCGCTACCTGATTTAAAGCCCTGAGCAGATGTTTCACAGCGGGACGTCCATCAGCTCCAGATGCCGCTTTGTTCAAGCTGAGTGCACGGCATGCACTGGCAGCCACACTCATGCAGAGGGCCTGGGGCTGTGAGCATCCAAGGCTCTCCCCGGCATTTGGCATGCCCACAAGGGCCATTTGTAACCCCTGCCTGCGGGTCTGACAGAGAGATGAGCAGCAGGAGTGAGTAGCCAATCACATTCCATCCTATCATCTTTCCCGTTGTCTCCTAGGTAACCGACACAGGGACACATCAGCTAGCTGGGTACCACAGGACACGGGCGTGTGCGTGCACACGCACTTGCATGCCATCCTAACAGCCTGTAATTCCAGACACTTGGCACGCGCCTGTCAGCACCCTGGACAGCTCACGGAGCAGCCGCAGGCCTATTGGAGGAGCCTCTACTCTCACTGCTTTCCCACATCTGCCCTGTGCTGTGCCAACCCTCGGTTTGGGATGTTTCTCCGAGCTGCTATTCACACTACTCAGGATCCTACTTATCTGTGGAGCCAGCCCAAGCCCTGGGTTAAGTCCTCCCAAGGCTCTCACCACAAAGTCCCTGCCACAGGGCCTAAACAACTTGCGTCTCAAGATCTGGGCTCCTTCAGCTTTACAGCTCATCACTCTCTCTCTTGCCTCCTCTCCTGTCTTCAGGTCACACTGTCCAACAATGCATGACCCCTGGACACCCATGATTCTCTCTGCACCTGATGCTCCTGGCCAAAATCGCTGCTGCTCTGCTCAGGGCCTGGCTGGGCCTTCTTATTCTTCAGGCAACCGAAATCACCTTTGTTGGCTGCATGTGCCCTGCCTGAAGAATTCCCTTTCCCTGGGACTTTGCAGTACATCTCCCCACGAGTCAGATCATTTCAGGGGAGATTCTGAAGCTGCCCCTTCCATACTGACTTTGACACTTCTTTATCTGCCCCGTCTTTGTTTATGGTGGGACCTTTCACACCCAGAACAAGGCTCTTAACATACTGGCTGCTGCTGCTTCATTCCCCATCTCTTTGGAGAGGGTAGGGCATGATGACTTCTGGTACCCCCCTGGCTAACATTACAAAAATCCATCAGAGAGCAGGAAGGACCAGAAGAGGGCAACTTAAATCAAGCCGACACGAGGGAAGATGCTGCTGGCAAATAGCTGATCATCTCAGTTGGGTTGCACATGGCCTCTTCTTGTCTCTCTGCACTATCCTCCAAGCACTGGGCACCTTGGATGTTTGTTGTCTCGAAGACTGGAGCAACTTTTAGCTAAAGACCAGCTACTATTTTTCTAGTTAGAAAATAGAAGTCATTAGCCCATGTGTGTGTGTGTGGGGGGGGGGTCTTTCATGAAGCATTTGCTGCCTTGAATGGAAGAGAATTGTCACTGTCTATAGGAGCATGAAAGTCAAGGTGAAGATTCATCTCTCTCATACACACATACACACACACACACACACACAGAGAGAGAGAGAGAGAGAGAGAGAGAGAGAGAGAGAGAGAGAATCTTGAAGCAAGAATCACATAATGCTCCCTGCAACTGCATGGCCATATATTTCCCTCTTCCAAGAACCTGGTTACTACTTCAGGTTCTAAAAATGGTGCTGAGTAGTCCTGTCACTTTAAGTCAACATCAGAGTGCAAGGCACTGGACCAATTAGCCATACCACTGACACTACCCTATGGATTCCCCCAAATCATATCAAAGGAGAGCTTTGCACAGGCCACTCAACACAAAATCCACACAGATCTCTACCGATCTTGTTTCTTTGCCCAAATCTAAGGTCAGGTCAGTTGTATCCATCAGGAAGACCTCCTACTGTGTGCTGGCCCCTACATGAGGACGGTATAGCAGAGACTCTTCATGACACCTTCAGGGTAGGATGAAAAAACTAAAGTTCCAAAACAGGGTAGAGAGCTTACCTAGCATGTGTGATTTCAATGCTTAGCATTGTCAAAAGAAAGGAGATTACCTGCCCAAGGTCACACTTAGAGAAGCTGTTATAGTAAGCTTTAGCTGTCAACTTGACACAAACCTAAAGTCACCTGGAAAGGGAACCCCCATGAAGGAGTCGCCTCTATGGGCATGTCTGTGGGGAATTTACTGACTGCTAATGTTGGTGGACCCAGCCCACTGTGAGCAATATCATCCCTAGGCAGGTCAGCCTGGACCATATTTTAAAAGACCAACTAAACATGAGCCAGGAAACAAGCCAAGAAGCAGCGGTCCTTCATGGTCTCTGTCAGTTCCTGCCTGGAGCTCCTGCCCTGGCTTCCCACTACAATGGACTGTAACCTATAAGCAAAAGAAACTCCTTCCTCCTCCAGTTGCTTCTGGTTATGGCGATTATCACAGCAAAAGATAAGCAAACTAGGATAGAGGTATTAGGCAGACTTGAGTCTGGTCCCCAAGCCTGCTCCTCTTCCCCAAGGCCTTACTTACATTGCCCAGCATGGTACCCAGAGGAGTCAGCCTTGTTCAAAACATCCCTTTGTCTGGGTAAAGCTCCTCTCTGATAGACACCAGGGGTCCTGCCCTCAGCTTAGCTGACCCACCAGCACCCAGCCTTTTGTCCAGTGGGACCCATATCTCAGAGCCTCTCATCAGTGGCAGACTCACAGGAACCAATTTTTCTGTAGTCCAGAGAAAGCCAGAGATTTTTGTCTATTTAAACAGTAATTTCCTGCCTGGAGATGGCTTCACCAGCCACCCTCTGTTGGAACGCTGAGATCAAGGATCATCCCAACTAAGGTTTTCCAGGAAATACTCAAAAGGCTGAGTTCTGCTTGTCACCAAGGGAGTGGCCTTCGTCCAACAGATGGTACTCATGGCAGGCAAAACTGTCACAGGTGCCTGACCCCCATCCCTCACTGGTGTCACAGGCACCCCAGATGTATCTCATGCATGCTACCCACCTGTATATGCATGCATATACCCTGCACCGTGCACACCTGCCATGTGATTCATGCCACAGGCCTGTGTGTGCACACAGAGCAGGAGGGCTGAACAAGAGAGCATCGCTTTCCCCACCAGGACATTACAGCCCCCGACTTCAAAGCTGGCTCTGGGCTACGTGTCTGGTCAGGACTGAGGCCTCAATGAGGGCAACCTAGTCAAAGCAGCTCTGTTTCCAGAAAGTCCCTATCTGTCTAAAGGTGGGTGGTGTTTACCTATCTGAGCTAGAATTCCTTCTTGGTTTGCTGGCTCCCTGAGGGCACTTTATAACCCCATCTGACTGCCCTACTATGTGTCTCCTCCTTTGCCTTAGGCAAGAAACTGCCCCTTCTGTGTCCCTAAAGTGCCCAGGTCTGCTGTTCAGCTTCTGAGTGCTAGGCCTGTAAACCTTGAAGGCACCAACTCAGGCTTGATGGGGGTCTAAGCAGAACAGATGGGCAGGACGAGTTCCCCAAGCCCACTCCTCCCCCAACGAGCGTCAGAAATGGATCCTTTCCCATGAGACTGTGCAATACTCAACTTGGGGGCCCGTAAGCCACCCAAAGCTTTTGGGTCCCATAGATTTAAGTTCACATCCCAACTATCCCCACTTCCGGGCTGTGTGACCTTGGGCACCGGGCTTCACCTCTCTGAGGCCATTCTCACCTGTAAAAGTGGAAAGAATCACAGCGCCCCCGAGAGGTGGTTGTGAAGGTTAAAGGCAGGGGCAGGTGTGAGGCAGTGCCGGTGTCATCCAGTGTCGCCCTCAAATGTGAGGTATGGGGGTGCGTTGGCAGCTGTCTTCTGCCTCGCTTGGTCTGGGACTCGCGGCCCTAGCAATTCCTAATTAGCATCAAACCCAAACTTTGGTTGGGGGTGACAGCCCGGTGCAGGTCCTCCCACTGCCGCCTCACCCTCATCCTCTCCCCTGCCGGCCTGTGCAGACAACAGGTAAGGGGAGGGGCAGTCTGGAGGTGCCGCGTCGCAGCGCTGCGGCAGGGGAATCCGGGCAGGGACCCTCAATCGCGCCAGTCTCTTTGTAACTTGGGCGGCTGCGGGCTCCGGGTGCGCGCAGCGCCGCAGGCCGGGAGTGCGCAGGAAAGTTGGGCGCTGAGCTCTGAGGGATCGGGGTCCCTGCGCTCCGGGCCCCGCGGGCAGCGCGGAGGAGGAGGCACGTGGCGGCTAATGGCCCGGCTCCGCTGCGGCTGTGCGCACCACTGTCCTGTCGAGCTCTGTGCAAAGCGCGCGTCCCGCGGTGACCCTCCAGCCCCACGGACGTCCGGCCCCTCCGCACCCGCGTCCTACCTTCGTCCGGCAGCCGCTGCAGACAGAGCGCGAGGTTCCTGCGCCAGCCCCGCATCCCCACAGCCACCGGGCGGCTCCACCCTGCCTTGCCCCCGCCGGGCCGGGCGCAGCGAAGCGCTCCGGAGGCCGCGGGCCCAGCGCGCGGGGCATGGGCGACCGGCTCCGTAGATGCCGCCGGCTCCGCTCCGGCTCCCGCGCCCGCCGCGGCTGAGCAGCGGCTCCCCGAGAGCGCGCGCTTTCCCGGCGGGGGCGGGCGGGCGACGCGGCGGGGAGTCAGGCGGGAGGGGAGCCCGGAGGAGGAGGGCCTCGCACCCGCAACCTGCCAGTACCGGCCTCCCGCCCCAGCGCTCTGCACTCAAGGATTCATGAATGAACGAATGCGTGGGGGAATGTATGCCTATGTGCATGAATAAATGAATGGATGGATGGAAGGATGAATGAATGAATGAATGAATGAACGAACGAACGAACGAACGAATAGACCAGTAAGTAAAGGGATGACTAGATGAACACAAGGATGGAAGAATGATTGCATCATGAATAAATGGATAAAAGTAAACGAATGGATGCATGCATGAGGAATAAATGGGTTAGTAAAAAAAATGAGTGAATGAACGGGTGAATAAATGAAGAATATGATAATACAGACTGAAGGGGTGTGAATAAGTGACTGACTGAATAAATGAAGGAGGTCATAAAATAATCAATGAGGAAATTAATGAAGGGAATAAGTAGCTGACTGCTAAATAAATCAATGTCCTCCAGCCTTGCTTGTGACAGACAAAAGTCATCGGAACACTGCCCTGAGGCCTGGCTCCCTCCTGTTCTAGAAGGAAGCCTGAGGCTTGCATCTTGCAGGTAAGGCCTGAGAGACTCAGGAAGGATGGGACTTGTATGAAGAAGATTGCAACAGCTGCATCTGGGGGATGGGGGTGGGGAGTGGGGGGTGTCTGCTGGGTTTGATTCTGTACCTAGGGATGGTTCTACCCAGCCAAGTTGGCAGCCATTGAGCTCAGCAGATCTCAGCTCTGAGGAACAGCTTAGAACAGTCAGGTGTGTGTCCTCAGTGGAGATGAAGGGTACAAGAGGGTCTCTCTGGTCAGCGGGGAGGGGGCCTGCACAGAGCAGCCTATCCCAATGAGTGATGGGAAGGTGAGCAGCCTCTTCCTGGAGCCCATGTCCGTCAGAGCTTAACTGTGTGGTCTATAGGGAAATCATTTATCTCTCTGAGCCTCCCCTACTCTCTGAACCTACAAACCTGAGAACACCGTAATGCTCCAGCAGTCAAGTTAGGCTGAAGCCAGGAGCTTGTGTTCTAGAGGGAACTCCGTGGTAGAACCAGGACTTGATCCTATCAGGCCAGCCATTTAAACTTTGGCCTTCAAAATTATTGCCTCAACCTTTGTGCATGGCTGCTATAATTGGCCCATTTAGCAAATGGAGATACTAGGGCTCAGAAAGGTTAAGTACATTGCCCAAGGCCACACAGCCAGGAGCTAACAGAACTGACATTTAAATCCAGGTCTACCCAGCCCCAAGGCAGCCCAGTCAGCACAACCCACAAACTCTGACATATATGCTTGTCATTTATTTGTGCTGCTAACAATCCTTGATGGAGCTCATCACAGCCTGGTTTTCATTTTGAACCATTAATCACTTTAGTCAGCAAGCCTGAGGCAGAATCAGGGAGGGGCAGATCAGCCAGACTCAAGTTTGCAAAGGGAACACCAGAACTAGGCCTAATGGCTGTGTATCCCACAGGAGGGTGACTCCCTTACAGTGGGAGAGTGGTTTCTCCCATCTGTGCCCAGAATGATGTCTTTACAGCTAGAGTGCTGAAATGCCAAAGAGGATGGGGTATATTTGCTGATGGAAGAGGTAAAGATCCCCATGCTCAGACAGGGGCCCCAGAAAAGGTCAGTGACACTCAGGGTGCTGCACAGTTGTCAGTGGCAGGGTGCAGGGACAGCCTGTATAGGAAGGGTCTTCAGTGACCTATTGGTGTTGAATGGGTCACTGAGTGTCATATAAAACAGCCATTTCGTCATGGTTGTGAATTCTGTAGGCAGGAATTTGGGCACAGAAGATATGTTACAATTCTACAAAGATATAAAAGGTGACAGGGTGCAGAGTGGATGACAACTGGGATCTTCTGGAGGCTTCCCTTGCTGGTTCCTGGCCATCTGTAACTTGAGCGGGGCAGTCCTTGAAGGTGACTTTAGAGAAGACTGCCTCCTCCCCTATTTGGGAGTGGGCTAGTCAGCTTTCTGTTACTCCAACACAGCTGACGTCTTCAACTTTACAAGAGAAAACATTGGTTTTTGACTCACAGATTTGGAGGGCTCTGCCATGATCATCCGGCCAGGCTGTTTTTGGCTGGTGATGGTACACACACATCTTGGCAGGCGCTCTCAAGAGTAGGAAGGAAGAGTGAAAGGTGGGCATCAGGAGCATGCTTCTAATGACCTGAAGACCTCTGGACTCCACCACTTTGAAATCTTTCCACTTCCCTCAAATGCCACGATGGGGACCAAGCTTTAAAATGCAGATCTTTGCGCGGGGTGGGGGGAGGGGTCCTCTCAAGATCCAAATGACAGCAGATTGATAATACAGAGATGGCCCCTGTGATAGGATGGGCTGACTCAGAGCTTCATGACTCGGGGAGGCTGTGAAAATGACATATATTACTCTGTAAAAAAAAGTAATCTGTTTTGCTCTTTGCTGGGGACAGCCATGTGTGATAAGGTACTCAGCTCTGTGTCAGTCTGGGGAAATGACCTGACATCTGTATCAAGCTGCAGCTGAGCTATGATGGACCACAGGCCAGGGATGTTCCAGGTGCTCTCAACCTAGGGTACTTCTGCTTACAGTGGATTTCTGTAAATAGTACCCAACTGCAATGCACACAGTCATGGGGTTTGGGGGTGGGGGGCAGGAAGACCAGCAGCTCAGGATACCCAGAAGCATCTCAGTCCTCTGGGTTATGACATACGTTGCACTCAGAGGAACAGAAATGGAAGGGAAAGTAATGGGACAATGTGCTACCTGTCCTCCAAACTGGTAACTTTCAAATTTGGCCTCAGTTGTCTCCTCTGTAAAAGAGGAGTAAAGTTCATCCCTGCCTGCAGGGGTTAGCATGAGGGTTGAATGAGTTCATGTGAATAGAGTCTGCTGTTGGCCTCTTAGAGAAAGCACTATGGAAGTGTGAGGTACCCCAAAGAACAGTAGCCACGGGGTGAAGGCTATCAGGAATCAGTTGATCAAAAAGCCTGTTTAGCTGGCTGTTACCATCTCAGTGGCACTCCAGTGTGCCCAGCCCATGCAGCTGGCATGCCTGCTACATGGTGCGCTTCCCCCATCCTACATAACCTAGGCTTCTGAGCAGGGAGGTCCCATCATGGTCCTGTCAGGAGGCTGGTGACAGCTACATGACCTGCTGCAGACAGGGACCAGACCAAGGTCATTTCCAAGAGGGCAGAGATCTTGGGCCTAGACTGGCTTCCAGACCTTCTGACCAGGGTTCCCTGGGGAGACAATGAGGGGACTTGGCTCTGGGTGGCCAGGGACAGGTACTCTAGAGCTCCAAACACTGACTACAGTTTGGGGGATGTGTCAGCCTTTGATGGCGGTAGACAGAATTGGGTCTGGTGACGGGGGTGGAGGGGGCTGAGACAAAGCACCAGGACAGAGGAAGGCACTGTTGCTAGCTATCTTTTTTTTAATGTAAAAATCAAACAGGGATATTTCCTTGTATTTGACATGGATTGACAGCAGCATATGTGTTCAATTTATAACCAAGTGCACATTTTGGGGTGTGTACTTCCAAACCATTTTGCCCACAAAAGACCCGGAAGTTCAGAGAACCCTGGGCAAAAGTAATCACCCCAGCACAGGCCGGCCCTCTGGGTAAATATACCTGCAGTCAGCACTAACAGTTGCTCTGCAATTACTGCAGGACCCAGCAGGCTCCCAGCAGCCTTTGTGCTCTCACTGCAGCTCCTGTACAAGGCACCACATGGAACTGAGTGTGGCCCGGCCTCCCCATTGTTCCTAGCTGTTCTTCATTCTTTCCTGATGATTGCCACCACACAGTTGGTACTCTACATGCTTATGCCCTTTGCCTTCTGCAACATAATCCAGATCTTTCTGTTGGTCTAACTGGGAACAGTGCTGAGCATTCAAAAGAGCACAGGCTTTGCAATCACATAACCAGGGCCCAAATCCCACACCATCATTTCATATATTCGCTATGTGGACACTTATCGAGCACCTATTAAGGGCAAGCCACCAAATTCCATCCTAGAGTACATCAGTGACTGGACCAAAGGTTTTGCTCTCATGGAGCTAGCATGCCAATAGATCAGCTCACCTGCTGCACAACCCAAGACAAATCACTGCACCTCTCTGAGCCTCAGTTTACCCAACTTGGAAGTAGAGCTCATAGCTCTCCCTTCCCCAGCCTTGCAGGATGGCTCTGACAAAAGTAGGAAAGGGGTTGGGTGCATTTGCAGAGGCATTCCCTGTGCCCAAATCCAGAAAGAACTGCTGTGGGATATTTGATCACACTTTGTGAAGTCTTTGTTTTACCTCACCTGTCTAAGGCACCTTCTGATTGGTTTAATAAAGAGCTGAATGGCCAATAGCTAGGCAAGAGAGGATAGGCAGAACTTCCAGGCATAGATAGGAACTCTAGAAAGAATCTGAGAGGTGGGGGATCTGCTAGTCAGACACAGAGGAAGTCAGACATAAAGAACTGAGGAGAGGCGTGTGACAGAATGTAGATTACAAAATGAGTTAATTTAAGTTTTAAGAGCTAGTTGAGAGCAAGCCTAAGCTAAGGTCAAGTTTTCATAATTAATAAAAAGTCTCTGTGTCATTATTCAGGAGCTGGCAGTCCAAAGAAAGACCTGCTACAAAGAACCTCATTCTAACCCTGGTTTCTGTAGCTGTTGACAAGTACAGATGATGAAGGTACAGGGGTTCATCCAAGGCCATACAGTGAGGTGTGTGGAGCAGGAGCTAGCTCCCTGAGTGGAAGGTTCTCTGTACTATCCAGGCAGGGATAAAGAAGCCCATAATATTCTGGCATGGAGAGGTAGTTCCCTAGCCCCAGAAACTGCTTTACCCTGCTAGCCAGAGGGGCTAAAAGCCGACTCCTCTTCTCTTCATTATCACATGGTCAGTAGGGGAAATAGACCCCAGGCACCTGATAAAAACAGGAGCATCTAGTGGAACAAAGGCTTGGGGTGCCTGTCATCTCAGCACTTAAGTCTTACAGACTGTGTGTGTGTGTATATATGTGTGTGTGTGTGTGTGTGTGTGTGTGTGTGTGTGTGTGTGTGTGTATGTTTTCAAATTCACTAGCATGTGGAGGTCAGAGGTCAATTTCAAGCATTGTTCCCTGAAAGCTGTCCACCTTGTTTTTGAAATAGAGTCTCTCAGTGGGACTTGGGGCTCAGCTGGTTGCCCAGCAAGCTCCAGGGAGCTGCTTCTTTCTGCCTCCCCAATGCTGGGGTTATAAGCAAACACCACCACATCCAGCTTTACTACACGGATGACTGGGAATTGAACTCAGGTCCTCATGCTCATGCCATGGGCACTTTACTGACTGAGCCATCTTCCCAGCCCCAATACTTCTATTCTCTGAACACAATATGGCTGCAGCTATCCAGAGCAGGCCTGATGCAGGGTGGCCTGAAGGGAGGAGAATAGAGAAAACTGGCTTCCCTGTTCTCAGCCTTGTAGTTTGGCCCTTGGCTACTTCCCTCAGCCAGACTGCAGCCTGAGCCCATTCAGCATCCTAAAGATGGTTTAGGGAGCATGTTCCTAGAGGGCTCTGGGTTCCAATCTTTTTAATGTGGTTTGAATAAGTGTCCCCCAAAGGTCTGAGTGTTTAAATACACAGTTGCCAGCCCTTGGAGCTGCAGGGGGGGGTTTCTAGAACCTTTAAGAGGTAAGGCCTGATGGAAGGAAGTCAGGTCACTGGGACATGCCTTTCATGTCCCAAGGGAATGTCAGAACATGGTCCCTCCTCTCTGGTTCACCTCCTCCTGGCCAGTTCCTTGCCTCCTGGGCCCCACCCTGATAAGTCAGGAGTTTTGTTGTTGTTTGTTTTTGAGACTGTGTAGCCCTGGCTGGCCCAGAACTTGCTTTGTAGCCCAGGCTGGCCTTGACTTTACAGAGGTTCACTTGCTTCTACCTCCATAGCTCTGGAATTAAAGATGCACACCACCAAGCCTATCCCACCACGAAAAGCTGTACAGTCCAAGCCTAAAGCAACAGGGCCAAGGGACCATGGGGCAAAAGCTTCAGAAGTGTGGGTCAGAGTAAACCTTTTAAGCCAGGCTCAGTGCTGTGCACAGAGGGGACATGGACAGTGTCTGGCATGTCATTAGCTTTCAGAAGGATGTAATCACTGAGGTAAGCAATTATTTGTTCATTTTTAGAAGCATCTCCATCTGTCACAAAAGGGGTTTTAGGACTAGGGGGCCCAAGAGCTCCTTCTTAAAGACAGACTTGCTTCTGACAACAACAAAGTTGCTTATGCACGTGTGTGTATGGAGGGGACGGGTGCTTCAAGGCATCTAGGATCTGGAGAAGAGAGACTTGCCACAGGATATGCCATTCGGCCATTTGCCTGGTATCAGCAGTACAGAGAAAAATGGATGAGCCAGACATGCTCTGAATAGTTTTGTGGGGCTTCTGTCCAAGATCAAAGTCAACAGAGAAAGGATCCCAGAGAGAAGGTATGTATGGATGAACTGTTGTTCCTTCCGGGTGTTTGCCAGTTCTGAAGCCTTGTAGGGGAAGGGTACAAGGGGAGGAGGAAGAAGCAGAAATCTCCTTAAAAAGCATCAGGTTTAAGCCTCTAATCCCAACCTTGGAGATGATGAGGCAGGAGCATTGCACATTTGAGGCCAACCTGAGCTAAATAATGAGATCCTGTCCTGAAAACCAAGGGCTGGGGGTGTGACTCAATAGTAGTACAAGTTCCTAACATATTAAAGGCCCTGAGCTTGGTTAGATATCTGTCACCCCCTAAAAAAGCAATAAGAAAGTTTCTTTAACCTCATTACACTTGGGAGACAAAAAATGGAGGGCACAGCCCAGTAAGGATGTGAGGCCTTACTAGTGAGTATTCTAGGCTTTCAGTTGGGACCACTAGATGCTTATGATCCGGGAATGGGGGGGGGGGCACAGACTAGGAGGGACCAAACTGATAGTAGCTTCAGCTCAGACTCAAGTCAGGTTTTTTTTTGTTGTTGTTGTATTGTTTTTCGAGACAGGGTTTCTCTGTGTAGCTTTGGAGCCTGTCCTGGAGCCTATCCTGGCACTCGCTCTGGAGACCAGGCTGGCCTCGAACTCACAGAGATCTGCCTGCCTCTGCCTCCTGAGTGCTGGGATTAAAGGCGTGCACCACCAACACCCAGCTCAGTTTGGTTTTTAATTAATCAATTAATTCATGTTTGACAGGATCTCACTTTGCACCTCTAACTGGCTTTTCATTTTGCTAGGTGGAAATAACTGGCCTTGAACTCAGAGATCCACCCCGATTCTGCTGCCTGAGCGCTAGGATCAAAGACATAAAGCACCATGTTTTACTCAATGCAATTTTTAATCTGAGTAGAGTTATATGTCCTTGATGTGTCTACAGTCCTGGGAAATGGCACCCTTTTCTGGAGAAAGGAAATAACCAGTTTCTTCAGTGTTTCATGTATAATATCTGATTTTCGATTTAAAAACAAGTTTTTGACAACTGTACTAGTCATCGGACAAGATGGGAAGAGAAAAACAACAGCAAAATAAAGCAGTAGAAATAGACCAAGAGGCTTAGTATTGTCCCTGTAGACAATGTTCTCTGCCACGGACCGCCTCTCATGGAGACCACCGACCGAGGGGAACAAGGGAGAAGGCTCAAGGAGAAATCAGGAATCGGCGAGGAAATGACAGACAGACACACTCAATGTAGTTGAATATGCTGCTGCAATTTTACTTCATCTCAAGCAATGCTTATATACTGTTACAATCAGGGAACTTGGCAAGGGGGATCAGGGAACTTGGCAAGGGGGCTACATCACCAGATCATACAACAGAAAGAAAAAGAACAGCAAAATTGTTTATAGATGATCTATTCTCAGCTTCAGATTGTGGTCATTGCCCAAGGACATGATCTAAGAGTTCTCCAAAATCTGTCTCATACCACCAACCACGTCTCTTACCCATTTCCTGATTTTCTGGCCCTAGATATCTTTAGACCTCAGAGTCTAAGTCTTCTGTAAAATAAGCCTCATAAAGTTCTTCTACATCATGCAATCTATCAAACCCTTTCTATAAAGTCACTCAGTATTTTAATGTTGGCTTCATGTTTTCTAATACTTCTTTTCTCTCTTCTTTATCCCATCTACATCAGGGCTTTCTAGATCTAGCTATTCTTTTTAAGAAAGGCAAGTCTTTCTAAAGTTGTCTTTTTCCCTCATGATTCACCCATCTTATTCCCTAAACTGGCCACTTCAGCAAAGGCTTTAATAAACGGTGGGACAGAGTTTAGCATGTCCTCAGATGTTCCTTTAACATCAGTGTAGTTTGCTGGCAAGACACAAGAAATACACAGAACAAAAAGACAAGGAAGAAGAGGCTGCAGTGGCACCAATGACAGCTGCTTCGAGTTGACTCATCGGGCATCATGATCACCAGGGAACCGCCTGGGGCTCATCTCCGGGGAGCACAGACCCCAACCCAGCGGCCTTAACCCGCCTTAGTGGCATCTTCTGCTACACAGGCGTGACCGCCGTGGGCGTAGCAGTTCTCGAGCACAGGCTTGGTATGGAAAAGAGCAATGCATTCTAGAGACTGTGACACAATGAAGAATTCCATTGGAGAACCAGGATCTATAAGAAGTCATCAAAGCAGATTCAAGAATCAATGGATTCAAGAAAATGTTCAAATCCTCTGACATCAATAACCTGATTCATGAGCTTACAGATTAATAAACATATCTTCAGAGGATTAGTGGATTGGAAGACAGTTCTTCACCAGATAGGCAGAGAGCTATTTTTGTATAAGGAACTAATGGAAAAAATAGAAATGAAACCTGGGGACCAGGAAAAAAATCCATTATCTATGTAACTCATTCCAGGAGGGAAGAAGAAATAAAATGGAAGAGAACCAGTATTTTTCATAATGACATAATTTTTCAAAATTAGTGAGGAAAATAGACATCAACTTTTAAGCAAGATAAATTGAAGAGAAATCATATTTAAACATATAAGAATGAAATTCAAAATAAAAAAAAACAAAACAGCATTATCTTACTTGTGTGTAGAATCTGCAAAATGAAGGTTAAAGAAGCAGAGAATAGAATGGTAGATGCCATGGGCTGGGATGTCAGAACTGGGGAATCTTGGTTAAAAGAGACAAATTGGGAGCTGGAGGGATGGCTTGTCAGTTAAGAGCACTGGGTTCAATTCCCAGGACCCACATGGCAGCTCACAACCATCTGCAACTTCACTTCCAGGGGATCTGATGCCCTCTTCTGACCTTCTCTGGCATTGCAAGCATGTGGTACACAGTCATGCAGGCAAAACACGCATGCACATGAAAATAAAGTTTTTTTAAGAGACAAAATTTTAATCAAATAGAAGAACAAATTTACGGATTCAATTGCACAGCAGGAAGACTATAGATAACAATGTATCGTATGTTTGAAAAATCATGTCAAGCATGGCACACACCTTTAGTCCCAGGACACAGGAGGCAGAGGCAGGCTAATCACTGTGAGTCTGAGGTCAGCCTGGTCTACATAGCAAGTTCTAGGCCAGCCAGAGATACACAGGGTGACCCTGTATCAAAACAAACAAAAAATGTTATGATGTTTCCTGGGATTCAAACTCATGACAACAATGGGAAAAGTTTAAATGAAACTAAAATAGTCTAGGACTCTAACATTGTTCAAATATGAAAAAAGCACAGATTTGCACTGGAGTCTAGTGAATCAGAGGGAGACTGTAATATTAACATAACAATTAAGGTAGCAAATGATGTGTAGTCAATATCCTAACACAGGACACAAAGCAGTAACAGTTACTTCTTAATTCCTCCCAGGTAAGGAAAGAAAGGAGAAGAAGCAAGCAAGATAGGCAGGACCAACAAATATTAAGCAGGTAAATGTCAAATGGAATTAGTTCAGTGAATATTTTAAGTACTTAGAGCAAGGAGTGGGCTCAGTAATAAAAGCAGAGTGTCTTCTGCCATGCAAAATAGTAAGAATGTAAAGACAAGATAGGGGTTGGGTAGATAGCTCAATGGATAGAGAGCTTACTGTGTGGGCATTGAGACTGGATGTGGGATCCCCAGCACCAAGGTAAAAACTTGGCATGGAAACATGCACCTGTAACCCCAGCTCTGGCAGGGCTGGGACAGGCATACTCCCTAGCCTAGACTAGTGAGCTCCAGATTAGGGGAGGTGGAGAGTGAGGAAGACATTCTAGTGCTAACCTCTGGCCTTCACATGAACCTGCATGGACAAGTAGACCTGTACACACATGTACACAGACCAAATACATACAAAAATGGACATGCACTCTCTCTCTCTCTCTCTCTCTCTCTCTCTCTCTCTCTCTCTCTGTGTGTGTGTGTGTGTGTGTGTGTGTGTGTGTCTGAGAGAGACAGAAAGAGAGAGAGACAGAGAGAGGAAGGGAGGGGGAGGAAAGGAGAGGAAGAGAGAGAGAGAGAGAGAGAGAGAGAGAGAGAGAGAGAGAGAGAGAGAGAGATTCAGTAATATGCTGCTGCCATTGGAGTGAGACTTCCTGATGAAAGTGGCATATGAACTGGGCTTTTAATGACAGGTAAAAATTTCACAAGATTTTCATTGGTAGGTAGTGTGTGGTGTTTTGAATGTAATTGGCCCCATAGGCCCATAAAGAGTGGCACTATTAGGAGATGTGGCTTTGTTGGAGAAAGTGTGTCTCAGTTCACTTCCTGCTGCCTATAGATCAAGATATAGAACTCTCAGCTCCACTCTAGCACGTCTGAAGGCACGCTATCACACTTCCCACCACCACAGTAATGGACTAAACCTCTGAAACTATAAGCCAGCCCCAATTAAATGTTTTCTTTTATAAGAGTTGCCATGGCCATGGTGTCTCTTCACAGCCATAGATACCTTAACTAAGACAGTGGGGAATGGCGAGTACGGTTCAACAATGTATTTATGTATGCAAATTATGAAGGAAAAGCATAATGGACACTCGAGCATTATCCAGCTCCAAAGTCATGAAAGCACATATTTAAGAGACATGGGTTCATCTAATTCATTAGTTCACAGTTTGAGGGGACAGTTAGGAAGTCATGGCAGTAGGAGCTTGTAGTGGCTGCTCACACTGCATCCACAGTCAAGAAACAGATAAAGATGAACACTGGTACTCAGCTCACTTCCTTCTTTCTGATTCAACCCAGGATCCCAGCCCATGCCCTCACCTCAGTCACACTTTTTGATTTAGCAAGATGCTTCCCCAGTATTTCTAAATCCAGTCAAATTGACAACAAAAATCAGCCATCACAGCGGGAAGGCATGGTGGCTGCAGGAGCTGGGAACATGGCAACAAGAGTGGGAGGATGCTCCTTCACATCTTAGCAGACCAAGAAGCTGAAAAAGCAGAGCCAGACTATAAGCTGTGAGACCCGACCTCAAGGTGCTACACCTGCCTGCTTGCTAGGCCCCATGTCCCAAAGATCCACGGCTTCTCCAAACAGTGCCATTATCAGCCCAGTGTGGTGGCACATGCCTGCAATCCCAGAACTTGGGAGATAGAAGCAAGAGATGTATCCTCGGCTACATACTGATTGTTGAGGCTAGCCTGGGCTATGTAAGACCCTGTCTCAAACAACAGTGCCTCCAGCTTGGAACCACGTGTTCCAACATACAAGACTTTGAGGGACACATTACACTCAAACCGAAACATACTGTAACGCAACTGATACGGGGTGGAGAGCCCTCATTCTGTGGCCTTTGGGAGGTTAGACTGGAAACAGCAGCGCTAGAAGCAAGGGAGAGATCAGGGGCTGGTGTGGTGTCTGTGGAGACGGCTGGAGAGGAACGAGTGCATACAGGGACCACGTATGCCGAGGCCATTTTCCAGGATAGAGAAGTAATTCAATGGGAGCACATGCCTTGTGAAGGAAAGACCCACGGAAGGGATCTGTAGTGTGACAAACAGCGCCCCCTGCCTGCACAGTATGGTAGTTACAGGACAGAAAAAGAGAAGGGGGCCCAAAGTTTTGGGGTTTTGGCCTCCAGCTGTAGCTAAGGGAAGAAGGTGAATTGTAAGGTGTATCTATCAGGTGACAGATAAGTGTCTGTTGTAGCCAGCCATTATAGAGGGGTTGGTAGGATGGTGAGGGCAAGAGTCTAGGAAACAACAAGCTTGGGAGGCAGAGGCAGGTGTATCTCCGAATTTGAGACCAGTCTGGTCCACATAGAGAGTTCCATGACAGGCAGGGCTACATAGTGAGACCCTGTCTAAAAAAAAAAAAAAAAAAAAAATCCCCTACAAAAAAACAAACAACGCCGAGCGTTGGTGGTGCACGCCTTTAATCCCAGCACTCGGGAGGCAGAGGCAGGCGGATCTCTGTGAGTTCAAGGTCAGCCTGGCCTCCGGAGCGAGTGCCAGGATAGGCTCCAAAGCTACACAGAGAAACCCTGTCTCGAAAAACCAAAACCAAACCAAACCAAAACAAAACAAAAAAACCAACCAACCAAACAACAACAAAACCAAATTGCTTTGTTTCTGGAAACCAAATTTCTTTTGTCATTTTTAGCCAAAATGGAGGTGCTTTACAAAACAGTGTTCTAACATGGCCCAACAGTGGTGATAACTGGCTGTTGTAGCGAACAGATCCCCAAATATACAATGGTGGACAGTGACAGAGTTGGTTTCTACTCATGTGAAGTCTAAAGTCACCCTCTTTATGCAACTACTCAGGGCACAAACCTCCTCCATGCTGTGGCCACCATTATAACATACCCATATATGTTAGCTGATGGGAGGGGAGCCAGAAGACAGGGTGTCTTTGGGGGTGTTTACACTTCAGGCCTAAAATCAGTGAACATCATCTAAAAGAGGAATGCTTAAAAATGCATTGCCTTAGCTCAGGTGCCCTTGGGGCCAAGCTTCAGGGACCCTCTGTAAGTGCTTATTAAAGGAGAATGCTCTCAGAGTGAAATAACTAAGGGAAGAATCCAGCCCCTGCTCAGGCCACAGTCTCTGCAGCAGCCTCTTCTCACAGCCACCCTACTGAGACATTTTTGTGAGTCCCAAGTCAGTAGACTATCTGGTGCCAAGATCTCCTACCTGGGAAATGAGTTTACATCAAAGTCAATACTTCCTGCTTCCCAAGCCCTTCCCTGCCTTCCTGGGGATCAGAAGCTGCCTACAGGCTCCTGCAGTGAAGCCTTCCCATCCCCAGAAAGTATAAGAATGAATTCCAGTTCTACCACACACACTCTGGTTTCCCTCTTTAGATCCCGTAATGCCGTCTGTCACTGGTGCTGTGGGGCCTGAACTGTCCTTGGAGCCCCTGCCATGTTTTTGCTCCTCTGCCTATCTGTCCATTAATAGCTATTCTAATGAACTCCTTATTCCCCAGTAATCTGCCTCACTATCCTCTGACCACCTACCCGCCCCCCCAATTCAAGGCATGAATGGAAGAAATAGAAAGGGAAACAGAACAAGGTCTCAGGAGAAGTCTGGCCTCATCTTGAGTCCCAGTGAGCTCTGGGACAGGAATAGTGCTAAAAATGTCCCTCCTCCATCCCATGTCACTTCCTCCAGTCTCCAGTGAAGGGCACCTGGGGGCAGGGGCAGCCCACACTCCCAGCAGATGGCATGGGTAGGGTAAAGGCTGTGTCCTCTGCAGCAGGAGAGAAAGGCAGTCTCCAATGAGGAGGATTTGGAGAAAGGGGCTCCAAGGGTGGTGTGGAGGTTTCAATGAGAAATGTCCCCCAAGGGCATTTAAACACTTGCTCCCCAGTGGGTGGTGCTGTTTGAGGAATCTTTGGTAGAAAGTGGAGGAGACTGGCATAAGGAAGTCTGTCACTGGTGTTTGTGAGGGGATGCAGTGAAGACACTGCCGACATGACTGCTCCATGATATGGTTTAGGTTTTTAATTGTAGATGTGAGAGAGAAAACAGCCAGAGGCTCCTGGAAGAGTCCAGAGCATAAAGAGGAAAAAAAAAAAAAAAAAGAAGTAGACTGAACATGGCTAGTAGATTGGACATAACAGGGCTAGGGAAGTGTGGAGACAGCAGGAAACATAGCAAGAGATATCAAATAGAGCACAGTAAGGGACAGTAATAGACTAAGAGAATATATATATATATATATATATATATATATATATATATCACATACACACACATAGAGAGAGAACAGTGGGTTATACGGAGGGTCAGTAGCTGTGGGGAAGGAAGGTCCAGGAGTCTGGCATGGGGACTTTGAAATGTATAACAGTACTTGTGAGTAGGGACTGAGGGAGCCTGGAGGCCAGCATGGGCTTTGAGATGCAGCCACAGGTGTAGAGCAATGGAGAGCCATAAGTCCCTTCTGCCAGGGGTCAGGGAAGTGACTCCTTTTGGCATATAGGAACCATTTTCACAAGTTTCTGATGAAACCTGGTTTTTATCTAATCACCCAAACTCCAATAGACCAGGCTGAGCTCATTTGGATATTGAACAGCCTGAGATTAACAAATGAGAGTGGGCTTTGATGTTTCAAATCCTTGTACCACTCTCAGTGTGTTCCCATTCCCATTTGCTCTGTGAGTCTCTCTCTCTCTCTCTCTCTCTCTCTCTCTCTCTCTCTCTCTCTCTCTCTCTGTCTGTCTGTCTGTCTCCCCCATACCCTCTCTCGGCTTCATGCTTTTGGTTCAAGCTGTGAACTCTCAGCTTGCTCACACTCCCATACCTGCTGCTTGCTGCCATGTGCCTCTCCACCAAGGCAGACGACTCTTCCTCTGGAGCTGTAAGCTTGAATCAATTCTTTTGTTCTACACATTGCCTTGGCCATAGCAACAGGAAAGAAACTGATACAGATGAGGACTTAGGATATCTGAGCTCTCTCCACACTCCTGAGCTGCTCATTTCCTAAGGACAAGGGGGAGGAGATTGGGGGGGGGATGAACACTGAGAAAAATGAGTGTCCAGGGAAGGAGACTGCTTCAGGCAAAGTGATCAGCCCCATGGCCCCTCAGGTGAGATCTGAATGGAAGAAGGTGTTGGGAAACAGCTGGTCATTGGCAAGACTGCTCTTCTAGTCAGGCTCTGTGCTCAGGCCTGTGACTGGGGTCTGGGTGGCTGGCTGCTGGTTGATTTATGTTCCTTTGCCTTGGCCTAGGATGGCTCTGTGTGGCTTACATCTTCCACTGGGAGGTCCAAAAGATGGTGATGTTAGGGCTCTAAGGATGTCCCATCTGCCTACATCTCATATCCCATTTCCTGCAAAATTAAGAGATAACGTAGGGGAATGGAGAGAAGTGTGAGTTAGGAGTGGATATTCCTATTTCCCTCACTGGTCCTGTAACCCTTTTGCTTGTCCTGGACCTGCCACCAGACCCTTGGTGGCATGATACTTCTTGACTTTTATTGCTTGTTGTACCTCACCTTTCAGAAATAATTCTAGGGGAACATCTAGAAATGTCATGTCCCATGTCCCATGACAGCATACTGGGGAGAGCACTTCGATGAGTACCAGTCAAGTGTCAGGCCAGTACTGGACACAGCACCATGGACCTCCTATCATTCAGGAACCCAATGTTGTGGAGTAATCTTTTGTACACTGTAAAAATGTGTCACTTGGATTGGTTTAAATAAAAAGCTGAATGGCCTATAGCTAGGCTGGATTTTGGGGGCCAGAGAGGATGCTGGGAAGAAGAAGGCAGAGATGCCAGGGATGCAGAGCAAGCAGGATGAGTACTAGAGAGATGAGGTAATAAAACCACTAGGTAGAAGCTTGGCAGTGATGGCACACGCCTTTAATCCCAGCACTTGGGAAACAGAGGCAGGCGGATCTCTGTGAGTTTGAGGCCAGCCTGGTCTGCAGAGTGAGTGCCAGGAAGGGCTCCAAATCTACACAGAGAAACCCTGTCTCAAACAAACAAACAAACAAACAAACAAACAAACAAACCCATGAGGCAGAAAGTAAATTAATAGAAATGGGTAAATCTAAGTTATAAGAGCTAGTTAGAAACAAGCCTAAGCTATCAGCCGAGTTTTCATAATTAATAAGAAGCCTCCATGTGGTTATTTGGGAGCTGACAGGTGGAACAGAGAAAAATTGACTACAGATCAATGCTCCCAGAGTGAAGGAGCACCCAACTTTATCCTATTTCACCTCCATCTCCCACCGTCTCTCTCTCCCCCACCCTTCCTTCTCCTTCCTTCTTTCCTTCCTCCTTCCCTCCCTCCCCCTCTCCCTTCCTCCCTCCCTCCCTTCCTTCTTTCCTTTCCCTTCTTTCCTTCTGATACTAATCAGTGTTTCTTACTAGAGCAGAAGCCCAGTGGGGCTGATGGATTCGTCCCCTGTTGTCACTGGTCTGACAAGAAGCAGGGACATATAACATAGGCTAATTCTTCTAAGCATCAAAATGACTCTAAGAAGCAGGTTTTCTTTCATTCTGATTTCTTTTTCTTTCTTTCCCTTTCTTTATTTTATTTTATTTTATTTTATTTTTTGAGACAGGGTTTCTTTGTGTAACAGCTCTGGATGTCCTGGAACTCTCTCTGTAGAACCGGCTGGCCTTGAACTCACAGAGATCTGCCTGCCTCTGCCTCCCAAGTCCTGGGATTAAAGGCATGGGCTCCACTGCCTGGCTCTTTAATTATGGTTTTAAGGATGACAAAGCTACATGATAAAGGATTAAAGCAATTAACCTCAAGAAGTGGCAAAATGGGATTGTGGCAGCCTGGCCCCTGACTGGGCTCAGGCAGTCTGTCTGTTGAATGAATCAGTGACTGTACCCCACCCACATGGGGAAACTGAGATCAGGCATTAACTTACTGCCTCCAAAGCTGTGAGTCTTTCACACACAGGCTCCTTTGGCTCTACTGTTCTGGGTATGAAGGTCCAATCAGAGTGAATGGGCTTCCTATTGCTCAGGATCCCCTTAGTGCAGGAGCCCAGCATACTTGAAAGCCAGCATGCACTCTGACCTCAGAGGCTGTCAGGGAGTAGGGGGCTCTGGAATGTCATTAGGAAAAGTCATGAGCTGAGGAACGAATGCCCCAGGGAAAAGGTGTCTTTCCTGTCCCTTGCAAGCACTGTTCCCCACTAAGAAGCTTGTCTAGACCTACTAACCTGGCCTCCCCATCTCCTGCTTCCTCAGTCTAGAAAATTGTTCTATATTCTGCATGGCTCTTCTCTGTTCTGGCTGAGCCTACTGCTTAGTACAGGAGCCTCTGGTCAGAACTAGGACTTCAAATTCCAAAACCCCAAAGGCCAGACTCAGGAAAATCAAATGGCATTTTCCCCTCAAATCTGGCCTTGGCACTTAAAGTCCTATCGTTTGAAAATTATTGAAATCTGAAAAATCCAGACTTTGAGATTCCAGGGCTGGCAAGATGGCTCAGTGGGTAAGGGTGCTTGCTGCCAGATCTCATGACCTGAATTCAGTCCCACATGATGGGAAGAAAGAATCAACTTCAGGAAATTGTTCTCTGACCTCCACATGCTGTGGCATATCCACACTCACACACATACACAAAATAATTCTCAAAACAAACAAAAACACCCCAGTCTTCCCCTACCACCACTTACATTCCTGTTCTTTATTCTTCCCTGCCAAATACATGTTGGGATTGAGTGTGGCTCCAGAAAAGAGGAAAGGAAGGAGTCTCTCTCTCTCTCTCTCTCTCTCTCTCTCTCTCTCTCTCTCTCTCTGTGTGTGTGTGTGTGTGTGTGTGTGTGTGTGTGTCTGTCTGTCTGTCTGTCTGTCTGTCTGTCTGTCTAGCAAGGCTTGATTTCGAGGTTGACAAGATAGCTCAGGAGATAAAAACTCAACTTGAACTGGCTTTGTTCAGTGGAGCCTGCAGACCTTGTGCACCACTGTGAAAACCTCAGACTCTTCCCTGAAATAGGCAGACCTAACTGTCCTTTAGGATGATGAGGCTGGAGTTTGCCCAGTTTGGATGCCCATCCTACATTGTGGCAGAATTTATAACCCCCTAGCCTGTCTGCTGCTAGCACCCCAGGGCCTGCCGTGTGACAGCAGTTCCTAGTTGCCGTTGGCCATTAGACAGATGTTTCTGTCTGCAGGACAGCATGCTTGGCACAGATTGTCCCTGGGCATAGCTAGGCAGAAGCTCCGGCTGCAAATCTGATTCAAAATGAGAAGCCTATTCACCAGTGTTCCCAGCTCGCCTCAGGCAAAGGTCAGTGAGCAGAGTTGTAGGGAAGGCAGTTGGAGAGTGCTCAATATTTGATGAGGACCTACTGCCTGTCAGCCATTATCTGTGGGCACACAGAATCTTTGTGCTGAGTTTTGGTCTAGCCAGGGAGACAGATGTCAATCAAATAACCACTTGAATTAATACACATCTTTCAAAGCCAGGCAGCCTTACAAGGCACATTGATGGTGTTCCAAAACCCAGAAACTGCTGTTGTCACCCACCTAGCTTCATGTTCTTAACTTTTGGATATTCCTGTGGGGACACTTTTGCCTTCCATCAGCCCACATGATCCAGGCAGGATGAAGTTAGGGCCACTTCAGGTAAGCGGTGATTTTAACCAATCAGAGCATTCTCTTTCTTGACCTCTCTGATGATTGGTCAGAGATGTCACTGTGACCTAAGTCTAGTTTTTATAAGGACAACTGAGAGAGAATGAAGCTCTCACTCAAGTGGGGGTTCTAAACTGGACGTTCAAAAATCTGGAGCCTCTCTGGGGCCCTAAGGGAGAATTCACCAAAGCCTGGAGCCCAAGAGGGCAGGTGAGAGACCTGTCATAGGCAGACTCTCGAAGTGCCATTTGAGATCCTAGATCCAGTGATACTCAAAGCCAGACATCCCCCAGGCTTTTCTGTTATCTGAACCAGCAATCACCCTTTCTGGCTTAAGTCTAAGTTCATTTTCCCTTCTATTGCAATTGAGACCTTAGTCAGATGCTGAGGGACTAAAGGGTTGTGGAAGGCTACCCTGAGAAGGGACATTCATGCTGAGCACTGAAGGGCAAGACAAAGAGGAGATAAGAAATCATGTGTGAACTCAGAAGTTTGGGGATCTGAAAACTGTGAAGGATGCAGGAATATCTGAATTCATCCTTTGTGGGCAGAGTCACCATGGGGCCAGTCACAAGTACACCCACTGCTCATGTCAGTCTCTGCTTTCAGTTTCAGTAAACATGGAAACGGTCATCTGTATCCAGCTGTGGTAAGACCTATGCTCTAATGTACTCCCTGTGTGGGCAGAAGATCGTTTTCTTGTTCTGACCAGCTCAGGAGAGCAAGGCCCAAGCTGCTTTCAAAAATCACCCAAGCTTCAGGCTTTGGAGACCGGAGAGGGGAGGGAGGGAAGGAAAGGAAGGGGGTGGTGAGAGAGAAAGAACAATTAAGACAAAAAGCAATAACAAACTGTAAATGGACCTACTTTTTAAATACAAATAAGCATTTCATAATTTACTGGCTTTATAATATCGTATAATTTTGTGGTTTCAACTTTCTTCAATTTTAAGTGTTTGTTTTTTCATTATGAAAGTCGTAAAACTCCTTTTTGGAATGTGCAGAAGAGAATTGTAACTCTTTATAACGTTCCCGTTCTCCCCCCACTGCAGTGGGGTTTGTGGTAATTTTCTGTGTGGCTGCTTCCAAGCGATGTGAGCCCACTGCCACTTTCAAAACATGGAAATGCACATAGGTCCCTAGGGATTTATTTAAATACAACTCGTGGCTCAGTGGGTCTAGATGTTACTGGCATTGCATATATCTGATATGCTTCAGGGTGTGGCAGGCAGTTTCAGACTTCAGAGTGAGCCTGGCCCAGCCAGACCAATGTCAGGCTATGTGGCCTCAGGCAACCCACTCAAAGCTTTTGTGAATCCTAGTTCTGAGGGGTCTCCTGTTAGGCTCTAGTTAAATTAAAGGGACAGAGTCAGGAGGTGTCTATGTACCTCTGCAGTGCAACTGGGGGAACTGGATGGCTTTGGAAGGACAATCTTGAGAGGCCAGTAGAGCAGGAAACCTGTGGGAGTCTGTTCCAGAGGGAGTTTCCAGAGGGAGTGTGGCCCCTGGAACTGCTTCGAAGTGAGGTCCAACCTCTGCAGGACTCAAACTTGCCTCAGAGAATTGCTCAGGATGTGCCAGGGAAGCACAGGCTGTCCCCCACACCTCCCTCACCCTTCCTCCCGCAGCACCCATGTGAATGCTCTGAACAGGTTTAATTAGGTTAGCTATTGCTTCAATTTCTTTTCTGTTGCTGTGGTAAAACACCCTGACCAAAAGCAACTTGGGAAAGAAAGGATTTATCTGACTTACACTTCCAGGTCACAGTTCCTCACCAAGGGAGGTCAGGGCAGGAGCTTGAAGCAGAAACCATGGAGGAGCACTGCTTTGCTGGCTCACTCACAGATTCGTGCTTAACTAGCTTTCTTACATAGTTCATGACACCTGCCCAGAGAATGGTGCTGGGCCCTTCTACATCAATTAATAATCAAGACAATGCCCCATAGACATGCTAATCTGATCTAGGCAACTGCTCAGTAAAGATTTTCCTCTAAGATGACTCTAGGCTGTGTCAAGTTGACTATCAAAGCTAACTAGGTGGGCCATATAGCTAGCTTGCTAACCCTCAGCCTCAGTCCAGGCTCACTGCCTGTTTCCGGCTAAAATTTTCTATTATAAATCTATAAAATATCTACCTGTTGGGGGGCACCTATTCATTAATTCTCTGGGGCCCAGCAAAGCTAATCTCACTCTCTTTCACTTACCATGAACAGGCACCTGCCTATTGCCCACCCACATAGCCTGGCATTTATCCTTCCAGGATCTAGCCCCTTCTAATGCCCTTGCTTCATCTTCAGGGCTCCAGCTGAGCTGAAGGACTTCCAGATCCACCTCTGGGTCTTTGTCCAGTTATCTGTTCTGTCTCTGTGTTGGTCAACTTTTTGTTGCCATGACAAAACACCTGAGAGAGGAAAGATTTCTTTTGACTCTTGGTTTAAAGCTACAGTCTCTGGTTCTGTTGCTTTGGGACTGAAGTAAAGTAGACTGTCATGGCAGAGAGGGTGTGCTGGAGCAGAAGTGGTTCCCTCACTATAGCCAGGAAACAGCACCCAGGGGCTAGGCACAATATACCTCCATCACCCCACAAGTAACCCACTTTCTCCAACAGAGCCCACATCTCAGTTCCTCTTACCTCCTAGTAATGCTACAGGTTATGAGTCCTTTGATGGATTGATCCATTGATCACAAGAACCCCCATGACCTCACTACCTCTCAATGATTAGATACACCAGCTAGGGACCAAGCTTCCAGCACATGAGTCTCTTAGAGGGATGCTTTAGATACAACAGTAACATCCTCACACGCTGTTCCCTGATGGGATCCCTACAGAACCAGTGTCCCTCCTATCCCTCAGAACCTGGATCAGAAACCACCTACTACACAAGTCTTCAAGTTCCTTACTTGCAAGGGCTAATCTTGTCATGTGCTTTCCTTGTGTCTTGAACTCATCATATATAAGGCTCAACTCTGGGGAGCAATCAGCTTAGGACCAAAACAAGGGAAACTTAATATACAACAGGGAAGGGGCTGGTGAGGTGGCTCAGCAGTTAAGACACTGACTGTTCTTCCAGAAGCCCCGGGTTCAATTACCAGCATCCACATGGCAGGTCACAACTGTCTATCACTCTAGTTCCAGGGGATCTGATATCTTCACCCCAATGCACATAAAATAAAAGTTAAATAAATCATTTTTAAAAATATACAACAGGGAAGTGTAGGCTTCCAGAGTTGAGACCAAGAGTTAAATTGTGCTTCTGGGACCTTATCCAAGAATAGACTCTGCCTCCTCATCTGCCCCTTCCCTCTCAGAAAATCTATCTCAGGTTCCACACCTTGCCTTGATTCGAGTTCGGAAGTCATAACTTCCCCAGAGGCCCAGCAAAATCCTACAACTGAGTATCTTTGGTCCACTCTGGGTCATGTGCTGATGTTTACGCTGATTGCTGTTGACTAGGGGAATCCACAGCTATGACAGGTACAGCTACGGCTGGACCAGAGGGATTCCAAGTGAAGTTTGAGTTCTGGAAGCCAAGGCCCTCAGGTGCCACCAGGGAAAGTACTTCTTACCCATGATTGTGACTTGTGTCTGCCTCTCCTCCAGCTATGAAGGGAGCATGTGTCTTTCTAGTTTGTCATTCCAGAACATCATTCCGGACAAGGGGATGAGGAGCTTCATAAATGGCCATTAAACTACTTTTGATGCAAATAGCTTGCTATGTAGGTCAACTGGGGAGTAAATCAGCAGAATATGACAGAGATCTTTTTTGTGTGGCAATGTGTATTAAGGAATGTGTCCTGGCATTTGGAGTGTCACAGGCTGAGGTTGGCTCAGTGTCTTTGTCAGTGTCAGTGCAAGAGCACTTGTGTGTTTCATAGACTCTGTACCTCTTTCGAGGGTGGGTGGGTGGGGGATGGTAGGACTCCTATCTGAATGAGTGAGGAAAACAAGGCCAAGGACTTCAAGGCTCTTATCCCAGGTGACATATCCAGCAGAACCATAATCCCTTTCCTGAAGCCCTGAGCTGTTGGGTAGAAAGGCTGGTGTTTTGTGTCTTTTTGATGGCTTGCTAACGGGGAGTGTTCTCAATTTCAAGGGTCAAGGAGGAAGGATCTAGAATCTAAAATCCCTTGTGTTAGTTATTTTTCCTATTGCTGTGATAAAACACTATGACCAAGGTAATTTATAGAAGGAAGGTTTCTTTGGCTTCCAGTTCCAGAGGGATAAGAGCCTGTCATGATTGGGAAATGTGGCAACAAGTAGCAGGCATGGTTCCAGCAACTAGATGTTGAGAGCTCACACCTTGAACTGTAAGCACCACACACAGAGAACACACTGGGAATGATATCAGCCTTTCAAACTTCAAAGTCCACCACTAGCGACATACTTCCTCCAGCAAGAGCACACCTCCTAAATATATCCAAACAGTGTCATCAAGTAGAGACCAAGTACTCAAACATCTCAGCCTATGGGGACATTCTCATTTATACTACCATATCCCCTTTGGAGCCTTGTGGAAATGTACCTCTTAGTTTGACTCTCCTAAGAGGTAAATCCTGAGAAGTGGGAGGTCCAGCTGTAGTTTGGAGGGGACAGTGAACTGAGAGGCCTTGAGAATAGAGAACAAGCAGCTGGTGCAGAGCATAGGGTTCACACGCTGCCTGAACAACTGGAGCAGAAGGCCAGGGACTTGGCAGACCCAGGGCAGAAGCACTCATGAGTTGTCCTACTTGAATGCTGAGGGAGCTGGCATGCTTATATCTTGACTCTTGTCAGCCATTGGTTGGAGCTGCTCCACGGGGTGGTAATTTGCCAGCAAGTCTAGCAGTGAGGAGGAAGCCTCAGGCGCTGCCAGATGGAAGGGCCTCTCTGGCCTGTCGAGGGTGAGAGATCTAAGGGTGGGTAGGTGAGGCTGAGGAGGCCTTTCCTCCCAAGCTTCAGGCGAACCATTCCATTCTTTGAAGGAAAGGAGGGCATGATTCTGAAAATCAGGCCACCCCAAGTGCTTAGTGTTGGTGGATTCCAGAGGCAGAGGCTATGAGGCCTACGGTAGCTTCAGGGCCCAAGGCCACATGGCAGGTGAAGCTGTCAGGTCCAGGACTAACTCTGTTTTCTCCTCTGTCTTTTATAAATGTACCTGGGCCTGGAGCCAGAGACTCCTGGGAGTTGGGAGACAGCACAGGTTAGCTAGTTCTTACTGCTTTTAACAGGATACAATGTTTAGATTCACAAAGGCCATCCATATGGAACCACTCTAAGTGTATGGTGCTGCCCCAGGCTAGAGAGAGAGCTTGACTGTTACAAGCTGGACCCACCTCTTTAGGATATAAATCTGGCTTCCTGGGCTCTCCCCAACATCCCCTAGCAGGTGAGCCCATGGAAGGTGATAGGAAGTATGGCCTACCCTTTAGAACTGGACACTGTTGTTTCCACCAAGGTAAATTATGAGGTCAGGTCACATTCAGGTGGAGAGGACTATTCCCTCTTTCAACAGGAAGAGCCACGAGGTCACACTGCACAGGGTGGTGGCCACAGATACAATGGCTCTGGCACAGAGATGACATATGGAAGTGGACAGACAGTCTCCAGTGCCACTATTCTTAGCCAATTTTCAAACTGCTTCTGAACACAGAGAAGAGGAGGAGTGGGGAGGAAGATTAGTGTGCCAGGGCCTGTATTTCTTCATTGTCCCAAATATTCTGTATGGATGTCCCATGCAGAATGGACATGGACAGCAACTTCCAGACAATGTTCCATGGACTCAGGGATTCTACACCAGCCTGTGGTAAATGCCCCCAAATATGAATCAATTGTTTGACTAACTGGGTAGTCAAGACCCCAAACGCAAAACTGATGTGAGTTACTTGGAAGCTGAGAGCCAAGTACTTGACTATGATGAGGAAGTGCTCCAGGCATTGCATGTAACATGGAGGGTGGCCTCCTGGGTTTGTGTGGCACATTGCATGTGTGCTAAGAAACAGGCACTCTGGCTGCATGTCTCTGTGCCCAGGATGGTTCCAGTGAGAGTTCTGGGTGTGGACAAGTGAATACAGTAGCTTGTAGGACTTTTAAGAGGTCAGGGGTGGCCATCCTATTCATATTCATGGGGTGTCTCAGGGTTTCTATTGATGTAAAGAGACACCATGACCGCAACAATTTTTTTTTTTTTGACTGCGGCAATTCTTATAAAGGAAAACATTTAATTGTCATGGCTTACAATTCAGAGGTTTAATCTATTTTCATCATGGTGGGACATGGTGGCAGACATGGTGCTGGAGAAGGAGATGAGAGTTTTGCACCTTGATATGCAGGCAACAGGAAGTAGTCTGAGATTGGGCATGGCTTGAGCATATATGAGACCTGAAAGCCCACCTCCACAGTGATATACTGCCTCCAACAAGGCCATATCTACTCCTACAAAGCCACACCACCTAATAGAGCCATTCCCTTTCAGGGCCATTTTCTTTCAAACCACCACACGAGGACCTCACCCATTCAGTCTTCTGAGGGGGTGTGTGCCATCTTTTTTGTTTTGTTTTGTTTTTCGAGACAGGGTTTCTCTGTGCAGCTTTGGAGCCTATCCTGGCACTCGCTCTGGAGACCAGGCTGGCCTCGAACTCACAGATACCTGCCTGCCTCTGCCTCCCGAGTGCTGGGATTAAAGGCGTGCACCACCAATGCCCAGCTGTGTATGCCACATTTTAATTGACCGTGAGAAGCTGCTATGTCAAAATATTAATGAAGTCTCATTTTAAAGGTAAAACTAGGAATGATCCAGATCTTCTTCCCTCTGCCTTCCCCTGGCCCATGAGCACAGGTGCATCTCAAGAAGTGGAACAAAGGTCATGTCCTGTCTCTCCAGCAGACAGGTGGGAAGAACTGTACTGTAGCCACATGGTGACTACACATCCAGATGCCTCTGTCCTGTCCACATTGGCTTTGAAGGGGAGAGGTTTTATTTGAGGCCTTTCTCATGTGCGCTGGGCAGATGCTCTGCTACTGAGCTTGGAGTAATAACAGGGTCTACCACAGCGACATTCCACACATGCGTCCTCTCCGTCATGTGCTGGATTGTGTTGCTAAATGTTCCTGCAGCTGGGGAAACCCACACAGGCAGAACCTCAGTGTTTTCCATGAAGAGCCAGACAGTGGCAGCTGTGTGCTTCGTGTGGTCAGTGCACAGTACACACAGGGCAATCCCTAAAGTACAGTCTCCAGGGAGCTAGAAAGTGGCAGGACCCTTCTTCAGTCCACAAATCTTGGCACTCCTTTTCTCTTTCCTGGCCTCAGCTTTCATAATGCAAGTTTTCTCTTCCCTAGCCTTGTAATCTAAGGAGGAAGTGATGGCTCCCCATAATAAACCAGGGCACTCAGAACCCCTTCTTCTGGCTGCCGGGGCTTGTCCCTAGTCTGTGCCCAGAAGACACTCATTATCTTGTCTCACTTCAAGACAACTAGGTGGATGGGTAGCTGAGAACCTCCAATGAGGATATCAGAGCTGCCTCTTCCAAAGGCCGGGGGAGGAAGACATGGGGGTCTTATGGTAGGTGATATAGTCTTTTGGGCTTCTGTAGAAGAATACCATAAACATAGTGGCTTAGAACCCAATCACAGAAAAGGAGTGACTAGAACTGTCACACAGAGGGTAAGAATTTCAGTACATGAATTTGAGGAACACAGGCTTTGGGACTGTAACAGCTGTCCAGGATTGATGGTATGGTTTGTTTTCTGTGTTGACTCCATGCAGAGAGAGCCCATTTTCTTTGATGAACTAACTTCTCCCATTAATGAGTCTCCCTACAGCATGGAAGAGGTGGAGTTTGATTGGTTTTGGTTTTCTTCTCTAAATTACCAAGAGGATATTTTCTTTAAGTAACAGGAAGCAGCATCCCATCTAAAGGAAAGTCATTAGTCCATCAATGTCACCATCATGCTTCTTGTTCATGACTCACCCCTCAGCTCCGCCAGGCGAGGCCCCTGTGTTCTCAGTGGGAGTCAGTTACAGATGAGTGTGCCATCACATCCACAGACCACATATTCATACAGGGCTCAACATGGCATCATGGTCCCCAGGCCAGCCGCATAGACGATGGTGCCTGAAGGAGGCGTGTCTGCCCCTCGCAGTTCTTCAAAGCTTGTTAATTCTTAGACAGCTTGGTGTGAATATCTCTCTGGCATTTACAGTGTCTTTGCCACTCTGTCTCACCCACTCGGAACCACGCACCTGCAGAAGGAAGGCGAGCACGCAGCAGCAGATGTTGTGTGCCCTGGGGATGCTTAAATATGTGCTTGCTGTAGAAGGCATGTGTTACCCAACACAGTCCTGGGGGAGGAGGTGGGGGATGGGTTTTTAACTCTCCCCTCTCTCCTCTTTCTTCCTTTTCATTCCCCTTTCTTTTTCTTTGATCTCCTGTGGCACAGGCTGGCATTGGTCTCTATGTAGCTAAGGGTGACCTTGAACTCCTGATCCTCATGCCTAGTTTATGTGGTGCCAGTCTTTTGTGCACGCTAAGAAAGCTCTCTGTCAATGAAGCTATATCCCTGCCCCTTTTATCTTTAAGAGCAGGGTCTTGGTATGTTGTCTAGGGTGGATATGGTGGCCACTCCCAGGCACAGTCCCACTACTGACACTTAGTGTAGATACCCCCTGCTTATATAGCACACAATAGTTGAAAAACTTACGACGCTCAGATAACCCTCCTGCCTCGGTCTCTGAATGATGGGAATAACAGGTGCTGGAATGATAGGTGTATGCCACTGCACCCAATAAGCTTTCTCTCTCTCTCTCTCTCTCTCTCTCTGTGTGTGTGTGTGTGTGTGTGTGTGTGTGTGCGTGCACGAGCACGTGTGCACGCGCCCACATACCTGAGTTGTGTGTTGCGTACACATGTGTGCAGATGTGTGTGGGTGCACGTACATGCAGAGGCCCAAGTTTGACAGGTTTCTTCCCTGATCATTTTCCACTCTTGTCTATTTATTTTGGAGACAGGGTCTATTCTTGAACCTGAAGCTCATCAGTTTGGCTATGTTGGCTGGTCAGTTAACTTTGGTGGGCTGCCTGCCTCTGCCCTCCAACCTCCAGTGCTGGCATTACAGGAGCTCGGTGACTCCTTGGCTGTTTACAAGGGTGTTAGAATCTAAACTGAGGTTCTCATTCCTTCATGTCAGGCACTGTACCAGTAAGCCTTCTCCCTAGGCTCAGGCTTTATCTTTTAAAACAAACTCAGGAAGATGTTGGAACCTATATAGAAAAAACAAATGGAACAAACAACAAAAACAAGCCAACAGGTGAAGCCCAATGTGGTGGCACATGCCTTTAATCCTAGCATTTGGGAGGCAAAGACAGGGAGATCACTCTGTGGTCTAAAACCAACCAACCAAACCACAACAACAAAAACAAAGTGGATAGTTCTTGAGGAATGATGCCTGAGCTGAGGTTGACCTCCTGACTTCTTGCCTGCATACACACATGAACATGTGTACATGCAACTGCATGTGCATGCCTACACACAAAGAAATAAATATCTCTTTATTAAATCATCTTAGCTAATGGTGACATGCTGGCACTGCTCTGCCCTGACAGTAAAGACATTTAGTCTTTTTCTGGATGTCAGCTTTATATGCCCAGGTGACACATCACAAATCCCAGGGACAGTTCCACACAAAAGGGTGAGTGGCAATGTATCCACAGGCTCTAGCCTGCCACTAACTCTGATCTGGGGGTCCTTGACTAGAGTAAGTATGTAGGAGGGTGGCTCCCTGTCTTAATCTGTTTTCCATTGTTACAACAAAATATATGACACCAGTTTACTCATGGTGAGGGCCTTGTATGAAGCTATGGAGGAAGGGCATCAGGCCTGATTCCCAGGATGGGCACTCCCATTCATGAGGTGAGAATCAGGCAGATGAGGTCATCCCATGCATAGTTCCAGTGGTGTTGTCCAAGGCCTGGTGCTGTCACTTTTGAGGGTGCCTGTCCTGGTGGCTTCCCTCTCATAGTACCATGGGGCTTGCAAATCCCCAATTTTCCTTTAGCACTGTAACCCTGGCTGCCTTCCTGCCCAAGTCATGGCCCCAGACACGGATGTTCTCTCTGCTGTGGATGGTCTCTTTTGGGAGGAACCCAGGTGGAAGGCAGTTGTCATTATGGTCCTTATGACAACCACAGTCTCCCCACACCCACCCCAGCGGTGCCTCTCAGCTTGCTGTCTCTATCTGTATCCATCTAGACCAGGCAGGAAATTAAAGTGGGCACCAGGACCTTGGCAATAAATAGCTCAGCCCTGAGGCTCCTGTCTGCAAAAAGGAACGTGATCTGGGACCTCTTTTCAAATCGGGGGAACTCAGGCTACTTCTATCTCTGGATATGAAAGGATGGGTTCAGCAAGGAGAATGCAGAGGAAGACAAAGAGGGAAGAGATCAGACCAGGAGCCCATGCCCTTGGGGACATCAGCAGAGCATTGTTGAACAGCTCCCCCATGGCCTTGGGTGGGGTTCCAGGCCTCCTTAAACCTCAGATTCCTAATCTGTAAACTAGGGACAGTGACAAGCCTGCCAGGTGGCTCTTGTTAAAATTAATTAAGTCAATCCAGACATCATGAAGCACCCCTTTAATACCAACACTCAGGAGGGGAGGCTAAGGCAGGCAGATCTCTGCAAGTTCAAGGCGAGCCTGGTCTACACAGAAAGTTCCAGGACTACATAGATAGATCCTGTCTCAAAAAAAAAAAAAAAAAAAAAAAAAAAAAAAAAAAAAAAAAGCTGGGCTGTGGTGGCGCACGCCTTTAATCCCAGCACTTGGGAGGTAGAGACAGGCAGATCTCTGTGAGTTCAAGGCTAGCCTGGTCTACAGAGTGAGTTCTTGGGAAGCCAGGGCTACACAGAGAAACCCTTACTTTAAAAACAAACAACAACAAAACCAAAATATAGACTGAAAAAAAAAAGAAATTAAATAAATCAAACCCATCAGCCACCTTTGAACTCATAGAGATCCACCTGCCTCTGCCTCCTGAGTGCTGGGATTAAAGGCTTTTGCCATCATGCCTAGACCAGAATATTGTTTACTTAAGATCCTCTTTCCTACCCCCTGTCTTAATGTAGACATGTCTAGCTGTAAATATCCCTCTTGCTCATTGCTGAGCTTTTCACATTAGCTAAGAGATGTAAGGAGCCTAGGCATTAGCCAAACACATGGACAGAGAATAGTGTCACATGAGGAGTGGTGGCACATGCCTGCAATCCCAGAACTTGGGAGGTACTGTCAGGGAGAATACCACTTCAAAGCCATCATGGGCTACCTTGCAAGAGCCCATCTAAAATATCAAACAAACAATGTTGTGCGGATACACACTGCAGCCTTTAAAAGGATGCTGTCTGTGATATCATGGGTGGGCCTGGAGGACATTACACTAAGGGAAATGAGCCAGGCACAGAAAGACAAGGGCCGCATGATCTCGCTCTTAGGTGGAATCTAGAGCTGAACTCCTAAAATCGAAGAGTAGGAAGAGTGACGGCTACTACACGTGAGGTGGTAGGGTGGGATGGAGAGGTATTTATCAAAGGTCATGAAGTGTAAGGTGGGCAAAGTTCAACACTGTACTGCAGAGTGGTGACCAAACTAAAAACAACTGCAGCTTGCTCTTCAAATTTGCTGAAGGAGATTTTAAACGTCCCAATCACAAAAGAGCAATAAGCAAGGTGACAGATTTGTTAATGAGCTGATAAAATTATCACACATTGTACAAATATATCAAAACATCACATATCCTATAAATATGTGATTATTTGTCGATTAAAAATTCAGGCTGGAGAGATGACTTAATCGTTAAAAACACTTAGTGTTGTTGCGGAGGACCCTGGTCTGATCCCCAGCACCCACATGGTGGCTCATAACCCCTTGGAACTTCAGTTCCAGAGAATCTGACGCTCTCTTGTGGCTTCCAGAGGCTCCTGCATGCACACAGTGTACATACTGACAAGCAGGCAAACACTACACATAAATAAAAGTAAACAAAAAGAGTGGGGCGGTGATGGCACACACCTTTAATGCCAGTACTGGGGAGGTAGAGGCAGGAGGATCTCTGTGAGTTCAAGGCCAACCTGATCTGGGAGGAGGGCAAGTGCCAGGACAGGTTCCAAAGCTACAAAGAAACCCTGCCTCAAAAAACCAAATCAAACCAAACAAACAAAAAAAACAAAACAAAACAAAACAAAACAAAACAAAAGAATTACATGAAGCACCACTTGACAGTGGACTGCTGTAAGGTAAGCTACTTCTGAAGAAACAGCAAGTGAGGAAATAGCTTTCAATGGAGCAACATGACAAAGACCACCTCATGCCTGTCTGTCCCTCATCTGCCTGGACACCCCAGCCCCACAGTAAAGCACCTTCTCAGAGTACTGTTCAACACATGGCCTTCCCCGGTGTTTAGTGTTCTCCTTATCCGCATTTCAACTCCTACCTGTTGCCAGATGTGACTCTCACCAAGGTGTGTTTCCTTGTTGCTTGCTAATGCTTGGATCAGGAATCTCCCAGAGGCCCATGCTCTGAAGGCTTATTTCCAAGGGTGATGCTGTGGGGGAAGTGGCAGAGCTTACCGGGAGGCCCTTCAGTGATGAAGGTATACCTTTGAAGGGCATGGTGGGATCCTTGATACATACACGTGCACTCTCTCCCTCTTCCCTTCCCTGGCCACGATGTAAACACTTAACTCCACCATGTGCTCATCCTCACATGGCCTACGACAATGGGGCCAACCAAACATGGACTCAAGTCTCCGCAGCCATGCGCCTGAATGAAACTTTCCACATTATAAGTTGGTTCTTGACCATTTGTGACTGTGACAAGCTGGTGGGCACACCCTGCTCCTGGGGAAGGGTGGCAGCATGCACTGACCAGCCAAGAAGAAAGGCCTGCTTTCCAGCTGCCTGACCTGAGTGGCATAGGCGTTTGCTTTGTCCATCTCTATCTTCAGCCAGTCTCTCTGCCACTCAGTGCTGCCATTTCTTAATGATGACAGGCCCTGTTTCTCAGCCATGCATGGGTCTCCAGTCCCCTCTTCCCACCGGAGCTGTGGACCTCAAGAGATTCTTTCCAAGACAGGTACTAGGGCCTGTTTTGGCCCTCCTCCCAGAAAAAAGAAAAATATCTAAGTCCAAAAATGCAGTCAGATTTTGACCATCTTTGGAAATAGCGTCACTGTGGATGTTATTAGTTATCGTGAGGTCACCCCGGACTCCAGAAGGCCCTTGGTCTCATATAGCCAGTGTCTTTACATGAAGGCTCATGCAAAGATAGACACACAGGGAGGTGTGTTGAAAGGATGAAAGAGATGGCTGTAATCTCAGGAAAGCTGAGGATTGTCACCCCAACAGCAGGAACTTGGAGTGACCCAATGACAGGTCCCTTCTGCAGAAATAATTTGAGACAAGAGGCTGAATTTTTTTTCCTTTCCCCAGTAGGCTTGACTCCAAGCTGTGTGACCTGGGATGCATACTTGTCTTCTCTGTTCCTGTTTGCTTCTGTATAAGGACAATGATAGCACCCACTCCCGAAATTAAATGCTATAACACCACAGACAACCTTGCCTGATCATCATGAAGGTCAGCTGCATTGTCAACTGGGGCCCCACTCTGCTTATCTTTATGCCTTCTGCCTCATCCTGTGCCCTTATTGAAAACTTAATTTTCTTCCACCCAACCTAATCTTTTTGCACACATTGGATTCAGCTCATTCACCCACTGCTGAGCAATTCCTCCTTAGAGTCGGTGGTGTCAGAGATGGAACAAAGGTGAGAGCTCTGTGGGCTGGACAAGTGAGGGAAGACAGTTTTCCTTTGAGGAAATAGGGTACGTAGAAAAAATGTTATTCGAAGGCTAAAAGGCTTCCTGGCTGGACTCAATTAAGCCTGCAGACTTCACAGCTGATTAGAATCTCATACTAGCAGCCCTGGCAGCCCTGATTGCAGTGGGTGGGGCTCGCCCTTAGGCACCCTCTTTCTTAATCCCCCCTGCAGGTCATTGAAAATAAGCCTGGCTGTAGCAGAGCTCCTGGGGGAGATGACTGATGACCGTTTTAGAAGGTCTCCCCTCTCCACTTTGATTTAAAGCCAGTAAGAGATTTCACAGACAATGCACATCCATAGGGAATAAGAGAACAGGAATAAGAGAACCCACCTGCCACCCCACTGCACACCCCTGGGGCCCAGCAGGCGTGAGACACACTGTCAAGTATGCAGCGTCATCAGATAGACTGTTGCTACCCACAGCTCCGAGTCTGTGAGGGATGTGCACACAGTTGTTTCCCACATGGTTGTAGCTTGAATATGAAATGTCCCCCATACTCTCTTACATTTGAACACTTGATCCCCGGCTAATGGTATGTTTGAGGAAACTGTGACTTCAGGATGTGAGCCTCACTGGAGGAAATGGATCACTGTGAAAAAATTATTTTTGTTTGTTTGGATTTTTTGGGTTTTTGAGATAGTGTTTCTCTGTGCAGCTTTGTAGACCAGGCTGGCCTAGAACTCACAGAGGTCTGCCTGCCTTTGTCTCCTGAGTGCTGGGACTAAAGGCAGGCACCACCACTGCCCAGCACTTCGAAGGAATCTTTAGGGCATTTTATTCTAATCTGGGGTCTATTTCCTCTCCACTTTTTACTTTCTATTTCACCTAGATGTTATTACTGAATTTAGGGTCACACTCTGTGCCCCAACAAGCCAATTAAAAAGAGCCAAATTAATAGTGAAAAAAAGAAATGGGAAGTTTATTCAGTGTGTCCACATTGGGAAGAGAGACAGATCCAGTGACCCCTCCCCCACTCGAGTGCATCTTAGAAGACTGCATTGCTAAGCAGTCCTGATCAAGGCGTTGTCCTTCTATCACTGTATCGGTTCCACTCTTGCAGGGTGGCCTGCAAACCTTTTTCAGGAGGAAAGCTTCTGTTTTAGCTAGCCCAAGCTTTAGGCTTTTTCATTTTCTTTTACTCTTTTTTTTTTTTACTTTATGTTTATGGTTGTTTTACCTGCATGTATGTCCACATACCACATACCACATGCATGCCTGGTGCCCACAGAGGTCAGAAGAGCACATTAGAGTCTCTGGAACTGGGGTTATAGATGGTTGGAAGCTGCTATATGGGTGCTGGGAATCAAACCCAGGTCCGAATTCAAGGAAGTGAAGGGTCCCAGCTTGGACGGAGCTTGGAGTTTTGGAACAGAGCAACCTCCCTACACGCCTTCCCCTCTGTGATAGACTGTATCCTTTCAAACTAAGAGCCAAGATAAGCCTTCCTCTCTTAAGTTGCTCTTGTCAGGCATTTGGTCATAACAAGAAAAATAAGGAATACAGGGCCATTTTCATTTCAAGATGTCAAACCTCCTGTGTGCCCAGTCAGGCAAGAGAACTGAAGCTCAGAGGGTGATGAGATATGTCCAGGCCCCTCACACCAATCTAAGGAGTTCCTTTCTTCCTCTGTCTTCTTCAACAAACTTGGATCCCTGTGAGAGACTCTGATGTGGTTTGGAAGACAGCACTCTGGAAATGGCCACTGGATTGCTGCTGCACTGTTGGGACTCGATAGAAGAAAGCAATTCCAGACAAGACCCAGCTGCTGGGAAGGCATCAAAGGGAAGAGGAACTTTTGGAAACAGGATGTATGAGAACTTGTGGGCCTGCCAGGGCAGCATTCTGGCCAACATCACACTCTGTGATCGCTGGGGGAACAAGAGATTCAGTGTCTTATTTCTACTTCCCCCCAGCGCTGGAGATTGAACCCCAGATCTTGCACATGCTAAGTAAGTGCTACAACACTGAACTCTATCCCATGCTTTCCTAGTAATGTCTTTGTCTTGAGAGGTATTCCCATTAATGGGGTGCCACTCTTGGTGAGAATTTCTAAGGTATAAGTTCACATAGCTAACCAGGAGATAACCAGAGATTCCCCATAGGCAGTCTACAGACAAAGTAAGACTGTACTGGCTTACCATTACAGTCTTCTAGGGCAGGACTTCTTAAAAAATTTGCACTCACAACTCCTTTTTATCCATTTTTTTCCATGACCCCAGAAATATACAGGTGTATAAAATAGGTGTGCAATTCATAGAGAAATTTATTTTAAAACAAGTATTTGATATATGTATATTTTCACCATTTATTAAAGATGAAAACCAATTTGCATTCTAATGAGGTGGTATGTTTATTTTTAATATAAAGTGAAAGACCCCCAGATCCCTAAGGGCCTCAGGATCCCGAAGAGCCCCAAGACTCAGAAAACAGACCAAGAGCTGCAAAAGCAAAAGGGTTTATTGAACGAATGTGCATTCGGGTGTCAGCAATATCGGGAAAGCTGCACACCCCAGCATGGGGTGCAAGCTCCTTATATAGGACAAAACCGCGGATAAGCATACAGGCAAGGGGCACAAAGTGATTGATTACAAAGTATGATCTCATGTTAAAAGTGGTCACCCAGGTGTGACCTGCTTTTCTACAAAGGAAAAACCACAGAACGTACCCTGAAAAGTCCTTGACTGTCTGTTGGCCAGCCAGGTGTGACCCTAAGAGGGTTGTCTTGGCCGTCTAAACCATAGGATGTGCCCAGGGTTGGGGCCAGCTTCCTTGTAATGGGCCAAGGCCTGGGAAACTTTTTCTCTCTGCGAACTAAAATCTTTCAAAAGAATTAAATATTGGTTAAAAATTTGATACTACAGGACACAGAGCATCTTCAGTGTTTTTTGGAGTTAATTGTTTTGACTTTATCATCATGTTTGGGGCCATTTTGGAAATTGTTGGAAATTCTGTTCTAATCCCAGGTAAAAATTGTTTTAATACATTAGCAGTTCAAACAGCAATTTCAAAAATAAGAGTATTCTGGGGGCTGGTTGTGGTGGCACATAGCTTTAATCCCAGCACTAGAGAGTAAGAAGTAGACAGTTACCTGTGAGTTCAAGGCCAGCCTGGTCTACAAAACAAGTTCCAGGCTGGCCAGAAATACTCAGTGAGAACCTGTCTCATATCTAGATAGATAGATAGATAGATAGATAGATAGATAGATAGATAGATAGATAGATAGATACAAGTTCCAGGCTGGCCAGAAATACACAGTGAGAACCTGTCTCATATCAAGATAGATAGATAGACAGACAGACAGACAGATAGATAGACAGACAGACAGATAACTTAAAAATCGAATATTCTGTTGGGCATGGTGGCTCACACCTGTAATCCTAGCATTTAGGAAGCAGAGGCATTGCTGCAAAATTGAGGTCAACAAAGTCTACAAAGAGAGTTTGAGGCCACCTGGCTATGTAGCAAACAAGGGCTGGAAAGGTGGCTTAGCAGTTAAGGACACTGGCTGTTTGTTCTTCCAGAGATTCTGAGTTCAAATCCCAGCAACTACATGGTGGCTCACAACCATCTATAGAGGGATCTGATGATGACCTCTTTGGGCATAAAGTCACACATGCAGATAGGGCATTCATATACATAAAATAAATAAATATTTTTTAAAAAACAAAGAAAACCAAAATAAAATAACAATTTTTTTTCAAAGCCTGTTTTCAAATATTTTTTCCCCCAGTTTTACTAAATTCCAGTTGTTTCCATGAAGACACGAGTTTACTTAGCCCTCCTCAAGATGGCGCCATTCGTTTCCATTCCCCCAAGGCGCTCCCCTCAGTGTGGCATCTGATGCGTCGAAAGCTATTTCCGTCTGTTACAAGACGACGACAATGCCAGTCATTCTCGTCGCACTTCTGCTCTCTTCATGACGACCGACCGCAGCGATCAACTTCAACCCTCTGACCTTCTCAAAATGGCGACGAGCATAGAGCCACTTCCAAGATGGCGCCGAGATCGTAACTCTGTGTCGCAAAATTACGTAAATTCAGCGTCGCTACAAAAACACTTCCGGTTCCGCCGCAGGAAGCCTGACGGAGACAGCAGGGAGTCTAGGTTTTGGGACCCGGCGCCCGGGCAGGACGATGGACCGAAAGAAAAAGCCTCTGGATGTTACAGCCTCCTCGGTGAGTTCGAGTGTGGCTTAGCTACGTGCTTCCCACCGCTTTTCTCAGTGGAGAATGGCGACCTAATTGTTGCCTCTCGCAGGTCAGGAGGGCCTGGATTCACCGTCTGACAGGGACTCTTGACTGGTTTTCTCCTCAAGGGGACACACAACAGTTTCCTTTTTCACAGCATCCCTGACCCCCACTTCGTCAGGCACTTGGACTAGGCTCGCCCCACAGACAGGTCCCGGAAGCCGTCCTCCGGGGGATCTCAGAATGCATCCCCTGCGGGTCGGCCGCCTCAGTCCTGCCAGGTCTCGCTGTTTGAGGAGACCTGGAGGATGTGTGTCCTTTATGGCTTCTCCAGTCCAGAGATCAGCAAAGTCCTTCTCCAGCATTGGGGTGCGATTCGATTCCCCAGGACTCCAGAGTAGCTAGGGTCTCCGTAGCAAGAGCAGAAAACTTTTAAATACTGTACACATTTTTGTACCAGCGCTTCCTATGCGCTTTAGGATGTAAGTGCTTATTAAACGTCACTCTTCATTGATGAAGTTGACACCCAAACGTGAATCCTGGTTTCCTCAATTTACATACAGATTTGTTGTGAGAACCCCGGTTACTCAGCTCGATTGGCTACAAAACGTTTGTTTTTCTATTACCTCAGAACAAATTGCCTAACTTTTGACTTTAATCTTGAATTTACCAAGACTATGAGTATACAAGGGGAGAACATACCTTGTTGTGTCTAATGTTTGTCGGAATTTGAATTCAGTACTTGTAAACTAAATTAAGCAGGGTGTAGTTGCACATGCCCTTTTACCCCAGTATGTGAGAGGCAGAGACCGTTGACTAGATCTCTGTGATTCAGAGGACAACCTGAGCTACATAGTTTCAGAATATCCAGGGCCACACAGTGAGACCCTGTCTTTAGAAACCAAAACAAAACAAACTAAAGTCAGATTATCCAGAGGATAACATTTTCAATAAGTATATTACAAATGAAGTCCAGGAATTGGTCATTTTGTGAGCTAAATCCAGAAGTAGTTGTAGGGTAGAAAAATATATAACTAGATAATAGATGCATTTAAGAAGAGTTAAAAGCTGGGTGTTGGTGGTGCACGCCTTTAATCCCAGCACTCGGGAGGCAGAGGCAGGTGGATCTCTGTGAGTTCGAGGCCAGCTTGGTCTCTGGAGAGTGCCAGGATAGGCTCCAAAGCTACACAGAGAAACGCTGTCTTGAAAAACCAAACAAACAAAAAAAGAGTTAAAAGGCAAAATTTTCTTTCTTTTTTTCTTTTTGAAGAATTTTGAATATTGGGTCCTGGAGTGAAACTACTTTACATTGTTAAAATCCCTGCCAGCAGTACCTTAAAATGTATTTCTTTTAAATAGGAATCACTGAACTTAGTCATTAAAAAAAAAATACAGATTTATGGGGCTGGAAAGATGGCTCAGAGGTTAAGAATACTGGCTACTCTTTCAGGGGACTCTGCTTTATTCCCAGGACCCACATGGCAGCTTGCAACTGTCTGTAACTCCTGTTCAAGGGACTCTGACACCCTCATACAGATATACATGCAAGCAAAAACACCAGTGCACATAAAAATAAAAAATAAAAGGAATCACTTAAAAAAAGATTTACTTTGTGTGTAACTGTTTTGCCTGCACCTTCATATGTGAAACAGGTATGCCTGGTGCCCTCAAAGCCAGAAGAGGGCACTGGGTTCCCTGGAACTGGAGTTAATGCATGGATGTTTGTATACCACATGTGGGTTCTGGGAACCTAACCTGAGTCTTCTGCAAGAGCTGCTGACTCATTTCTTTAGCCCCTGAGCTCAGTCATTTTTATTTTTCTTGTCAGCCAGTAGTATCTGATTTACAAATGACTGTACATATAACCACTTGCCATTATATCACCCCCACCCCCACCCCAACCCCATACTGTTAGAGTTAATACAGCTTAGTGGTTAGTGCAAGTATTTGGCCAGCTGCCCCATTCTCTTCATCTGTGCTTCCCTATCCCATTTTTCAACCCTGTGATTCAGTTAAACTTAACCTTTTTAAAACAAACTAAGTCACTTGGCAGTGGTGGTCCTTGCCTTTAATCTCAATATGCAGAGGCAGATAGATCTCTGTGAGTTTGAAGCCAGCCTATAGAGTAAGTTCCAGGACAGCCAGAGCTACACAGAGGAACCTTATCTCAAAAAACCAAAACCAAACCAAACCAAACCAAAACAACAGTAACAAAAACAAGTAAAACTTGAACCTGTATTTCTCCTTATGTGTCCCACAAACAGAAAGTGCTTCAGAAATTAGTTGAATCTTATCTGAACATGTACATTTCATTTGTTTACTTTACTGTATGGCTTTCCCCTTGGCAGAAAAGAGGGTTGAGTGATAAAAGTTGGAGTAGAGCTATATTTGTAGCAAAACTACAATGAAGCCCAAAGCTGTTTAATTTTGTATGGAGTTCTGTATTTAAACTTGTGTTTCTTGTCCATGTTCAGGAAGCTGAAATCTTCCTTGGAGAATTAAAGTTGCTTAGCAATCCAGTCACCTGCCGCCAGAAGTGAATTAAATATTGTTGTTTACTTTTTTGTTTTATTCTAGTTGGTAGATCTTAAAGCTGAGCTCTTCCGAAAACAAGAAGAATTCAAACAAGAGAAACTTCTGAAAGATTCTGGAGTTTTTGGAAAACCAAAGACAACTAATAAGGTAAACATATCTCTACTGATTCCAAATATGGGAGAATTGCATCATATTTTAAATATTTGAAAAATGTCAGTAGTTATCTATAAATAAAAAGATGTTAAAGAAAAAAATCCCTGACTTATCATTGAACATTTGAATAAACTGTTAAACAGTACAATTAGTAAGATTATTTAATACTCTTAAAAAAGATTTATTTTACATATGTGTGTATACTTATATTATGCATGTGTATGCCATCTGTGTGTGGGTGCCTTCAGAGACTAGAAAAGGATGTTGAATTTCCTGGAATCGGAGTACTATGTGAGTCAAGCAGTGTGGGTGCTGGGAACTGCATTCAGATCCTCTGCAAGAGCAGTAAGCCCTTGTAATGAATGCTAAGCCATCTATCCAGTCCCAGTATTCTTCTTTCACATGATGTTAATAAGTGGATTGTTTACATTCTCATGGAAGGTTGGTATGTATTTTGTGTCCAAACAGAGATAAACAATTGTAAAATATAGAAATAGACTTAAAATATGAAAGACTTTAAGAGCTTTAAAGTTTTTATATACAGTAATCTACTATATTTCTTTGTATTTTGCTCATGTTCATTAGAATATTGAATGTGATGTTGTAATCAGTCATGGGTAAAAGTCAGTTGAGAAAGTATCTCAGTCAAGTTCAGAAATTCTTTAGGTGATTGAGGACTTTTCTTCAGCTCCAGCTTTGTCATGTGTTTATCATGTCTGCTGAGGGCTGTAAGTAAGATATAAGAATAAGTAGTTGTTTGATGACTCATGAGCTCTAAGAATTTTCTCTCCTTTTTGATGTACACAAGTTGAGACTGCTTTGTGATCATGTGGTTTTATTTTGTTCTTGTTCTTTTGAATCACTCTCCAGAAGCCAAGTATCTGGACCAAGCAGAATGCTGGTGTTTCCAGTCGAGCAGAGAAGGATGCTGAACAGAAGCTTGAGGAGCAGAAGACTTTAGACAAAGCAAGGTAGTTACACCTGAAAGGGGAGTTACCAGACCAAGAGCTATTTTCCAGATGTTACTCTCCCTGATGTACAGATCTGATAGCCATCCTTCTAGCCATGTGGTCTGTAAATGTAAATACAGTGTCCCTTGATTTCTAAGGACTATTGGTTGGCTCTAGGATCCCACTCTTCCTCAGATGCCAAAGCTCAAGGATGCTTAAAATAGATAAAATATTGTGTGTGGCCTCTGAAAACATCCAGTATACTTTAAAGTCTTTTCTAGATTACTTGCTATGCCTAATATGGTGTAAATACTTTGTAAATAGTTGTTATTCTGTATTGTTAGGGAATAATGCCAAAAAGGAAAATCTGTACAGACAGATACATAGTATACATTAGCAACAATATAACATTGTTTTGGAATTTTTTTTTTCCTTCCAGTTAGTTGAATCTGGAGATGTGGAGTCTAGGTATGGAGAGCCAGCTGTCTTCTAAAAACGCTATAATTTACACATACCCGTTGTTTTACAAAAAAGAAAAAAAACTAACAAAAAACAAAAGAAACAACTTCAGTTTAGAAGATGAAATAGGGTCCTGTTTTGAGCTTTTATCACATACTAAAAATATATCAACAATAAAATTGTTTTTAATTTGGAAAATAACTATTTGTTCTGGGAGTTGGCCAGCATCCTCTCAGAACTTCTGGTTCTGCTTCTTGGTGCTGGCAGCCTTGGTGATCTTGAGTACATTGAAGTGCTCTGTCTTATTCAGACCTCCACCCTCCTACAGTGACAATGTCAGTGGTCTGTAGATTCTTGAAAAGGGGACTGGTATACAGCTATGTTCTTGTGGTGCTTCTCAGAGCAATTGTGTTTTTGGATGTAGTAGATGTAGTTCTAGCAGAAGACAGTGGTCCTCTGCACCTTCATCTTGGTTACAACACCAGACAGGATCTGCTCTTGGATGGAGATTTACCAGTAAAGAGGCATTTCTTGTCTGTTTAGGTGCCCTTGATGGCCTCTTTGAGCATCTTGAAGCCTAGACTGATGTTCTTGAAGTACTGAGGGAGCCTTTCCTTGCCAGTAGAACCCACTTCTTTTTTTTAAAAGACCATGGGCTGCTTTTTGGTAAGCACGGTTGGTCTGAGTGTCTGTCATCTTTCCAGCAGCCTGAGAAAAAGAAAAAGCTGTATCAACAATTTTTTTTTTTTTTTTTTTTTTGAGACAGGGTTTCTCTGCATATCCCTGCTTGTCCAGAACTCAGTCTGTAGATCAGACAGGCCTTGAACTCAGAGATTCTCCTGCTTCTGCTTCCTGAGTACTGGGATTAAAGGCTTGGGCCACCACCACCTGGCCTATATCAACAATTTTTTAAAACTTGTATTTTTAGGGATGGAATCCCATGGTCTTGTCCACTGAGCCACATCTTCAACTTAACACGTTTTAAAGAAGTGTCCCATGGGCCCTACTCCCCATACTGGGTCGCCTTGCCCAACCTCAGTACATGGGGACGTGTGTAGTCTTACTGCAATTTGATATGCTATGTTTTGTACTCATGGGAGACCTGTCCTTTCCTAAACAAAAACAGTGGAGTAGATCGGGGGACTTGGAAGAAAGGAGGGAGGGGAAACTGAAAATGAGATGTTATATAAACAAACAATTAATTAAAAGAAAAAAGAAGTGTCCCATGGTGTGTTCCAGGGTAGATGATAGGACATTAGTATTTAGAGACCTCAAAACTTTGCCTTCCAAACAAAGAATATAATTAAAAGAAGGATAAAGGAACATTCTAATACCTGTCTCCTAAATTCACTAATTAGCATATTGTCGTTTGCTTTCCTCTGTCCTTACCCAACACCTGTAGAGGAAGACTTTAAGTGCCATGATAATTTACCTGTGATATTTCGGTATATATCTATCTGAACAAGGACATCATACTACTATATTTAATACTACTGTGTGGCTCATATTTTAGATCTTACCAGTTGTCCCAGGACAACTATGTTATAAATAGGTTTTGTAAAAATTCAGGCAGAATTCATTAAGTGAGTTCCAGGACAGCCAGGGCTGTTACACAGAGAAACCCCATCTTGAAGAATCAGGGGGAAAAAAATTCAGGATTCAAAGATTATATTCCATTCATGCCTTTAGTTCTCAAATCTCTCCAGTTCTTTTCCCTTTTGTTGTCAGTTACCCTGTTGAAGTTTACCCAGGCCAGTTTTTATTTCTGCCATGTCCCATGTCTGAATGACATTACATTAAAGTTTTTTTACGAATACTATGTAGGCTTTGTGTCTTACGTGAATCTTACCAGAGGTTCATAATTGTCAGTTTGGATCATTATTGGTAATGAGTTTGATCACTCGATTAGAAAAAGTCTGGTAGAGTTCTCTACTGTGAAGATGACCTTTTTCTTATGTGGTTAATAGTAACCTGGGGTGGGGAACTTTGAGACTAAGCATCCTGGTCACTAATATATTTCCATGTGTGGTTTGTATTGTTGGCAAGCCTTGCTGCTGCTGAATTTTTAGTGGGTTTCCTCTGTTTATTAGCTAGCAATCTTTTGTAAAGAACAAGCAGTAGTCTGTGCTTGGAGAATTCCAAATTGTAACGTCTACTGTAATAGTCATCTGCTTTTGTACATGATAAGAACTATGCAGCTTCATTGGACTGGGGAGATGGCTCAGTTAGCAAGGTGATTTGCTGTACAGCCATGAGGGCCTAAGTTAGAGCCTCAAAATCCTCATAGAAAAGTCAGGCATGGTAGTGTAGATTTGTAATTCCACTGCTGAGGAGCAGAGGAGCAGAGGCAGGCAGATCCCTGGGGCTTAGTGTCCAGACAGCTTAGCTTCTTTAGGGAGTTCCAGGTTCCACTAAGAGACCCTGCCTCAAAAACAAGGTGGATAACTCCTAAGGAATGACACCTGAGGTCAGTCTCTGACCTTTACATATACAGTCATACATGGGCACCCAAAGGAACACACACACACACACACACACACACACACACACACACACACACACACACACACACAGAACTTCCTTGCTAACTTACATGACAGTGAAGATGAGATGGTTTTACTTTGTGTTATCAAGTTAATTTTTGTGACAACCCATAGAAGCAATAAAAAGAATTTGCTTTTCTATCAGTCTATAGGAGCTGAGACACAGAAAGGTTAAGTAACTTGTCATAATCATATGACCCCCCCAGGGACTTTGTAGTCTCTTCGTGCCATTAGGAGTTAAATTTCCCATTATGATTGATGAGATCATGACACAGATGGCCTCTTTGGGGCTTCTGTTTTTAGGCAATTGAAGAATTTCTGGACCTTTTAGCTTGTCATTACAGGCTAAGTACCACCAACATTATGTGAGCAGAGAGGCTGCTTTGTTGACATAGAGTTGTCTTATATTAGGATGTGGCTTGAATGTATTATTTGTGCTATTGAAATAGATACTGTCATGTTTTTAACACATATAAGTTGGTATAAAGAAGTGTAATAAGACACAAATGACCAGGACCCTGCTCTAAAAGCACTATGTCAAAGAGGCTTGCTTTGAATCTGATGATCCTTTTAGAAAATTTTTAATAGAAAAATGTTGTTTAGATACATCTCTCTTTTCACATGTAACTTAAGTGGCATTTAGAAGTTAGATTGTTGGAGCCTTAACTCAGTGCATCCCATTTATTCACTCATCAGATATTTATAGAGCAGTTACTTTGTACAGGTGTGGCTTTAGGTCCTGCTTTTGCTGATGAAGTACATGAGGTGGGTCTGAGGTCTCCTCAGGACAGGGCAGTCAGCACATGCTGTGCCCATCCTTTCATGGCAGGCCTCGGGAGGTGGCAGCTGTCAGGCTGATAGTTTAGTGGCAGAAGGGACAGTTGTAAGACCATTTCTAATACTTGTCTATTTTTTTTCCCTAGGGAAAAACTGGAAGAAAAGGCCAAATTATATGAAAAGATGACTAAAGGAGACTTTCCAGGTAAACCAAAGTTTACTTATATTTCTTTATTGTTTACAATTCATATAGATCCTCAGCATTATGTTACTTGTTTGAATGATTATAAGGGAGAACTTTAAAAAATCAAGTCAAAACTTTACTTTCAGTGACTACATAGAGACAAGAAAATATTCAATAATATTCTGATGGTCCACTGGGTGCCAGGCAGCTTGTGCCAGGAAGGGACTGGGGAGTATAGGAAGCCAGTTTTGCTGCCCTCACAGGAGATCTCATCTGGTAGAGGAGGAGAGCATAGTACCAGGAAACAGTTTAAATAGACCATCCTTGCATGTAGGGACAGCCATACATATTGCTAAAGATAAGGTGTGTAGAATTATAGTCCCATGTAGGCACTTGGGGTTATGCTGCCCCTTTTCCTGTTTTTCTCTCTGTTTTTAGTTTTATTTATGTGATGTGCTTTTTAAAAACTTCATGTTTTTGCTTTATTGCATTTTTTATTTGTGTGTATAAATATGATGTATGTGTATGTGTTAGTATGTGTGAGTGCGGCCTATGACACAGCATGGTTGTGTAGCATGTGTTGCTCCTCACCTCCTGCCTTGTTTGAGACAGAACCTGAGGGGGTTTATTCCCCCTCCTGTCTTGCTGCCATAGGATCACTGGGATGTGCTGCAAACTAGGCTTTATGTAGGCTCTGGGGATTGGAACTCAGGTCTTCACATTTGGTCAGTGAGTACTTACCCACTGAGTCATCTCACATTCTTACATTTATCCAATTGGGAAATTTTTACTTTTCTTTTGATAATCCCTTGCACCATTTCTTTTCTTTGCAGAATATTCATTTGCATTCCTCTTCTCTTTTTGTTTATTTAACTTTGATTCCTGTATTTCTCCCCTTTCCTTGCCTCTTTCCTTTGTCATTTATTATTTCTCTGTACCCTAAGTAATTTCAACTTCATGGCATATTCAATTAGTAGTTGTATGGTGTGCTTATAATAGCCTTAAATATTTGATATACAACTCCCTTTTGTCATCTCCCCCTGAAGTAGAAAGCAGAATTCATAGTTGGACAACAGTGTAAGAAACTTTCTGGACCAGTGTACACACTATTGGCAGGGGCAGGGAGAGCAAGTAGGGATTCAGGAAATTCCTAGAAGAAAATGGGTTTTGACCTGGTAAGCTGGAGAAAAGGACCCTTAGGAGAGGGTGGTAAGAGCAGATAGATCTTCAGAGAGGGGAGGGCTGGAGCTCAGCACTTCCATCTTGCCTAGCAAACAAGATGCCAGTGGGTGCGGGCTCTCATTTGCCTCTTCTCAGATGGCATCGCTCTTTTGTGCTTCAGGAGTCCAGAGTCAGGCATTCAGAGTGGTGATAGTGCTGCATTCCAAGAGGAACAAGGTAGTCATCTCCAGGATGCCTCACTGGTGTGTCCATCTGCATCTCACCTCTCAGAGAACATACTTCCCTTTTGAGATACTGTGTAGCTTTGAAAACTTTGTTTTATTCTTTTTTTCCCTTGGTTCAAAATTTCATTGTTACTATAGAAATCCAGAGGCTGGAGGGATGGCTTAACAGTTAAGATCACTTGCTGTGCTTACAGGAACAGAGTTTGGTTCCCAGCACCCGTGTTGGGCAACTCACAACTGACTCCAGCCACAGGAGAACTGATGTCCTCTTCTGCCTTCTGAGGGCACCTGTGCTCCCGTGCACCCCCTCTACCTCATATGTGTAATTATAAATAAAATGAAAACACAGTAACTCAGTCAAAAGGAATGTGGAAACTGGGTTTTGCCAAAGCTAGCAGACCCACCTTCTGATGCTTATATTGTACCTGTTTGTCTGAACTGGTTAAGTTTTGGAGCCTTAGTTGTCTTTGTCTCCACTGCAACACTGTAAAGGGGGATAGCACCACCACCTTGGTGATAGGGAGCCCAGTGTCTGTTGTAGCTCAGTCTCTGTCCTTAGGAAAAAAGACATGTTGAGTTCAGCCCTGTAGAGCCTGACTCCAGGCCTTATGTGAAAATGATGTCCACTTGTGAAAAGAACTGAGTACCTCTGTGTGTGTGTGTGTGTGTCTACCTGGAGCTCACTATGTAGACCAGGCTGACTTTGAACTAGAGATCTACCTGCCTCTGCCTCCTAAGTACTATAATTAAAGGTATGCACATCATGCCCCAGCTTCAGAGGACATTACCTGTGTTAGGACCTTTCAAGCACTTCCTACCACACATTAGTGTAAGAGTTAAATGATACAACTCATATGTTAAGAAAGACCTGTTACACCACAGCAAGAAAGGTTCACTATCTTAATTGGGAGACATGCTGTTCTGCTTCTCTCATGTGTGGGAAGCTGTGATGTGTTCAAAATCAGATGGCTGTGCTGTCTTAAATGGTCCTCTTGACCCCACAATGTCTTGATGACACAGCAGGAAACTCGAGGCTTTTAAAGTATTGTGGTCTATGTTTTGGATGGCTTATTTCAAGCTAGGTTCTCTGTGTCTGTGTCTTTCTTTGTAAAATGCCCCAGATGGAGGCATTGACTGGTGAACAGTCAGGCAGTGAGGCTACTTCTTAGTTCCAGCTATGATTTTCTTTTTTAATGCAAAGAATCTGTAAATCGATTTTTGTGCCCTAGACGAGGAAGTGGAGGACATGTACCTTGTGGATTTCACACAGAAGATTATAGACAAGCGAAAAGAAATGGAGGTGCTCGGTGCCACTAGAGATTCTCGAAACACAGAAGAGAAAGATGATGATGATGAAGAGTTTTCTGAAAAAGACATACCTCCTCCCAAAGACCCCAGCGAGGAATGGTGGGTAATATTGGGGACTAGATCAGAGTGATCCCCTCAGACTTGTATTAGCTTTTTGAGAATAATTTTCCTTGATGTTTACCACATCTCTTTTTCTTACTATGCATGGGTCTTTTGTTCCCAGGAACCAGCCCTCTAAGTTGGGATGAGCCAGTGTATGACTTGTATAGATTTAAGTGCACCAGTGGAGAGGTAACATCAATGACTGCAGATAAAAACTAAGCATCTGCTGTGCCCATTGTGGTGCTAGGCCCACGGTTCCTTGGACAGTGTATCAATGTCCTGTTCCCTTACCATGCAGCTGCTTTACCTGTGTGTTCTGGTTCAGATGTCAGGTCCTGGGAAGTGGTCCCTTTTGAGTCCAGAAAAAGAATCTGGCAGGGTAGGCACAGTAAGCTATATTCTAATTACATTGTTTTCTGGTATTGAGGTGTGGGTTCCAGTACTGCCTTCTGTCTGTGTGGACCTCTTAAGTTTGCAGTCTCTCTGAGGCCTAGCTTCCTTCCATAGAAAGTGGAGATGCGGTGCTTCAGTGCCACAACTATTTCCCTTAAACTCCCTCCTGGAAGCAAGAGTGTTTCATTCCAGGAGCATAAGCAGATACTTTGCAGAGCTCCATTATTGACATTTTCCTGAGTTTTACCTGTGTGCACATAAAGGATGGAGGAACCCAACCTAATACAGATCAGAGTGCAAATTCCATTACAGTGTCTTTTATATCACTCAGACACTCATTCAGCAGAGCTTGTCACTGATTAGACATCACTGGTGTCCTGAACATATACTCTTGTTCTGGGGAATTTCTTAGCAGCTGCTCAGGACTGTTTGTGGATTTCTTAGCCTTTTGCTAACCCCTTTGGACAGGTATTTATGCATAAAGAGAAGTTTTTGCTACTGTGGATGGTGCCCACTGTGGTCCATGCTTTCTTACCTTTTAAATAATTTAAATATGAAGTTAGAGACTATTGTGGACCATAACTTCTCAGTGCCTTTCTTCATCATTTGTAGTCAAAATACTTGCTTCCTTGTCTGAACTGTTTTTTGAATCTTATCCTTTATTTATAGTTGACCCACTCTATGCCTTATTAACAGCAAAACATTTGAGCCAAACTTTTGATTTTTTTTTATTTTTTATTTTTATTTTTTTGTTTTTCAAGACAGGGTGTCTTTGTGTAACAGTTCTGGCTATCCTGGTACTCTCTCTGTAGACCAGGCTGGCCTCAAACTCACAGAGAATCTGTCTGCCTCTGCCTCCCAAGTGCTGGGATTAAAGGCATGTGCCACCACTGCCCAGCTTGCTTGTTTTTTTTTTTTGTTTTTTGTTTTGTTTTGTTTTTTGTGATAGGCTTTCTCTGTGTAGCTTTGGAAGCCTGTCCTGGAACTCACTGTATAGATCAGGCTGGCTTCAAATTCACAGAGATCCTCCTGTTTCTGCCTCCTGAGTGCTGGGATTAAAGGTGTGTACTCTCACCACCTGGCTCCTTACTTGTTTTTATAATCTGCCTAAATTGTGTTTTCTGGCATGCACCCCTCCTGTTTCCCTAGAGCCCTGTAGAGCTCGGGTACTAGCCTTCTCTGCTCACCCAGTTTTTCCAGGTTTGTGCTGGCTGGGACTGCTCAGTAAGCAGCTGCTGATGAGCTAGAGCTGTTGCTGACTACTGTATTCCCTTTGCTGATGTTTTTTGTGTTTTGGAGACTTACTCCAGAACAGAATAGCTGTGATTGCCTTTCAAGGCAGAAATCTCATCTCTTTTGAATGCTCTAATGTCTTTTAATTTTTTTCTTATTAATGCCTGTATGATTACAAGCAATTTGTCAGCGATTTGAAGAGTTTGGAGGGCAATTGAAGGTGTCGCATGACACCATATGGGACTGTAAGACGCATTGCAAGCAGTTCTCATACTTTTTTTGTTTTTGAATTAAGCCCCAGAATTGTGACTGCTTGTAAATCCTTCTGGTAATTAAATTCCAGGTGGTGGAAAATCTTTCTGCAAAAATACTGTAAATAATTACTTGGACCATCTGGCCAGATGGTTTTTCCCCCATTCATTAAAAAAAGAAAATGAAGATGCTGTTTTATATAGATGTAGGTTTAATTTCTTGTGACAGTTGTCTGTAGTACTGTAGGAGTGGATTCACAAGTGTTTAGTTTTTAAAACATGGGCTAACAAGGAAATCAGCTTCACTTGAGAGTAAAGAAATTGTAGGCAACAGCAGAGCTAGCTGAGTCTGACCTTCAGTTGCTTTGCTGCTAACTTGCTTCACAGCCTATAGTAAGTCCTTAATTGTGTGTCTTGCACTCTGCTCCAGACTATGGGAGATTCTTTGCCTAGGATAACAAATATGAAAAAAAATCTGCACCATAGTGCAAAGGAGATGTTTTCTGTGAAAACCTGCCCATATTTTGTATTGTTAGCAAGTCTCAGTGTTTTGTTTAGCCTTATTTTGTGCTCAGCTCACCCTGCCCCTACTGTCTGCTTTGAGCAAAGATGAAGATAGATGTATATTGTTTGTCATCTTAATTAAAGGGGGTCCAAAAAATACCATGACTTACATTAAGAAACGCCTAAGATTGCTGGAAGACTGTGACAATTAAAAGTAGAGCAGTAATAGAAAGGTAAGACCTGAGTGCACTGTGGGGAGGGGAGTAGTAAAAATCTGGGGTACATAGTCCAGTGGCCAAATGCAGATACAACATTAGAGTTGTCTCTACTATATTCAAGTGAGTTCTTCCATGTCACAGCAATTTCTGCATTGGTAATTTGTCTTTGAACTCAGAAACAATAAATGATTAATTCCTCCCTACAGTTTCTAAAACAGGTTTTGTGGAGGGCACAAAAAGCTTATTGGGTGTCCTCTGCTAATTAAGAAGATTTTTCTCTGTATTAGTGATACCCCAGCTTCAAAGTTCTTGGTAATCAGGTCTATAATGACATTGCTTCTTTAAGTGCCAACTCCTTGACATAGGGATCTGCCCATTGTACTAACTGTCTTCCCACCATCTCACTTTCAGGGTGGATTATGTGGACTCTTTGGGCCGATCCCGGCGCTGCATGAGAAAGGACTTGCCAGATCTATTGGAGATGGATAAAAATCTTCAGGGAAGGCTGTAAGTTTAAAATGTGACCTCTGTTTGGAATGAAGCCACAGGGATTGTCATGTGGGAGAGGCTGCTGAATGACTCTCTGTTGCTCTGTTAAGATCTTTAATGTGTAAGAATACACACTGAAGCCTGTTGCAGTTAGCATGTTCAGACACTTAACTTGTGCTCAGGGAACAACCTGAATGTCATTGTCATTTATTAACTGATTTTCTTTTTCTGAGGCCCATTTTTTGGGGTACTGGGAAGAATGAGTTACATTATTCCCTGGGCTGGCCTTTAACTAGGTTTAAGTGATTCTTCTGGCTTAGGTTCCCAGGCAGGCACTCTGTTCTGGTCATGTGCATTGTAACTGCCGAAAGGGACAAGTAGATTGTTGAGTGGAAGGATGTCTGATTTAGTTTGTAAATACAGAATGAGCCCAAACCTAGTTAACAAACCAGCCTTTATGGATAGAGGGGTTTGAGATGGTTCACTTGCTTTTATTCATTTCATTTTTTTTTTTAAAGATTTTATTTATTATGTATACAACATTCTGCTTCCATGTATATCTGCACACCAGAAGAGGGCACCAGATCTCATAACAGATGGTTGTGAGCCACCATGTGGTTGCTGGGAATTGAACTCAGGACCTCTGGAAGAGCAGTCAGTGCTCTTTAACTTCTGAGCCATCTCTCCAGCCCTTATTTCTTATTTATATGTCTTTGTATATTGAAGCAAAGGCTTCATGACTACATTTCTAATGAAACCAAAGAAATAACATTCAAAAGTATCTTGGTGATTAAAATTCTATTAAGTCAGTCTTTGTATAAGATGTATTGGAGAAGCTCCACCTGTGTGAGCCCTCCCATCTTAGGCATCCTGTGGATAGGCCTGGAGAAAGCACACAGAGACCACAATACAAACTATGGCCACCTGCTGGGACAGGAAGAACTCTAGCAATGTCCATGTCTCCAGACAAGAGGCCATTCAGAGAAGTCCAATGGTTCATCCTTCCTGGCTAGGCAGCCTCCCATATGTTAACCAGGACAAGTGTACAAAGGAAAGTCATTTGTCTTGAACACTGAGGCAAGATCCTATCATACTCATGTGTAAGTCTGGTAATTGATTTAAAAATGATAAAATAGGGTCAGCAAGATGACTCATCAGGCTAAATTACTTGCTGCTAATTCCTAGTGACCTCAGTTCAATTCTGGGAACCCAAATGGTAGAAGGAAAAATTAGACTTCTGAAAGTTGAAAGTTGTCCCCTTACCTCTACCTGCATGCTGTGGCATATGTGGGTGTTTGCATGCATGCTCCTGTGTATATACATACACACAGTATATATAAATGCTTATTAAAAAGTATTGAAGCAGTTGTATTGACTTCTCAGTCAGAAACCTCTGCAGCAGCTGACATCTTTCCAAATGGTGTCATCTACCCAATGTGCTATATGTTGTTGTCTCACGGCACTCACCTGAACATAGGTCTCTATTCCTCTACTAGTTTTGTTAGTCCTGCTAATGAAAAAACTCTATTATCTGAAGACATGAGGAAAGAACTTCAGCGACAGCAATGGGAGGAAGAAGAAAGGGAGGCCCTGAAAAAGCCAATGGGGCCCATCCATTATGAAGACATTCGGGAAAATGGTATTGGGGGGGGGCATTTATTTGTGTGTGTGCATTGTGTATTGGGTTTTAAAAAATAATTTATTTATTCTTATTTTATGTATAGTGGTGTTTTACCTGCATGTATGTCTATGGGAGAGGGGGTCTCAGATCTTGGAATTACAGATAGTTGTGAACTGCCATGTGGGTGCTGGAAATTGAACCTGGGTCCTCTGGAAGAGTAGTCAGTGCTCTTAACTTCTGAGCCATCTTAAAATCTTTTTTAAAAGGCTTTGGTCTTTGTGATAGGCACAAAGCCAGGTGTCAGACTGCTTTAGAGTATGAAATCATCCCCTTTGTCCACAGCCTAAGAAACTTGGGAACCTCTTCCTAACATGCCTGTTAGCTCAAGAATCCATTCCCAGAGAGAAGAGAAGACAACCATTTGACTTGTTCTTTTTTTTTCTTTCTTTCTTTTTTAGTTAAGCTTGTGCAAATATCATTGTGTGTCTCTTTTGGTTTGTTAGGGAACTTGCTGTATTTGTTGTTTGCTAATGAGAGAAATCTAATTTTTTGATACTTTTGATTATTTCAGAGGCCAGGCAACTTGGTGTTGGGTATTTTGCCTTTGCCCGAGACAAAGAGTTGAGAAACAAGCAAATGAAAACTTTAGAGATGCTTCGTGAACAGGTACAAGTTAAAGTTTTTGTTATGGAGTTGAATTATTTTTTACTGATGGGCCATGCTTTAAAAAAATATAGTAAATTTAGAGACCCATAGCCAAGCATTAGGCAGAGAGAGAGAGACCAAATTGGAGAGCTCCATCAGGTTAGGGGAGCCCTTTGGAAGAGGGGGAGGAACAATTTGGAAGAATGGGAGCTGAGGACACTAGGAGAACACAGCTCACAGAATCAACTAAGCAGGACTCATAGGGCTCACAGAGACTGAAACAGCAACCACAAAGCCTGTGTGAGTCCAAACTATGTCCTTTGCAAGTAAGTATATTATGGTTGTTAGCTTGGTGTTTTTTGTTTTTTTTTGTTTGTTTGTTTTTTTGCGGGACTCTAAACAGTGGGAGTGGGGTATCTCTGACTCTTTTGCCTGCTCTTGAGAACCTTTTCCTCCCACTAGGTTGCCTAGCCCAGCCTGATATGTGGGTTTGTACCTAGTCTTATTATATCTTGTTATGCCATGTTTGGTTCATATCCATGGGAGGCCTGCCCTCTTTTGAAAGAAAAGGGGAGTGGATCTGGGGGAAAGGGGAGCTGGGCTAGGGGCTGAGAGGAATGGAAAGAGGGGGAACTGTAGTTAGGATATATTTGTATGAGATAAGAATAAAAAATGTAGGAAATAAAATGAAAATTGATATTCAGAATGTCATTTTTGGTTTGTTGGTTGCATACAGATAATTATCAAATAATTATGGGTTTTTTTTTGTTGTTTGTTTTTGTTTTTGTTTTTTTTGGTTTTTCAAGGCAGGGTTTCTCTGTGACTTTGGAGGCTGTCCTGGAACTAGCTCTTGTAGACCAGTCTGGTCTCGAACTCACAGAAATCCACCTGCCTCTGCCTCTCAAGTACTGGTATTAAAGGCATGTGCCACCAACACCCGACCTTAATTGGGTTTTCAGTCTCTAAAATTATAACTGTTTTGGAAGTAGCCTTACTTTGCTAGGTTTTGTTTTGTTCTTACTAGTAGTATATGTGTGTATAATGTGCATGTGTCATGGCATGTGTTGGACAGAGGACAACTTTATGGAGTTGATCTCTCCTTCTATCTCTGTGTTGAATCCAGGAATTGAACTCAGGATGCCAGGCTTGCATCATGGCAGCATGCATCTTTACCCACTGAGCCATCTAGCTAGCCCTGCTGTTTTATTTTATAATTACTATTATTATTATTTTGTGTGTGTGTGTGTGTGTGTGTGTGTGTGTGTGTGTGTGTGTGTGTGTGTTTGTGTAAGCTCTGCCTATGTCTATGTATACCATATGCATGCATGGTTCTTGCAGAGGACATTCCTAGAACGGAATTGTGGATGGTTTTAAGCTACCATGTGGGTGCTAGCAACTGAACCTGGGTCCTCTACAAGAGCAGCAAGCATTCTTAACCACTGATTCCAGCTCTCAGCCCTGCTGTTTTAAATCTAGTTTCAAACATGGCATTTTTGGATGATCTGGGAGAGGAAATAGGAAGTTGTGTTAAGGGAGCTGGAGGGCTTTCTTCCATGCGGAGGCTTCTATAGTGATGTGTGAGTTCTCACTAAGCTTCCTAAGGTGTCAGAGGGCTGTGACATTCTCTTTCATAGGGAACTGTTTTCAGCGTCTTTGGAAGAGCTACTTAGAGGTGCTGTGAAAATTAGCACTTTTTTTTAAAAGAGAATTATTTCATCTTTTGAAACAGAAATATTGTGAATTTGACTTCAAGTGAATAATTTTCTTTTTGTTCTGTCCAGACAACAGATCAGAGAATAAAACGAGAAAACATAAAGGAAAAGCGAAAGGCTATGTTAGAAGCGAGACTTGCCAAGCTTCGACAGAAAAAGATTAAAAAGTCAAAGGAAGATGGGACTGAAGAGGAAAACAGAGGTATATCAGGATGCCAGGCTTGCATCATGGCAGCAAGCATCTTTACCCACTGAGCCATCTAGCTAGCCCTGCTGTTTTATTTTGACTTTAACAGGGAAATCTTAGATCTATTGGTGTGTCACTTAATAGGGTTGCATGTAGGAATTAGCAACTTAGTTTTATCTCTAAATAGCATGTGCCTTTGAAGTACCATCAGCAGCAGTTTCTATCCTTACTGTTAGATATTTCCATTTATTTATCTATTATTGTATGTGGTGTGTGAGTGAGTGTGGGTGAGCATGCGCTGTAGCACAGGTGTGGAGGTCAGAGGAGAGTTTCCAGTTGTTAGATTTCTGCTTTCTCTATGAGATCCCCGCTTCAGATTCAGGTCATCAGGTTTCCTCAGCAGGCACTTTGCCCACTGAGTGTCTATGGTGCAGGAGCAGTTTTTATAGCTAGAATGTTTTAGAATGACACTCTCATGTTTTTAGACAATAGACAAGGATATTAACAAATAACACATTGAATTGCTTCTTATAATGACAGTTTAGTAAACCAAGACTTAAAAGTTTGGCTGTGTACATATATAAGAAAAAGGTTTTAAAATTTAATTTAAAAATATACACAAAAACATAAGCTACATACTTGGGGGTACCATGTGATGTTTTGATAACTGCATACATTATGTGGTAAAAATCAAGGTAAAAGTGTGACCAACTGCATAAAGTTGTCCTCTGACTTTTACATGTGCTGTGACATTCATACCCACTCACACTGAGAAGTAAGTATTGCCAAACTACTTCACTCTTGTCTAGTAAGACATGGTTGCTGCTCCTATTTTCACTAGTGATTAATTTTACTTCAAAGTTAGTGTGTTAAATTTTTATTATTTTGTTATTTTTGGTTTTTCAAGACAGGGTTTTTCTGTATAGCCGTGGATGTCCTAGAACTCATTCTGTATATCAGACTGACCTTGATCTTGGAGATCTGCCTGCCTCTGCCTCTTGAGTGCTGGGATTAAAGGTGTGGGCCACCACCTCCCGGCTTAAAATGTTAAAATTTTAAACCATGGTAATAAGGTCTGGTTTCCTTACAAAACTAGATGGAGATGTTACTGAGCTTTTGCCATCAGAACCAAAGGCTGTTCCTGCTCCACCTCATGTGGCCCAGACCAGCAAAGTAGAAGTCATCATCCAGGAAAGGAAGGACACCAAGCCTGGAGTGCCACACATCCGAGAGTGGGACCGAGGAAAAGGTAGGGAGGGGCTTTTAGGTGTGAAACTTCCTAGTGAGGCCCTGGTAAAGGTGGTTTTTGTTTTAAATCAAAGTGAGATTTTGTTTTTATTTTTTTATGGTGTAGAGATGGAATCTGGGGCCTTACACATGCTTGGCAAGAGCTCTACCTCTGAGCTCCACTGTCAGCCCCACAATGAGTGTTCCTGAGGCTTAAGGAAATCTCCAGGTCTTTGAACTTGTTTCTTCTCCATACTGGACACTAGTTGTTTATAAACAAGAAAATGGGAAAATGTGATCACAAAAGACCAGCATCTACAAAGGCACTCTGTCACCGAATAAATTTCTAAAAAGTACTTGGGAAGTTTAAGTCCATACTTTTAGATGTGGCTTTACATTTTGGAATGTAACTTTTTAGGACCTGCTTTTAAAATATGATGGAGGTTTGGTGTTCTGAGATACTCTGTCTTTAGCCATCCTTTATATTTGTTTGAAAGTTTACCAGAGCTTCCAATGTGTATGCACATCTTTCTGTAATTTTTCACCAAGGTGCCCACCACAGTCTTCACTGCAGCAGACTGTTTTATGCCTCTTGCAAAGATACTCAGTGGAACATTAGCTCCTGCTGTTGGAGCTGACAAGAGAAATCTAAGAGCCATTGTTAAGATTGGATGAGTCCCTTCTGTATCCTCCAGAACTCAACAAATGACAGACTGCTTTGATGTGAAACACCTACCATGTCAATTCCAGCAAATAATTGTTTCATTTCTCAGTAATTATAGTGCCCTTTAGGCAATATGGTCCAGAGCCTGTCAGCTTCTCCACAGAACCTACCTCTAATCTTTCCGTGTTGTGAAGCCACTCCATTTCTTAGCTAGTATCCTTGTTCTTGGCGAATCTGGGTTAGCTTTTAAATGGATGTAAGAACTGAAAAATGATTACAGAAAATTTGACTGGTTCATAATTGTTTCTAATAATACTCTTTCTTATTTTCACTAGAATTTTCCTTTGGATACTGGTCGAAGAAACAGTCAGAACTCCGGGCTGAGCGAGATCCTGAGTTTGCCCCACCATCGAATTATTTTGTGGGTCAAAAAAGAACTGGTCCTTTTAGTAGCCAGCCATGGAGCAGAGTGGGATCAGCACCGAGTGACTTGGGGAATTGCTCTGGCCAGAGCCAGGAACCCAGCTCTTCACACATATCTACATCTGGCTCTGACAGCCCCTCACAAGCATCCACAGTCACTTTCCAAACACTAGATGATATGATATCTTATTATAAACAAGTCACATGACCTTGAAAAGCATGCTGGTTCCATTTGTGTCATCAGAAGTCATGACAGAACTGAGTTTCATGTCTTTCTTCTTGTCTTTTCCCTAGAATGCATATGCTTGAGGTCAGATTAGTTGGCATGGAGGAGTAAGTGTGCCCATGGGAGCTTATTGATTTCTTGACTGTACATTTTTTATGACTTTGTGTAGAGGGAATTTAGCCCCTCCACTCCACTCTGACTTAGTTGTAACTCATTTGGATTTCCAGATGTGTGAACTGTAAATACCAATCTGAAATTTAGTTCTGAGGAACGTGTTTCTTTTTTAGATTAGAATGTTTTGCCTTCATATATATATGTACATCATATGTGTGCCTTGTGTCCAAGGAGGTCAGAAGAGGGCATTGGATACCCTGGAACTAAAGTTATGGATAATTGTGAGCCACTATGTAAGTGCTGGGAACTGAACCTTGGTCCTCTACAAAAGCAGCCAGTGCTCTTAACAGCTGGTCTATCTTTCATTATCCTGCTGAGGAGCTTATAGCCCTGCTTCACAATATACCCACCCATGACTTTGCTTTCAGAAATGCTAGCATGAAGGTATCTATTCCACATATTCAACTTCCCAGACAGGTAATGGAGCAATATTGGGAGTTTTTACCTGTCCAACAGGCAAATAAGGGCCTCTTATAGGAGGCAAAATCAAAAAGGAAGCTGGTGAAATGCTAACTAATGTCATGTCTGAGGCCATGAGGTCAGAAAGAATACCTACAGTTCTATCAGAGAGTTAGAGGTTGATTGTTCATCTGTGTCAACATGTTATCCAGTTACCTGCAGCCCTGTCTCTGCAGACATCTGGAGTTGTGCTGAATTACTTAGGCATTCCTTGAAGGCTGCTGAGCCTGGTTAGAAACCAGTGTTCCTTAGTTTTACCAATTAGTGCTTTGACCCTACCTTTCTGTCCTGCCTTAGTACCTCCTGGTGCTTCCATTGCTTGAGGCTTCTCGACTCTGTAGCCCGAGTGGGTCAGATTTGGGACCCCATTGTGTAGAGCAGGTAGGTCCCTGCCTTTGTCCTTACTGAACAGGGATGTTTGGTGCACAGGAATCCAAAGGGCGTCACTGTGTAGGGGTGTTCAGAGGATTTGCCATGCAACTATAGACAGGCAGTCAGCAGTTGGTCACCAAGCCTTTGGAATCAGTGGGCCCTCCCAATTCACGGAAAGTCTGCAGTGCTCTCACCTAGCACTGCATTATGAGGGGAAGTGCCTGGCTCTTCCTGTGATGGCCTACTAGAATGTGGAATGGATCAACACCTGGCTCAAGGTCATGTGGCATCTAAGTGTCAGGTCTAGGGTGTCAACAACTTATATCTAACCTCTAGGCTCATGCTTTTTCTAGTACCTTCTGCTCTCAGTTTTCTTGCCTCAGTATCAAGAAAGTTTAGATAAGAAATTCCATTCTTCGAAAATTACCTCTGAGCTCCACAGCAAAGGGAAAGCTGGACACAATGTCATCCTGTCAGTCTCATTGGGCATCAAAACTCTAACCTAGTTGTTTTGTTGTTGTTGTTTTGTTTTGTTTTTTGTATTTTGTTTTTTTCAGAAATGGCAAATGCATCCTAAAATTCATATGGAAATGTCAGGGACTCAGAATAGCCAGAAAAAAGTTGGAGGACCAAACTTCTTGATTCAAGACTTACAGTGTAGTACTGGCACATGAGCACAGGCACAGAAGTCAGTAGGGTAGAACACAGAGCCAGGTGTTTGTGGGCAGTTGACTCCTGATGAGGGTGCCAGAACCATCCAATGGGAAGGAGTGTACATTTCTCAACTTTCCAGGGCAATGCAATGAGTTTAGACTTTGACCTGAAACCATATCTAAAAGTCAACTAAGGATGAACCAAAGACCCAAAAGTAAGGGCTGGAACTATAAAAGCCAACAGAACGAAATAGCTTAGAAGCGAAAGAAAGAAATAGAATTATTAGACATGCCACAACCATAAGCAAAAGCAGAAAAGAGCCAGGTATGGTGGTGCACTCTTTTAATTCCAGCACTTGGGGAGCAGAGGTAGATGGATCTCAGTGAGTTCATGCCTAGCCTGGACTACATAGCAAGCTCTAAGCAGAATAAAAAGAAATCACATGTGATTGCTGAGAAGAAAGTGCATTTATAAGGTAGAGCATCAAGAAGAGAATGTGGTAGGATAGGGAGGAGAAGGCAGGAGGGACAGCCAGGCAGCAGTGAGCCTTAAGTGGAGCCAGGGCATGGGAGGACCCAGCAACCACAAGCCCTTAGATGGGCAGAAACAGTAAGCACAGCCACTCATCACTGTCAACTAGTAACTAACTGTAGGGATTTTGAAGACTCTTTGTAAGTCTCTTTCTAATCCTATCTTTACCTCATCAGTTGTAAGGCTTTTTGGCAAGCCTTGTGTCTTGGTGTTTTAGTCCCTCAGATCAAGCATGAAATCCACTTCAGAAAGTTGTTTCTCATGGACCAGTTTTGTGTGAGGGTGTCCAGAAGATGGCAGCAGACTCCTCAGAGTTCAGATCCCTGCTCTAAGATTTTACTGGCTTCATAGGGATGCAATGAAAGTGTCACTTTCAGTTTTGTTTCTTTCCTTTTTGGAAGACAGGCTTTTCTGGCTATTCTGGGTCCCTGGCATTTCCATATGAATTTTAGGATGCATTTGCCATTTCCTTTATGCAGCTCAAGCTTGATGTGTAGCAGAGATGATCTTGGATGTTTTGTAGCTTGCAAAATTTCATATATATTATATGTATATATATATGTATATATATATATATATATAATATTGCATTTCCTTTTCTCTTTACCTTCTATTCTCACTTATTTCCTTCCACCCCTGTCAACTCCCCCTTTTTCTTACAAGCCCCGTTTTCGCATTCTTTTTGTTGTCTCGTGATCCACTTATTTTGTCTGAGACCGTCTGTGTGATCTTGGATTTAGATTGGATATCTATTTAGATAGATATCTATTTAGAACCATGACAATGACTTTTCCTCAGAATCCCTTGTAGCCAGTTGTTCTTCAAGGAGTGGTAGGGCCCCATGAACCCCTCCCTAATCAATGATTGCTTCTTGACAGTTTGTCTTTTGGAGATCCTTTTGATTTTGAAACTGCTGTGAGATTAAATGTGCCTGTGTTGTGCCCTGATGATGGCATTTCACAGTCCTCTCTGTCTTCCAGATTTACATTCTCTGTTCCCTTTCGTGATGTTCCTGAGCCTAGAGAGATAGGCACTTAGCTATCACTTGACTCTCAGTAACCTTAGCTGTCTTGAAACTTGCTATGTAGACTAGGCTGGCCACAAACACAGAGATAAGTCTGCTTCTGCCTCCTGAGTACTGGGAATAAAGATGTACACCAGCACAGCCACTTTTGTTTGTATGTGTATGAGTGAGTGCCTGCATGTATGTATGTGTGCCCTGTGTGCCTGGTGCCCTCAGGTCAGAAGTGGGTGTCATGTTCTGGAACTGGTCTTACAGGTAGATCTGCTATATGGGTGTTGGGAATAGAGTCCTCTGCAAGAATAACAAGCACTGGGCTGGAGAGATGGCTCAGGGGTTAAGAGCACTGGCTGCTCTGCCAGAGAATCTGAGTTCAGTGTCCAGCAACCACATGGTAGCTCACAACCATCCATAATGAGATCTAGCGCCCTCTTCTGGCCTGCAGCCACACATGCAGGCAGAACACTATACATAGTAAATAAATCTTAGTTAAAAAAAAAGAATAACAAGCACTTATAATTACTAAGCCCTCTTTGTTCTTTTTTCATATTTAGTTCTCAGAGTGCACTGAAGTCCACAATGTAGCTGAGTTTGCATACTCAGTTTTTACCAGAAACACTTCATCTGTATTTAGATGTCATAAAGCAGTTGGAAAAAAAAACAAAAACGAAAAACAAAAAAACCCAAAAAACTAAAGTTATATCCAAGTTGTCCCAAACAAACATTTAACTTTTCTGATAATTGAATTGAGTGAAATTTTAAATTTAAGAGTTTTCGTTGATATACTTTTTGAGATGTTGAACTACAGCCCCAACTTCAACTTTTAAGTTCAGCCAGGCGTTGGTGGCGCACGCCTTTAATCCCAGCACTCGGGAAGCAGAGGCAGGCAGATCTCTGTGAGTTCGAGGCCAGTCTGGTCTCCAGAGCAAGTGCCAGGATAGGCTCCAAAGTTACACAGAGAAACCCTGTCTTGAAAAACAAAACAACTTTTAAGTTCAAATTTCATGTTATTATTGCGTGTATATAGAATTGGTGTAGTGAATCATTCTGCTGACCTGCAGAATTCCCAAAGGAGAACATTCAAATCCATATACACATAGGGAGATGAGACAACTTTGTAGAATGTTTCTCCTGTTCCACCTTTACATGAGTTAGTTTCAGGTTCAAACTTGGGTTGCCAGGCTTGCTAGGCAAGCCCCGCCACTCAGTTGTTTGGCTCTCCTTCCCCACCAAGTTGTAGATTTAAATTAGTGAAATTGAAGTTTAATTCCTTTGCTGTGCTAACATCATCTGAGTAGGACTGCTCCAAAGATCATTTTCTGGTTTTGTGGTCCCTATACAGTCTTCCCATTAGTGACCAAAGAATTGGCAAGTCAGTTTCTTGTAGGTACACATAAGATATCCTGTGACTGTGTCTACTTGGGAGCGGGAAGTGGTGAAATCTATAAGAGGACATCCCTGTGTCCTATTTGTGCCTCTGAAGAGCAAAGCAGACCATTTGGAAAGAGACTGCTTTTGAGTTCCTTGTTTCCATTGTAACCTCTTCTCTGGGCCTTGTGTGTATTGCTGTAGTTCGTTTGAATTGGTGTAGTGAATCATTCTGCTGACCTGCAGAATTCCCAAAGGAGAACATTCAAATCCATATACATGAGCTGCCTGCTGCACCCAGCTATACATTTGCCTGAGACTTGGGTCATTCCCCTGGGTTGCTGTTCAGCTGGCCTGGTTGTGACATACAGATGAGGCAATGGAATTTAGAATCTGAAATGTGGGTGGGTACTGGTCTTTACAGTTAACACAACAGGATAGCTGCAGCATATGTGGCTCATATCCTTTTGAGCCATTGAGGCAAGCTGAATCTGTTATATGTCAAACTGATCACAAAAAATGCTACACAGCCAAGGTGAGTGAGGATATTGAAAATGATTTGTTGACTTGGAAATGATGAGAGGAGACACATGCTGACTGGCTGTGAGGACTTGTGTGGCTGGTGGAGGCTATGGGCATCTGCCTTCGTGTTTAAAGAGTTGGCAAGTGTGAAACATGAGGGCTTCAGTGTGGTGGAGTTGATGTTAATGTCTGGGAAACTGGAGGTCAAGATGCTCATTTGAAACCATGTTTTCATAAGAACCTGTACCCCATGCTGGGGTTGGCAGAGCATGCCTTTAATCTCAGCAATCAGGCAGGCAGATCTCTGAGGCTACCCTAGTCTTCACAGTGAGTTCCAGGTCAGCAAAGCTGTACAGTGATATGGTCTCAAAAACAATTAAAACAAACCCTAACCTCTGGCAGAGCATTGATGCTCTGCAGCGATTTTTATATCCAGGCTGCACATGTATGTGTACAGAAAATGAGTGTCTACCAATAGGAGCAGTCAGAATCTTATTTCCTTTTCACTCTTAGTTTAAGTCCCTCCCTCCCTTCCTTTTTCATTTAAATCCGTTTCTAATTGCTGTGTTTTCCCTAGCTCCAAAAGCCTTCAAGCATTTTCTCCAGGCTATGCTTTGTCCTCTTCTGTGTCTTGTTCACTGTCAGCATTAAGCTTCCCTGAGCTGGACCATGATGTCCACCTTTCCCTTCCCTACCTGCTTCACCCTCTCCATCCTTCCAGTTTTTACCTGGCTCTCTGTTCCCTACATAGTCCCCAGATTACAGGGGCTCTGAGAACTGTGCAGGACATGTGGTTTCTTATTTTCTGGCCACAGATAATCTGTACTATTAAGTCTTCTAGCTCTAAAGAAGCTATTTTGAATTTCCAGAAAATGGTCTGTGCAATGTATTATGTAAGCAACACGGGGCTGGTTTGGTTTCATTTAAGGTTTCTAAAACTGAGCTGCTCAGTTATTTTTAGTTGCTGCCTAGTAGTTCATCAAAGTAACAGAAACACAAACACAGGTCAGCATTCCTTGGTAGGAAGAAACCACCAGCCAGAGCATCTTTCAGATTGATTTAACAGTTGTCATACTGTTGCCTTCCTTCTGCCTTGAAATGTTCCCTTGAGCATCACTTTGAGAAGTGACATCATTAGGTCACATGGACAGACATTCTTGATTACTCCTTTCAGGAAATTTATCTCAGTGGGGGCTTGTTGACACTGCAGTGGATGTCCCTGCAGAGGGACCAGGTATTTAGAAGTGTTGGCACCCCAGGACTGCATCACCATGGTCTCATGTTGAGTGTTGGCATAGCATGAGGTGAAGCAGACTGCATGCTAACTCACCATCTGTACTATGCACTTTTCTATGTGACCTACTTTCTTCCTGCTAGAGGGTTCTCTAGCATCTCTCCAGATACCACTTTATGTGCCAGGCAGAGGACAGCAGGAATGAGCATTTCTGTTCTATCACCAGAAGCCATGCTTGTACACAGGACAGTCACACAAACCACCTACAACCAAGCCCTTTTAGGGACATCTCTAACTAAAACCAGAGGGAACCAGAAACTAGAGAGTCAGGGCCAGATGACCTGAGAAAGTCTTTCCTTTGTAATATTCAGCTATGTACACTTTTATCCAAATGTGTTCTTGGTTCAGTTCCATGACAGGGAAGAATATGTATCCTCTCTTTTAAATCTCAACCCAAATTTGCATCTTATCACTTGTGCCTTGCTGTTTTGTGGTATGTGTGCTCATACTGGTATCACAAAAAAACAGGAGTAATATGCTGCACTATGCTGCCACGGCTGTGACAACTGTGATGTCACTAAATGATGGGCCATTTCAACTCCATTATGACCTGAAGTGCTGAGCATGCATTCTGTCATCATGTGACCTTGGCAGTGCTATATGAGATGTTTGAATGTACAGTAACTAAAAGCTGTAGTTTAGCAGGCATGGCCCTGTTCCATCATGGCTCTCTCCAGGCTCACTGCACCTTAGAGGGCTCTGTTATTCCATCATGTGTATTTTCCCTCCTATTTGCTTGGTGCCTTCTTAGCTTCAGGGACACCCTTTGGTCTGTCTTCTTTTGACACCTCTTTGGGTGTTATGGTGGTTTGAATGATTGATATCTATATTATCAGGCATTTGGATACCTGGCCCCCATTTTGTGGCACTGTTTGTGTGTAGGGGGATGTGCTTAGGAGATATTCCCTCACTGGAGGAGATATGTCACTGAAGTAGGTTTTGAGAGCTTAAAGACTTGCACCATTTTGAGTTCATTCTTTGCTTGTTTCTTGAGGTTTGAAATTCAGGCTCTAAGCTGTTCCTGCTGCCATGCCTGCCAGCTGCTTTGTTTCCCCATTGTGATGGTGATGCTTATCCCTCTGAAACCATAAACCCTTCCTTGATTTGTTTTGGTCGTGATATTTTGTCACCTCAAAAGAAACATAACTAATACAGATGTCCATGGCCTTTGCTCATTTTTCTGAAGTGTGATTCCTATTGTAAGCCAGTTTCATTCCATTCTTCCTTTTGACATTGAATTTCTCAAGGGCAAGACTCATGTCTCAATCCTGGAAAAGTGAATGGCAGAATAAAATTGAATAGACAAGGAAGAGAATGGGGGTGACCTAAAATGACTGCTTCTCAGAAATCACGTTTGATGGCAAGAACAGACACACTAGGAACAAACACAATAGGCCCATCTTCCCGTGTGAGAGAAGTTTGGACACAGGCAAAAGGATAGTGCAGGGGTTCCACAGGAGTCTAGGTTCTATTTTTCTGTATGGCTACCCCTAGCTCATGATTTCCCTCTTCAAGGTAACCTTATGGTTCAAAATGACTGCTGCAAATATACCCATCCAATCCTGTCCAGGCAAGACATATAAGAAAGGCAGTGAGTGACTAAAAGGTGTTTATTCCATAAGGGCAGCCTCCTTTAAAGGTAAGTTTCAAGGTCCTCTACCCAACAGCTTCACCTTCATCTTACAGGTAGAGTGCAATAAGGTACTTTTTAAGGCAAATTTTAATGAGATATAGTAATGTTATCTGTGCTTTTAATTAAAATAACATTTCTTTTAAAATTGGTTCTTAGGTCTGAGTAGATATTTTTCCATGTATATAAAATACCTGGTAATCACTAGACACATGGGATTGTAAATCAAATCACTAACTTCATACCCACTGTGATGATACCAGAATCAAACAATAATTACAAGATTTGTCCACAAGGGCATGCAGAAATTGAGACCTCCATAACATTGCTGTTGTCTGTGAAGCAGTGTTGCTGCTTTGGTAAAGTCTGGGAGTTCTTCAGAAAGGCAAGCATTGAGCACTGGAGAGATGGCTCAATCAGTAAAGTGCCTGCTGTGCAAGCATGAGGAACTGTGTTCTGACCCCTATTACTCCTGTCTGGCTCAGCTGCAGTCCCTGTGTGGTGTGAAGGAGTGAATGGGGGTGGAGAGAGATAAAGACAGGAATATCTCTTATGTTAATTGGCCAGCCTAGTTTTAGAGAAAGACACTGTCTAAAAGAAGCAAATGTGAAATGGAGAATGATCAAGAAAGTCACTAAAAATTAACCTGTAGCCTCCATTGGGTAGAAGGAGAGGGTTGACTACACACGGTTGCTCTCTGACTGTCACACACATGCACAAACATAATGATAAAATGAAAAACAAGACTTGGTATTTTTGTTTATTTTATTTTGTGTATGGATATTTTGTCTGCATATATGTTTAAGTACCACATGCATGGCTGGTGCCCTCAAGGCCAGAGGAGGGCATTAAATCTGGAACTGGAGTTGTGATGGTTGCAAGCCACCATGTTGGTGCTGGGAATTGAACCTGGGTCCTCTGGAAGAGCAGCCAGTACTCTTAACCACTGAACCATTTCTCCAGCCTCATGGCACATGCCTTTAATTCCAGCATTCAGGGGGCAGTGACATGTAGATCTCTGGGAGTATTGGGGCCAGTCTGGTCTACATGGTTTCAGGCAAGCCAGAACTACAGTGAGACTGTCTCATCAAACAGCAGTAAACCACAAAAAGTAATGAAGTATTTTTGCATGCTGTAACATGGGTGAACTTTTAAAACTTGTTTTATGTATGAGTATTTTCCAAGTATGTATGTCTGTGCACTATGTGTGCAGTGCCTGAAGAGGCCAGACGGGCATTAGATATCCTGGGTCTGGAGTTACAGATGGTTGTGAGCTACCATGTGGGTTCTGGAAATTGAACCTGGGTCACTCTGAGCTGTTGAATTATGTCTCCAAGTCATGACCAATTTTTTTTTTTTTTGAGACAGGGTTTCTCTATGTAACCCTGGCTGTCCTGAAACTTGCTCTGTAGACCTTGATAGCCTTGAACTTAGAAATCTGCCTGCCTCTGCTTCCCAAATTTTGGAATTAAGCCATCATGCCTGGCCCATCGTGTACACATTTTAAAAGCATCGTGGCAAACAAAACAACCATAACAAAGGACCACATATACACTTATGTTTTTATTTGTTCTTTGAAAATTGCATAATGCATATAATGTATTTTGATCATATCCTCACACACCTCCATTTCTTCTCACTAATCCCCTCCAAAATCCCCTAATCTTTTCACCTGGTGATATCAAGTCTACTTCTTTTCCTTTTTTTTTTTTAAATCCCACATATTGCCTACTTTTCTGTGATAAAATACTATGACCATAAGCAACTTTTAGAAGCTAGAATTTGGCTTACAGTTCCAGAGTCCATAATGTCCAAGAAGGCATGGCATGGTAGCAGGAACAGGAAGCTGACTGATTACAACTTTATGTATACACCCAAAGCAGGGGGCAGGGAGGAAGAGAGGGGGAGAGGGAGAGGAGAGAGGAGAGAAAGAGATATTAGGAAGTGAGGCAAAGTTATAAACTCGCAAAGCCAACCCCTGTGATACTTCTGCCAGCAAGCCTGCACCTCCTAAAGTTTCCCATAACCTCTCCAAAACAGTGCCACCAATCTAGGACCAAGTGTTCAAATACATGAGCCTGGGACATTTCTCATTTAAATCATCGTGCCCACCAAGTCCAGTTAGTGTTGCTAGTATGTGCATGGGTGTGAGTCCATCAGTTGGTACATGGGCACCTTACCAGTCGTCATTTTCTCAAACAAATATGACTAACTCCTCCAGGAACCATCAAGTGCCAATAGCTCCTAAAGGGGTAGGAAAGACCACATAATTCATGATTCCATTTATATTAAATGTCCAGAACAGGCAAATATGGGGTATTGGGAGATAGTTCAGTTGATGTCTTGCTAGCTATGCAAGCATGATGGTCTGAATTTGACCCCCAGTGCCATATTTGCCATGTGTGGCAGTGTGTTGTAGTTCTAGTACTAGAGAGAGACAGATTCCTGGGGCTCACTGATAATCTATTCTAGCCTTTGGATGACTCCCAGATTCCAGTAAGACGCTGCCTGGAAAAGCAAGTAAACAAACAAAGGTGTGTGTGACTCTTGAGAAACAATACCAATATTGACCTCTAGTCCCCATATGCTTGCATGAGCATGCACATACATCTGCACATAAGCATGTTTATACACATACACTAAAAAGAGGCGAATCTGGGGCTGGAGAGATGTCTCATTAGCTAACATTTGCTGCTCTTCCAGTGGACCCAAGATCAGTTTACAGTACCCATGAAAAGCAGCTTATAACTGTCTATAACTTCAGTTCCAAGGCTATCCCAGCCTCTGGCCTCTGCAGGCACCTGCACTAATGTGTACATACTCACACCTACATTTAATTAATTTAATTAAGATAATTAAAAATCTTAAAAACAGGTGAGTCTATATAGGCTAGATGAAGTTGTCTGAGGGAGGCAAAATGGGAGTGATCACAAATCTACTTCTTTAGGAGATGATGAACTACTCTAAAATTCAATAGTAATATTGACTGCATTTCTGAATATCTGACACATAGTTGTTCAAATGTTACAAAAATTGAGGCATATGGTGTGGGGGATTACAGCTCAGTAAGCCTGTTTGAAGAATCATCTTTTACCTATTTGTATGACATGTCTTTGTAATTAACCTCAAATGGTAGGAACTAGTTAGGAAGATGGGGGAGAAGTTTCCCAGTTAACAGAGCAGGGATTTCAGGGATTACTTAGTCATTTTCTTTCCATCATTTGAGTCCTAAGTGAAGGAAGAGAAAGAGAAGGAGGAGAAAGAGGACAGTGGGATGGTAGGGGTGATGGGAGAAGAAATGTCATTGTCATCTGCCCTGTACAGTTAGGGTCAGACCTCTCTGACTTGCTGCCCTAATCCCCCGAGATTCTGAGTGGTGTCTTTGTTCTGTGAACTGACCATTCCAGAACAAATCTATTTTTCTGAGTCTGCAAAGCTGAGAAATGGCAATGCCAGAGGTCAGCAGATAGACACAGGAAGCCACTTTGTCTTCAAGCCTGTAGAATGTTAGGAGCTTTGTCCTATGGGACTCTTGCTGTTTGGGAACTTTGTTCCTGATAGATGGGCAAAGATAGCTCAAAGGCTGGGGAGAAGTGGTGTAGTGTATGCAAAAGCCTCCATGCTTTAACTCTAGGGCAGATATCCCTGAGTCCAGAGCTCTGGTTCCTCATCAACAAATTAGGAGAGAATAGTCTTCTCAGCACAGGTTGTGCACAGCTAGTAGGCATGGACCTTCTCTGCAAGCACTGCAGGTGTGTGCCTGAGGAGCTGTCCTGGAATGGTCCCCGAACTTGGGATCAGAAATTGAAATGGGGAAGAGGATTGCTTGTGTGAAAAGTGGTGATCGGGATGGAAAGTAGGGAAAGAAATGGCTGGGCAGCTGCACTCACTGCTGGCCGCAGCCAGCAGTCTGCCCTCTGCTCTGGTGGCTGACATCATGGCAAGTATGCTGGATTGGCTTCTACATAGATGACAGAAATGAGCCAGCACTGCAGGGAGATGCTGGAAAGGTCAGGAGAGGAAAAGAAGTCCAGCTTGAGCTTCCCTCAAATGGGCAGTCCTGCATGTTGCCCTCCTGCAGAGGTTCAAATCCTCATGAAGGCCCTCAGGAATAAGCAGGCATTGTTGGGCATTGTTCTTGTTCAGCATAAGATCCAAAGGGGGATTTATGCTCTCATAAATGTGTTATTGGCTAAACCCAAGCCCCCAATGCTTACTTGAACACTTAGAGTCCTTAAGCAGCTCTGTTAAAGAGGAAAAATGCTTGCCACAGTCCACTAATGTTACGCATTTTTCACACTGTAACATCTCTGCAGTTGTTACATCTTCCAGTCAATAGCATCTTTCTAACACTGCATTTTCCAATTGTTGCTGTCCTTAGACTTTGTGGGGTTATGGCCTGTGGAATCAGATATTAAATTGTGGGATTCCATTGTCCTTTATGCTTTGCAGTCTAGCCTAGGCTGTACATATTGAGTAATCCAATGTCCATCCCAGGTTTGTGATCAGGAGTCCCAAGTCCCTTGTCTCTGGAGAGAGCCAATGGCATCCTTTTGTTTTTGCAGGCTTTTATCAGTAGACCACAGGCAGATCTTCTACCCTCAGGGCGCTAACTACAAAAGGTGTGGTGAGACTTTCTCCTTGCCCTGGCCCTTTTATTCATCTAGGTACTCAATTTCTGTGGCCTCTCTGAAACTTCTCTGGGCCCATCCTCAGCAGCAGACCTATCCCAGTGTAACTCACTCACATTGCTTTTTGCTGGAAAGAAGAGGGAAGGGAACAATGCTTTGTTCTAGCATGGAAGAATGACCAGCAACTTTCTTATCCTTCTGAGACAGAAACTGCTGGCTCAATGACCTGTGAGGGCTATTTCTGCATGTTCACTCCATCTTTTCCCAAGGCTTCTCTGTAGGTAAAAGCTTCTGACCCTAGTCACATCACTTCTCAGACTGCTGAGTCTTTACAGCCGAAGGTCCCTCTCCTCTGAGATGGACAGTGTCACCTAGCAGTATGCTTGCCCAGACGACATGAGCCATACCAAAAGTAACCGAGAACTGTTCCTACAATACTCAGCCACAGCCCCCAAACTGCTGGCCCACATCTCCAAACTCCTCATTGTCTGCCGAAACGCAGGCATTCCCATCCCAAAAGGCATCAGGAATATCTTTGAGTTCACCTGGGAAGAGCTCATCAGTGACCCTGCAGTGCCTACCCCATCTGAGATCCAGGATCTAGTGATCTCCTTTGGAGCTCCTTCGGTGGTGCTTGCAGAGGTGATCCCAGTGCAGGTCCCCATGCAGAAGAAGCCACCCCCACCACCCCCACCACCCCCCTTGGTGCTCACAACCACCAGTGGGAGCAAGTATTCAGCCCCCACCCCTGCCTCTACTCGACTGGTACCCACTGGCCAAGATACCCTGCACAAGTTCCAGCGGCAATCCATCCACCTGTTGACGGAGCTGCTTTCCCTGAAGATGAAGGCCATGGTGGAGTCTGCCTCTGGTAAGGTTGCTCACAGATTCCTTTCCATTTCTGCACAGGTAGGTGGTGTGTGTGTGTGGGGGGGTGCCCTCATACACTACATTCATCCCAACAGGTATGAGTTGAGTATCCACAATCCAGAATCTAAAATACTGTGCAGTCTGAGGATGTTGAGTGCTCCCATAATGCCACAGAATATTCCATAGCTGACAGTTTGTGATGATTTGCATGCCTGCAGTCAGGGTGCACGTGAAACATCAGAGAATACCATATCTTTGCATCCTATCCCCAGATATGTACAGGAAGACATTTCCAAACCCCAACCTCTCCCAAAATGGCCCCCCGCCCCCCACCCTGCCTTTTGGCTCCAAGCCCTGGGATAAGGCATACTTAACCTATGTAAGTATGCACTAGGATGGTGGCCATGGGCCTGCTACAAGAACTGTGCTTCCCTCTTCCCTGAGCAGAAACCTCCCTTTCCCCCCTCTGCTCTCCCACTTCCCTCCCAGTCATCCATCTCTGGAGTGCCCATTCAAAAGTTAGCAGTGGTGGCAGTGAGATGTTAGAGGTGATGGTGCCGAGGTGGAAAGACCTGTATTGAAGAGTAGAGACATAGAATTTGTGAATCAAGAGCCTAGTCCAGCCAATGCCAAGGAAATTCTGAGCCTAGGGCCTCCAAGCTGAGAGCATCATTCTAAGGCTGGAGAAGAACCTAAAGCATTGTCAGCAGCAGCCTCTTGGAGGCCTCGGTGCTCAGCTGTGGGCAGGGAGACAGCAGGTGGGTGGACAAGCAGGTGGACCGTGAGTGAAGTGCTGCCTGCTGGATCTTGAGCTCTCTGCTCAATTGAGTGTGCATGCCAGGAGCTCCTAACCCTTACACCAGGAGCAAATCTTTACCTTTATTTCCTGGGGCATTTGCAAAAGTCTTTTTCTGGAAAAGTCATCATGCCAGGAGGCAAACACTTTGTCTTTGCTCATTCCTTCAGCAGGCGCCAATCCTCTGGACATCACCAAGCGCTTTGTGGAGGCCAGCCAGCTCCTCCATCTCAATGCCAAGGAGATGGCCTTTGACTGCCTGATTGGTACTGTTGGAAAAAGCTGCCTTAGTGCAGCACAGCTGGGGAAAGGTGGGTGCCCTCCTGTAGGGAAAAAGTGCAAAACAAGCCAACAAGAAGGTGCTAGGCAGTCAACAGCTGCAGTTGAAAGGCCAAAGCTCCCATTTGCTGAGATGGCCGTGGAACAGCAGGAGCCGTAGATACTATGCTGCTGGCAAGGAAGGCTCATGCACCTCTGGTGGAAGAGCAGCCTAGTTGTTTGTTGGTGGAAATGTCTTCACCTCATAACTCACAGCCTGGCCTCTCTTTCAGGTCCTTCTAGAGTATGTTTCTCAACTGACTATGGTCAAGGTTCTAAAGTTTCCAATCTGTTACACACCAGCCCTTTAGTACACATGGTAAAAATGTCACAACAATGAAGTCACTACTCAGATTGCTGTCAGTTCTGAGCTCATCTGTTCATGGCATATGAGAATCAGCTCCCATCTGCTGGCCACAACTCAGCCCCATGCATACAAGCAGTCCTAAAGGAATGCTTATTACAGAATCATTTGGAAAGAAAGAAAGACTAGAAATAGGTGTCCATCAATGGAGATGAATAAATTATGGCCCATGCAGATACTGTTTCATAGTGAGCAACAAAAATGAGTAAATCAAACTGGGCACACACACACACACACACACACACACACACCTGCCATCCTGGCACTCAGGTAGAGGCAGGAGGATTAGGAGTTCAAGATACTTCTCAGCTACACAAGGATTCTAGGCCAGTCTGGGCTACATGAGACCCTGTGTCCCCACCCTAAAGCATTAAGCAACTCAGCAGCATAGGTAATTCTCAAAAAATAGCATCTGGCAAAAGAAAAAAAGTTGTAAAAGGATGTGTTTGTGGTGATCTCCTTAATAGTTTAATATAAGCAAAGGTGTTTATGAATATATCATAAAATACAGGTATACAGAACAGGAGGAGAAACATTAGAGGAGGTGATCTTTGGAGATGTGGAGGTAGGGGAGCAAGATCTGCAATACCACAATTCACTCAGGTCAGCAGTTCAATGTTTGTGCTATGTCTTCATTTCACCTACTTACCTGTGTGTGTGAAAAGAACAGCAAAGCTCTACCTACCTTCTTAGCAAATATCAAGTATACTATACAATAAAAGTGACAACACCACCATGCTGCTATTTGATCCTAGGACTCAGGAAAGTTTATACCAATACCAACATCACCCTGAACATCCACAACAACCACCATTATTCTTTCTGTTTTTGTGAGTTCAAATGTTTTAGATCTCACACATGGGTGAGCTCTTGCAGGATTTATCTTTGGTGCCTGGCTTATTTCACTTAGCATAATGACCTCTAAGCTCCTGTATCTTGGTATAAATGGTGGGATTTCGTTACTTTTTAAGACCAAATACAATCCCACTCTATATATTTATCACGTTTTCTTTATCTGTTCATTCTCTGATGGATACTCAGGCTGATCCCATTTGGCAGTTGGGAATTATGCTGCAGTGCACATGGGTATACAGACATCTCTTTATGACACTGACTTCATTTCCTTTGGATATATACCTACAAGTGGGGTTGCCATACAGTAGTTCTTATTTTAAATTTTGGGTTTTTTGTTTTGTTTTGTTTGATACAGGGTCTTATTACCTAGCCATTACCTTGTAATTTTCCTGCCTTAGATTTCCAAGTGCTGTGATTACAGGTGTGTGCCACTCTGCACAGCAGTTTTAATTGCTCAGGAAATCTTTATTACGGCTATATTCAGTTACAAAGCTACCACAATTATAAAACTCTTTTTTCCATGCCCTCATTAGCATTGTTATTGTTTTATTTTTATTAATTATTTTGTTATTATTTTGTTGTTTGTTTTCGAGACAGGGTTTCACTGTGTAGCCTTGGCTTGTCCTGGAATTAACTCTGTACACCAGACTGGCCTCAAACTCACAGAAATCCTCCTGCTTCTGCCTCCCAACTGCTGAGATTAAAGGCACGTGCCACTACCATCCTGCTATTGTTTTTCTTTTATTTTTTGATAAAAGTGACAAAATGATATTTCATTGTAGCTTTGATTTATGTTCTGATAATTAATAACTTTAAACCTTTTTTCATATATTGTTGGCCATTTGTATGTCTTCGGCAAATATTCATTCTGACCTTGGTCCATTTTTTCAATCAGTTTTCTCCCATGACGTTTTATAACTTCAGCTTGGTTTGGTACACTAGTGTTCATTTGAATGCTTAGCAGTCCTGTCATTAGACCTCAGAACAAATCTTATACCCTTGCTCTGTCACCTGTGCAGTCAGTCACCCATTAGCGCTATTCCCTGCCATCAAAGCAGTGACTTTGTCAAGCTCCCCTGATGACTGGGGTTAAATACCTGGTAATGATAGACACATCCAGAGCAATTCAATTCCTTGGGATTTCATGGAAGTTGATGAAAGATGCTGGCGCATGCTGTGGTGGGGTGAAGCGGGGCTGAAGAAGTTCCAGCACAGGCTGGGTGACACAGACACCCCACCGTGGGGAAGGAGGCAGAGCAACCAAAAAGTTAGATTCTTGTACCAAACAAGAAAGCCCTGGAGTATTTCTTAGTCAGACGCAAAGGAACCCATGTTTTCTTGCCTTAAACAATTATTCATGGAAAAGAAAATCAAACAAAAACTCAGCACTCCATTTTAAATCCTGTAAGATTAGCACAACATGGCATAGAATTTGTTAAACAAGATAAAATAAGGCTATTTTGATAAGTTTCAAGTTTCCTTTCCTAAGATAAACGTCCAGTCTGACATTTCTTCCTTTCAGAGGAAGAAGAAATAGAGATGTCCATTTTAAGGGATTTACTTTATGCACAACATACATGCCTGGTGCCCATGGAGACAAGAACACATCAGATCCTTTGGAACTGGAGTTACAGATGGTTATGAGCTTCCATGTGGGTGCTAGAAACTGAGCCTGGGTTATTATGAGAAATCAGCCAGTGCTCTTAACTGCCAAGCCATCTCTCAGCCCCCTTAAAAATATCTTTAATCTATGGTTGGTCTGGGGCAAGGAAAATTTTAGGGGCATGAGAAGAGGACCCCTTCACCCTGGAATGCAGTTGCAACCTCCCACCAGCAAAGCAAGAATTTTATCACAGGTGACTGTGCCACTCAAGGCCTTTCCCTTTCCCAGATGTAAAGTGGAAACTTTCTAGGAATCTCACCAGAAACCCCATTTATGGGAAAGGACATGTAACAAACCCCTTGTGCAGCTACAGTGGCTTCTGGTTTTACCTCTTCAGATAATAATCTTATCCAAGGCATGGCTGGAGCCACCTCACTATCTCTTATCAAAAAAAAAAGGAGGAGGAGGAGGAGGAGGAGGAGGAGGAGGAGAGGGAGGAGGAGGAGGAGGAGGAGAGGGAGGAGGAGGAGGAGGAAAGAAAGAAAGAAAAAGAAAGAAAGAAAGAGAAAAAGAAAAAGAAAAAGAAAGAAAAGGGGAGGAAAACTGTAGTAACCTTTTGAGGTGTAACTTGAGAGCCATCAAATGGTATATATGGCGAATACTAAGACAATGAATTGTCTCTCTCTCTTGAGGAACCCCTACCCACACTTGCATATATCTTATTTTCCCCTGCTGTTACTTGAAAGCACGGCCCCCCAAACAAACGTGTGTCTTACTTTCTTCTTAGTGGCTCTCTTCTTCTAAACCCTCATTAATACTATGTTCAAACACCTTCAATAAAATTGCCAACTCTGCTGGTCCTAAAATTCTTTTGAGCAACCATGATTCCCAGTTCTGCCTGAGTATAAACATTTCCTGCTTCAGGCTGCTGAGGGAGACAACTAAAGCTGTGTCTCTGCACCCTCATTGCTGACTGGCTGAACCTACATATGTAGATCTGTGGATATAGGGCTGCCCTTACTCAGGAAGGAAAATCTCAAGGATTTGGCTGGCTCCTATGAGGTCTTATGACATACTTTCACATTCCTGTAAAAGACCTGGATGCCACAGAAGTGTATAAGTCCTGAAACAGAGCACAGAGTATAGAACTCTCTGTGTGTCAATCACTCCCCACCCAGTGTTTACAGCAATGTTAGAGGACATGCAGACAAAATACACACATATATAAAATAGTAACAAAACCTTTAAAAATGCTTTTAAAAGATTGTCTCTGGCTGGGTGGTAGTGGTACACACCTTCAATTCCAGCACTCCAGAGGCAGAGCCAAGCAGATTTCTGAGTTAGAGGCCAACCTGGTCTATAGAGTGAGTTTCAGGACAGCCACAGCTGCACAGAGAAACCCTGTCTCAAAAAAACAAAACAAACAAACAAAAAAACCCAAACTGCCTCTGTTTCCCCTCCTTGCTATTTCCTAAATAACACATGGCAACCACTGACATAACATTCATATTAAGGATCATGAGCCACCTGAAGATAACAAAATGTACTAGGTGGAGAGATAGCTCAGCAAGGTGTTTGTCATACAAAACATTGGGACCTGAGTTCAGATCACCAGTAATACCAGTGCTGAGTATGCCTGGGACTTACTGGCTAGCCAGTCTAGCCAATTCAGTGATGCTTGTCTCAGAAATAAGATAAAGGAGACAGAGTTAGTTAGAGTACACACTATTCTTGCAGAGAACCTGAGTCCATCTACCAGTACCCATGTCAAATTCCCTTAACTCTAGTTCTAGGGGATCTGATCAGGCACTGACACACACACACACACACACACACACACACACACACACACACACACACACACACACACACACACACAGTTATGAGTGGTTCTTTGTCCCAGCTTTTCCCACTGCCCTGGGGCCCCAAATAAACACACAAAGACTTATACTAATTATAAAACTGTTGGTCGGTTGCTTGGGCTTCTTATTAGCTAGCTCTGTTATTTATTAACCCATTTCTATTAATCTATGTATTTCCATAAGGTCTTGGCTTACTGGAGAAGGGTCCAGACCTCTAACTCCTTTGGCCATTCACATGGTGACTGTTGTCTGCCTACCCTTCCCAGAATTTTCCTCGTCTGGTAGCCCTGCAAATCCTTCCTGCCTGGCCACTAGCCAAACAGTGTTTTATTCATTAACCAATAAGAGAACCATATACATAGAAGGACGTACCCATCACACACACACACACACACACACACACACACACACACACACACACACACAGAGAGAGAGAGAGAGAGAGAGAGAGAGAGAGAGAGAGAGAGAGAGAGGGGGGGGGGAGATGAACCAATGTTTTGTAGATACTGAGGATGATTCTGAGGGATAATTCTTACTGTCTTTAAAAGATAACTTGTATTCCATCTCATAAAGTACTTTGAACATATTTTCAGGAACACGGGCTTTTGTCTCTAAGGCACAGACCTTCTGAATCCCTCAGAGCTTATAATTTATGGGGTGATAATAAGAAGAGAATTGAGCTGGACTGTGACCTGGAGCATCATGTGTGTGTGTGTGAGAATGAGAAAGCCCCTCTCATCATGGAGCTCACTCAAAAATCTCTCACTGGCTGACTCTTGGTGCAGATGTTCATCTCTCTCACTTGAAAATTTGTATTTATTGCTATTGTATATGTGTGTAAGATGTGTATATGTGGAGGTCACAGGACAACTCTATGGAGTCTGTTCTCTCTTAGCATCATTAGTCAGGCTCTGTGATTGAACTTGGCTCATCATCAGGCTCTTTTAAAAGATAAAGTCTTCTCTTTTAAAAAGCTTTGAGGGTTTTTTGGGGTAAAGGGTGTGTGTGTGTGTGTGTGTGTGTGTGTGTGTGTGTGTGTAGGTGGTCAAAATAGTCAAATGCAATGGAAGGAACAATACATTTATTTCTTTTGGGAAAGCATTCATTTGACTCAGAGTTTGAATTAGCTAGATTTCCCAGTGCATTACTTCAAAGTACGATAGTTTGTTGCAAAATTTGTGTTTTTATGGGCTCCTTGCCACCATCTGATATGCGGCTACTTAGTTCTAATGTAGCACCCTTGGCCACATTGGGAAGAGGAATAAATAAAGAGGTCCACTGACCTCTCCCAACCCACAAGTCCATCTTCAGTGTACTAACATGAGGCTTAGGTTTAGATAGAGAACAAGAATTATATATTACTAAACAGTCCTGCCCAAGGTGCTGGCCTGCCCTACACTGACAAAGCATTGCTTCTAAGCTATGTCCTGCAAGTTGTCTGCTCTGTGTGAAATCTCTTTCTTACATACTAGTAAGTATGCCTGGCATATCTCCTTAAATCTAGCCAGAACTTACCCTTTGCTAAGATGACATTTCCTTGGTTGTAGACTGCTTCCTGGTTGTCTTCCTGTCCTGACACACTTGGCACAGACAAACACCACTGCTCTTTTATTCTCATTTGACAGTGACATTACTGAATAAAATATCCCAAAACAAAAACACTCTTGTTATCTTGGTTTATGCATATGTGTTTTGATATTACTGTCATTGTCTCTGTTTCTATTACATAGTCAGCTGAAAATGATTGCCAGGGTGGCTGTATGGTTTGCAACACTTGCCATGTGAGTGGGGGCAGATTCCCCCCAACACTCAAGTTTCATGTTTATCCGAGATCGTAGCTTTACATGCTTTTTGCTTCTATTTCTATATGCAACTGTATGCTCATCGCCTTTTCCTTCTGTTGCATTGATTAAGATTAATTTGCCAGGTGAGAGATTACTGAGGCAGAGGGTCACAGTCTGTGCATAACTTTCTACGTGATTTTTCTCTACATGGACAGGTTGACCAGCATCAGTTATTACTCACTTTTCTAGAGTAGAAGGTACTGAAAGCTGTTTTAACTTTAATACCAGAAACACTAGCAAAAGTGATTTTTCTTGTGGTTTGATCATCCAGGGCGAAGGCTCTATTTATAATCTTTGTCTGCTTAATGAGGTTGAGTCTATGACTTTTGAGTGTGTTGAGTGAATTTCTGAGCATTTTCCAATACTGGTTTCATGCCCAACTGTAACATAACTGTATCTGGGGAAAGAACAAGTGAATGAGGCAGTGGACTTTGTTTAAGATTGTAACTAGGAGTGCATATAATCTACAGAGACCATTTGTGCTCTTCCCTGTGGCTGTCAGACTACTGACACAATGAACCCCAAAGAATGGGGATTTCCCCAGGAGTCTCATGCCTGAGAAGGAAAAGACTTGGGCCTTGTGCCAATCAGTGTGGAAACTTGTCTCCAAGAAAGAGATTTCACACAGAGCAGACAACTTGCAGGACATAGCTTAGAAGCAATGTTTTGTCAGTGTAGGGCAGGCCAGCACCTTGGGCAGGACTGTTTAGTAATATATAATTCTTGTTCTCTATCTAAACCTAAGCCTCATGTTAGTACACTGAAGATGGACTTGTGGGTTGGGAGAGGTCAGTGGACCTCTTTATTTATTCCTCTTCCCAATGTGGCCAAGGGTGCTACATTAGAACTAAGTAGCCGCATATCAGATGGTGGCAAGGAGACAGTGTGATACTGTGGGACTGAGAGGCTGTTGGGAGAAGATTTGATTGCCATGCATTAGATAACAGGAGAGCCCACTCTCATTCCTTCCACCTTGGTGCCTAGGTTTGTCTACACCTAGTGCCACACCGACATTTGCACTTGCCCTTAGAGGAATTTGCCCTGTGCTTGCTTTCTACTTGTTATGTAAGTGTTAGAGGCTCTTCACCCTTGAGAGGTTGTGGTGGGGAAGCCTGTAAAGGGGAGCCTTAAGATGTTGCTTCCTTCTTCTGAGCTCACTTATATGCCTAGAAGTCTTTCCTCAGAAGACTTCCTGGTTGGTTTATGACTACAGGTTACTTGGCAATATGTGGCCCACATTTCTTGTTTGATTAAACAAGAAAACTATAATATAATATATATTGTAATTTAACTGACATTTTAAAAGATGGTAAAGAAGATTTGTTCTTTTTCCCTAGAATCACCCATGAACATTTCTGCCATGGGAGTAAACACTCCTTACCAGCTGGTCTACCAGACTTCCACAGCCTGTCTGAGCTTCTCCCTCGCTACAGGGAAGGAATCCAAGAAGAAAGGTGAGAAAGTAGTGTTTCCATCCACACACATACTCTCCTCCCTCTCTCTGTCTTTCTCTGGAGTTGGGCTTATACACATACTCCTCCGTGTAGTGGTGGATGGGGAGGAGAAATGAATGACTGTATCTGCATCTAGCCTGTGCAGTTGGTGGCATGGCTAGGTCTCATGTCTTCTAGAAGGGCGTTCATCTCACTGAGATTCAGCAGCCTGTGACACAGATCCTTACAAGCACTCCAGAGCTGCTGCACCTACGGTCACTGCCATCAGAATTGCATTTCATTCCCATGTGTGACCCCCCATACAATCCATTCATTCAACACAGGCAGTATGCACATCCCATACTTGGGAATGAGACCGCTCTGTCCAGCCACACCACCAGAGGGGAATAGTGGTATTTGTATCCCAAACTTAGCAGGCTCCAGTTCTGTGTTCTCGAAGGGGCTGCTATGCATGGGCATAAAGTAAAGCCACAGAAGTCTCTTTTGCCCTGTTGAGAAAGGCCCACACAGAAGGGAGGGTGTTGTGGAGAGTCTTGTCTTGCCGCCACTTCTCAGTCCCAAATAAACACAGACACTATACTAATTATACAACTGTTGGCCAATGACTAGGGCTTCCTATTGGCTAGCTCTGTCTTAATTAATAGCCCATTTCTATTAATCTAAGTATTTCTACATGGTCTTAGCTTACTGGAGAATGCCCTGTCCTGCAACTCCTTTGCTGGCTACAGGGTGACTCTTTCTGGCCGGCTTTTCCCAGAATTCTCCTCGTTTCCTACTCTCACCTATCTCCCTGCCTCTTTTGGCCACAGGGTTTTATTCATCAACCAATAAGAGAAACATATATACAGAAGGACAACCCCCATGAGGAGGGAACTTTAGGGAAAACAGGAGGTGAGAGAAAGAAGCTCCAAGGGGACGGTGTGATAGAGAAGAGCCTTCTGGGAGTAGGAGAGGCCTCAGGACCTTCCACTTACCCTGCCAGCATGGACTAGACAGACAGGCAGGGGAGGATTGGGTAGTGAAGGAGGGCAGGGTTGACTCATGTTACCCCTTTGATTCCCACAGACACTGGAGGTAAGGCTGGAAGTTGAGAAGCTGGAAGCCAAGTCTTCACCCATCCTGGCTGCCCCTGTGACTTGCCTTCCTCATGCTTCACTGTCCTTGGTAAAAGGGGACTGGTTTTAGGGGGCTATGGAGGCATCAGCATTAAGCCCCACTTCATCGTTATTCATCACTGTGTTTCTCAGCTCTGATGTACTTTTAATTATTTACTGGCTGAGTTAGTAGACACTGATCTCCATCGCTAGAGCACAAAAGAGCCTCCTAATATGTTCTGCAGCTGTCCCCCAGGAGAAGTGACACTCAAGAACTCACCTCTAAAGGCCACCATATTTTGTCTCCTCACCTCTAGGCAAAAAGGCTTTTGATGAGATCACACCCCCCCTCGCTAGAGTCCGAACCCCTCCTGAAAGCTCCATCATCGAGTTCCAGGACCCCTGTCCTGAGGCCCGGGAAAAGCTGCAGGAGATGTGTCGCCACATGTGAGTGCCTAGATATGGGGATGGCATCTACAGGACATGGGGACACAAGGATAGATGGGTGTCACAGCAGTAAGTGCACTCCCCACGTCCAGCTGTGTCCTACACACACAGAAACATAGACACAGACACAGACACAGACACAGACACACACACACACACATACACACACACACACACACACACACACACACACACACACAGAGAGAGAGAGAGAGAGAGAGAGAGAGAGAGAGAGAGAGAGAGAGGAGTCCATGGTCCTTCCAATTTATAGAGAAGTAAAGCAGTTCCTGAGCTCACCTAGCTCTGTCAAAGATGCCTCTGTCTGCAACATCCTTACCTCACCTAAGGAAGTCCTTTGTGTAGCTCCTGGCTTTGTGTCCCAAGTGGTAATTTTTTGGCATGATTTTCCAAGTGTTCAAGAAAAACATCTCCCAAACAAAATATTACATCCACATGGGTGATTCATAGTATATTACTTGGTGATACTGTGGGCCCTAGCAGAAACTATTTCTCTAAGGGCCCAACTCATAAAAATTAAAACCCTTTTCACACCAAAGTCATCTATGTCTCCTGGGATCATGGGGCCAGGGCACAGGTAGGCAACAGTCGCCCAGTTCATCTCTGTACTATGACATTCTAGAAGGAGCCTACCTGGAACTTCAGGACGGGGATGGGTGTGAGGGGATAGTCTGTCTCCAGCTGCTCCAGAGTTCCCTCTGTATATAGCTCCATTCCACAGGTCCAGACAGATGGTCAGACACAGCTGGTCTTTCCAGGGCACTGGCACCTTCCCACTTCCTCCTAAAAATAGTGCCTTTGCATATGAGGAAGATCAGGAAGGGGACACATGCTTTAGGACAAGGGGTGGGAGACTTGAATGCTGGGAAGGGGCTGTAGAGAACCTCTCTGGAGAGTGAGAACCGAGCGCCTAGAAGATGCGTTCATCTCCTTCCCACAGAGAAGCCGAAAGGATGTTGTGGAAAGGGAGGAATGCCTCCTGCCCCATGATTTTACGAAACTACAGGGCAAAGATACCCTCTCATTTAATGTTGACCTCCAAGGGGGACTCTCACCATCCTTCCACTACGGGGACTCAGGTTACTGCTTCCACTCCTCACCAGCCTTCCAGTCACCATGCTCACTCGGGCCGCCATTCTCAAGATTTGAAAGGGCCCAAGAAGCCTGCCAAGCTGCATTACACTTTCTATGATGGCTCTTCCTTCATTTAATATCCTTTTGATGGGTGCTGCTCTTTCTCCCCAACTCAGCCCCAGAGAATTCTAGGGCTTGAAACAGCTAACTGTTCAATGGGGATTCTTGGTCAACTAGAGAAGCCTGGTGAGGATGCTCAAGGGTAAGTGTTGGTCCAGGTCAAGCTCTGGAGAGGCTGAGGAAGGAGTTCAAAGTTTAAGTACTAGTCTAGTATAGTTCAGGTCAGCAAGAGTACGTCAAGCTCCCAATGCCGATGAGAAGCTTGTCTGTGCAGATGGATCCCTACCTTTAAGGCTCTTCCAGAAGAGAGGAAGCTACAGACAGGGTGGTTCATTTCCAACTGAGAGAAACAGTGAAGTGTCCCTAAATGCTGTGGGGAGGGTTGTTTCCCAGATCCTAATTCTCTAGTTGTACCCTGTGGTCCTTGAGTTTCACCTCTAAGGTTCAAGGGCTTGGAGTCTAAGCCTTCACCCCGCACATCTGTTTGACCTGCAGCTGAGGTCTGCCTTGGGGTGCCTGAATCTGTATTTTGGGTGCAAATGTGGCAGAAGAGGACACATTTCCCCCTGTGAATCTGATGGGCACTACAGACCCTCTTTCTAGAAATGTGCACATGTGTGTATATCCACACACATACAAATTGTGAGCTGAAGCGGCAGGGAACTTATGGCCCATGGAAAACTACCTTTGTGCCTGGGCTTGAACTCTAGCTCAGGAAAGCTCAGATGTTGAAAAGGCAGATCCCTTCAGAGGGTGAGCCCAGGGTCTGTGCATGCCTTGGGATAGGTTGAGTTGGCTGCTTTCCTCTATTCACAGAGATGAACAAGTAACTATTATGTACAGTGGGTGAGGAGAATGAACTGGATAAACCATTTGTGAGAACTTCAGAAGGAGCAACTTTAGATTGCTGTCTTCTAAAGTTAGGAGAGGAGTTTGAATTTGGCTATAAAGGTAAAAAAAAAGAGAGATCCCTTTGGAAAACTTGGAGGTGGAAAGTCCCCTTGGACACTGTCCTTTTCAGGCAGCATCTTCTAGAGCTATACCAGAGCCAGAAGCCTTAAGACAATGCGGCTCTGAGTTCATTGGAGGCAAAATACTTATTCCAGGTTCTGAGTTACGCTGATTTCAAGGACAAGAGACACAGAGTCTAGTTCTGCTCCTTCACTGTAGGAACAGGGCGACTGAGCCTCAAAGAGGCAGTGTGACCTGCTAAATGTCACAAAAAGAACTTGGTGGCAAAGCCTCAAGGGAAAAGGGGTTTTTGTGCCTTTGTTTTGGTCCTCTCTCTCAGATACCAGTGTTTTGCCCTTAAAGATCATTCTGCATGGGAGAAAACATGGGAGACTTGGAAGGGCCCTAGGCACTCAGATCTCCTACCATTGGATCAGAGGGCAGGTGTCTGAACTATCTCAGATACTTTCCTGGGGCTATGGCTTGCCCAGCAACAGCCTCCTCACTTTGTTACACCTCATTTTGACAGAAGGGGATTCAGGATTTAAATGCTATGTCAAGGAAGTTTCATTGTTTCTCTGCCCACAAATGAATCCATTCTTCACACCCTCTCAACACTGTTTCTCCTGCTTTCAATACAGAGGAAGCAAACTACTTCCAAGGCAGCTGCTTCTTGAGAAGACTGTGGGGCTCTTTTGCTACATTTCTGACTCTTCCCTTTATTAACCAGGTTCAACACCATGTTTACAAGTTAGCTTTCTAGCAATAGGACCAGAGAAGGTTGCCTTGGCTCTTTGTTCTTACTTGTCCCAGAATTATGAGGTACCCTATGTGGAAGCACCTCACACCTCTTAGCCATCGCTGCAAGAACACTTGACTTCTACTCCAACAGTAATGACATCTTGACAATTATCCATTTTCTCCTTGGGAGTTATAAAGACCAGGTTCAGTTCTTTTCTATATTCATTACTTGTCTTGTTGGTGTGACAAAATACCACACCAGGTATTGTGGGAGGGAAAAGTTTATTTGGCTCTCGGTTTGAAGGTATAGTCCTTCATGTCTGGTGTGGTGGCAGATGTGTGAAGTGGTTGACTAAATGAGACACAACTAGGAAACAGAGAGAGGGATGAACGCCAGTGCTCTGCTTGCTTCTTCCTTTTTATCCAGTTTGGGACCCTGGTCCATGGAATGGTGCTGCCCACATTCTGGATAGGTCTTTCTACCTCAGTTAAACCCCTCTAGGGGAAATGCCTTCACAGACACCAACAGAGCTAGGCTCCCACATAATCCTAAACGTCAGGAAGTTGGCAGTCCACATTAGCCTTTACAGTGACCCGGCACACATTGCTCAATCCGTGTGCCTCCAGTAATCTTAAAGAAATTCTGTGTCACTGTGTTCAAAGGCTAAGGTATACCAGCCATCTGTTGGATCCCACCTGAGTGAAACATGTTTGAAAAGCTTTTCTTTACCTCCTGGTTTCTTCAGAACACTGGCTTTAGCCACTAACTGTGTTTTACACACAAAGCTCAGATAAAAATGATAGGTTTTTGTTCATGGCTAAGTTGGCTAGTCACAAGTTGTGGCTGATTTGAACCTCCTGGTGCAGCCCTCAGAACCAATTCTGTGCTCATGTCACCATTCTTCACAGAAATCATTTGGAATCCCCTGATTTGGACTTGTGTTTTCCTGATGACAGTGATGCTGAAGCATTTGCTTTTTTTGGGTAGGTGGCTTTTGGAAAGTGTGTGTTTTAGTCTTTTGCTTATGCCTCGATTGTGTTTTGGTGAGGCAGTTGCTAAGACTTGAACCTAAGGCCTCAAAAGTGCCAAACAAACTCTACCACTGAGCCCCTCCTCTAAGTTCAAATTTCCCCATTTTGTTGCTAATGATTTTGGTTTCACATCTATGACATCATTGCCAAATCCAAAGTCATGAAGTTTTAGCCTTTATTTTCTTATATCAGCTTTATAGGTGAAGCTCTTAATGTAAGCCTTTAGGTATTCAGAGTTGATATTTGCATCTTGTATGAGCTAAGGGTCTGGTTTCATTCCTCTGCATACAGGTATCCTGTTGTCCCAGTACCATTTGTTGAAGATAACCATTCTTTCTACTTGGAATGGTCCTGGAGATCTTGGCAAAAATAAATTGACTATAGTTGGAAGCATCTAATTTTAGGCTCATTTTGAATTCACTGTTCTAATTTTGGTGCCTATCCTTATACCAGACCACATGGTTTAATTATTAAAGATTTGTGGTAAGTTTTTAAATCAACAAGTGAAGTGAATCTTTCCACTTTGTTATTTTTTTTCAAAATTATTTGGTATTTCTTTCTTTTTTCTTTCTCTTTTGAAACAGGGTCTTTCTGTGTAGCCCTGGCTGGCCTGCAACTCACAGAGATTTGCCTGCCTCTGCCTTCTAAATGCTAGGATTAAAGATTTGTGCAGCCATGCCCAGTATCATTCAGTGTATTTTACTTCTGTAGATATCCTCTCTTTCCTGGCTTTTTTGGGACTCCTGTTATTCATATGTTGGTGTGCCTAATGATCTTTACTGGGGCTCTGAGGTTCCAGACTTGGATTTACAAAAAAAAAAAAAAAAAAAAAAAAAAAAAAAGATATTATCTCACCTTGTAGTTCAGACTGACTTGAAACTATGTAGGTCAGGCTACCTTAGAACTCACAATCACTCTCCTGCCTCAGTTGTCCACATTCTGAGATTCCAGGCAAGAGCTATCATACCCAGTTCCTCTTTTCCTTTATGACATACAGTACAGATAATTTCAGTTCAGTGGTTTTCTAGTACAATGATTTTTTTCCCTTTATTTTTATTTTATTTTAATTTTTGGTTTTTGAGACAGGGTTTCTCTGTGTAGCTTTGGAGCCTATCCTGGCACTAGCTCTGGAGACCAGGCTGGCCTTGAACTCACAGAGATCCGCCTGCCTCTGCCTCCCGAGTGCTGGGATTAAAGGCGTGCGCCACCAACGCCCAGCTTCCTTTTATTGTTTTAACTTGCTTTATTTGTTTAGTGAAATCTTTGCTTCAATCATTGTACTACCTACACAGCTCTAGAATTTCTGATTGGTCATTCTGTGTCATCTCTACCTGCTTATCACCCTCCCTCTTTCCATTTCTGTTTTGCTTTGGTTGGTGGGGAATGTTTAGGAGGACAGATTGCAGCGCCAGTCACTACAGTCCTCCTGCCTGGAGTTATGCTTCTACAATTCTATACAGACAAGCGGCTGCCAATACTGCTCTTCTGAGAACCAGTGCTTCTTGGGGCCTCTTGAGATAGGGAAAGGTCAGAGAGAACATATTTTTTTTTTCACTAGATTCTCCAGAAGTGGGGGGATCCTGATGGTGCCAGAAATACTGCTGGTACTGGGGATCATGCTCTGGTCTGTCACTTGCTTGTGGTAAAAGACATGGGGTGACCTCTTCACCTGGTTTTCCCAAGACCTTCATGTTTTAGCACTAAAAGTCTATGTCCCCAGTACCATTTAGAGCTTTGAAAACTCTGACATGTGAAATGGAGAAAGGACCACATCTCATAAGCTAGTATATAAGAAGGACCTGGAGCATGTCTGGGTTCCATAATTATTTAATTGTAACATATGCAAAGCACAGTCAGGATCTTTGCAAGAAGAGAACAATGCATGGCAGAAGACTCCTTTCATTTGGAGTCTTGTTTCTGTGGTGACCCTGATAGCCAACACCTGGAGAGTTCTCTGTTAGTTTGACTTGACTATGTCTGCCAGCTATCCCTCCGGAAACATCGCCATGCTTCAGATTCCTACGTGCTGCAGAGGGAAACCTATCACCTGCCTCTTTAACGACATGCCTAACACCGTCCTGGCTCTGTTCACTTCTGAAGGCCAGGGCTGTGTTTACTACAACCTGAAGAACTGGTGAGTAGGTCAAGAGAAGTCTAGCCTCATGAAGTAGCCCTTGAGGTAACTGGTAGGGTTGTATAAGGTGGTGACTAAAAGTTCCTAGTTAAAGGTGTCTAGGGAGACACTGAGGCAGGGTGAAACAGTGCCTGTAGAGACATGTGGTACTTTGAGGCCCAGCTGCTGGGTGCATGCTTCACTTTCCACAGTGAGAAGGAACCCAGTCTAAGTCCCCCACTAAGATCTCCATTCTTGGTCAGATACACAGGATGGTTTATTTTTTGTTTGTTTTTGTTTTTTGAGTCAGGGTTTCTTTGTGCAGCCCTGACTATCCTGGATCTTGCTCTGTAGACCAGGCTGGCCTCAAACTCACACAGCTCTGCCTGCCTCTGCCTCCCAAGTGCTGAGATTAAAGATGGGCACCACCACTGACTGGCTGATACACAGGGTTTTTGTTGTTATTGTTTTTCAGTGCTGAGGACCAGAACCTCATAAATGCTAGGCAATTACTGAGCCACATCCCCACTTCTCAACTCTGGAAGAATTCCTTAGTGAAAAAATGTCTTACACTAGGACTGAGTAAACAATTCGGTGGTGTATTAATCACTTTAGCCATTACTGCGGCAAGTTACTTGACATTAACAACTCAAAGAAGGAAAAATTTATTTTGGTTTACAGTTTCAGAGCTGTTAGTTTGTCATATCACAGTGGATTAGAGTACTTCACATCATAGTGACATAGGAAATAAAGAAAGGAGCTTACAGCAAGGGATCAGAGCAAAAATACAGCCCTCCTCGAGATACAACTCAGTGGCTAACTTTTTCCACCTAAGCTTCCTCTTGTCTTTCACTACCTCCTAATAATGGCATCACATTATGAACCCATAAGGATTAATCTACTGGTCAGGACAGACACCCAGGATCTGTAGCCTGACTGTAGCCTATAGTGATGAGACCTTTCAGGGCCTATAAGGAGTTACTATCTTCTGTATTTCCCAGCTGTCCATATGTCTTGGTTTTGGATGAAGAAGGTGGAATCACAAATGACCAGAAGGGTTACATAGTCCATAGGTGGAGCTGGGCTAACAAGACTGAGACATTGCTCTCTCTGGAATACAAGGTACATGGGCATTATGGGTAGGGGGTGGCTTCCACAGGCTACTCAGCATCAAAAGGTAAGTACCTGTAAGACAGCACTGCCCCAGTTCAGAGGTCATAAATTGGGCAATAGGGATCCAGAGTAGGCTTACTTGCTTTTCATCAGCCTGTAGCAATTGTGGACTGCTTTACTGATCTTTCATGGCAACATCCTTTCCGTTTGATTTTTATTTATATTTTTGCATTTTATTGTAAAACATTTAATGAAACAACATTTATAGTAATTGACAGTTTTTTTTTTCTTTTTTCCCCGAGACAGGGTTTCTCTGTGACTTTGGGGGCTGTCCTGGAACTAGCTCTTGTAGACCAGGCTGGTCTCGAATTCACAGAGATCCACCTGCCTCTGCCTCCTGAGTGCTGGGATTAAAGGCGTGAGCCACCACCACCCGGCTGACAACTTTATTTTTTAATAATTTTAGGGTTTTTTTTTAGAAATTTTATTACATTTATTTTGTGTTATAGAAAACTTGCTAGTAAAGAACCAAGCAATACTTCAAGAGTTGGAGAACTTAGGCTCACTTTTATGCTATCTATCCTGGACTGAACCTGTGTTCTGCAAGTCCAGCTGCCCATTACATCAGTTTTGCAATTTCTTACCTACATGGCTATATGCAGGTATTCTTTGTGTTTCATGACCATGGAGGGAAATTTTCATTGTGGTTAAGCATGTTTACAGAAGGGAACATTATGGGTATCCGTTAGGACATTCTACCTTCAATAAGCAAAACTTGTCTAATCAGACAGCTAGCTGTGCCAGCAGAGGCACAAAAACAGAATAAACACACACACACACACACACACACACACACACACACACACACACACACACACACACACACACACGAGGGCATGCCATAACACACAGGCAGAGGTCAGGAGACAACTTTGTAGGAGTTCATTATCTCCTGTTGTGTGAGTCCCAAGACTTGAATTTGTCTTGTCAGTATGCACCTTTTCTCAACTGAGCCATATTGCTGACCTTAGAGGGTTTTTTTTTTTTGTATCCATTATATGACCTTCCTGAGAAGATGTGAACAAATGTCTATTCACCCTAAATAGGGCATGAATGCATGACCAAAGGAATGGTTCTACCACAGACGGGCTTGACAAACAAATGAGTTTACTGGAGTTACTTACCAGTGTATGCATGAGAATTACTTACAAAGTCAGAATGACTCAAAAGGACAGTGTTTCAGTTCAGAGGAAACTGCTGCACAATAATGCCTATCTGTGCAGACAGGTCGGCGCTTAACTTCGGATCTCTCTGCTCTGTCTTCTGAGTGCTAGGATTACAGGTGTGCTCCCTCATGCCCATCTATTTAGCACTATGCCTTATTTTCTCTCACCCAGGACCTGCACAGCAAAGGTCTATGCAGTCAGAGAGTAGCCTGGAATAGAAAGTGGCCCATGAGTTATAACATGGAGTGACAGGGTATGATGCAGAGGTGGGGGAAAGGGGGGATTCTAGATAAAATGAAAGACTGAACATTATTCCTAAAAGCTTTGTGTTGGGGGAAACTGGTGTGGCACCCTTTAAGGGTTCATATGTGCTTCCTGTGGAAGAAGGGGCAAAAGGAGCAGATGACATAGTGTGGAATGACAGACACCAGGTACCTGGCTCTGGGGAGTTTGCATGCTGTCTTGAACCAGTTTTAACTCAGACACTGGCTATTTCTAACTCCCTTCATTCTGCCTTCCAAATCCAAGCCACTCTCTGGTATTATTTCTCCTCAACTTGCTGAACTTCTTTGGCATTTTTATAAACACAGATCATCTGGCAACAAGTTTGCTGTTATTTTCATGTGAAAAAATGTCATTGTTAGGGGATATTTTTATAGGATATGAGATTCTGGGTTGGCTTTCTTTTTTCTTTTAACACTTTAAAAATAGTGTCCATTGTGCCATCCCTCCATATTTTAGGTTGAGAGTCTGATCTGTAGTTACCCAAATCTGTTTCCTCTGATTGCTACTTTTTAAAGGTTTTCTCTTAGTTTCTAGGGTACTGGTTAGTTTTTGTCACTTTGGCACAAACCTAGACATATCTAGGAAGAGAGGGGATCTTAATTGAGGAATTGACTTTTTTAAAATGTATATGGGTACTTTGCCTGCATGTACACCTACACACCAAAAGAGGTTATCAGACAGTTGTGAGCTGCCATGTAGTTGCTGGGAACTGAACTCAGGGCCTTCAGAAGAGCAATTTGTGAGTGTTCTTAACCACTGAACCATTTCTCCAGCCCAGAGGAACTGACTTTCATATTGGATTGCCCTGTAGGCAAGTTTGTGGGAGGTATTTTCTTTATTAATGATTGGTGTGGGAGGACCCAACACACTGCAATCATTGCCATCCCTGGGAAAGGTAGTCCTGGGTTGTATAAGAAAGAAAGCTGAAGGACTGAAGAGATGGCTCAGTGATTAAAACCACAGGCTGCTTTCCCAGAAGATCTGAGTTTGATTCTCAGCACCCATATGGCAGTTAACATTCATCTGTAACTCCACTTACGGAGGATCCTTCTCCCTCTTCTGGCCTCCATGGAACAATATACACACATGTATACAGACATACATACAGGTAAAACACTGATACATATAAAATAAAAATAAATATTTAAAAGAAAGGAAAGTAAGCTAAACAAGTGATGAGGAGCAACCCAGTAAGTAGTATTCCTCCATGGCCTCTACTTCAGCTTCTGTCTCCATGTTCCTGCCATGCTTGAGTTCCTGTTTTGGCTTCCCTCAGTGATGGACTGTGATTGAGACATGTGAGTCAAACCCTTTCCTCCCAAGCTTGCTTTTAGTCAAAGTGGTCTTTATCACTTAAAGTTTGATGATTTGTTTAAGAATGATTGTCATGTTTATCCTATCCTATTCAATTTTGAGACATTTAAATTGTAAGTATATGTAAATTCATTTAATCAAATTCGGAAAATCTTTTATCATTTCTAGAACAATACAAATTACAAGTGTGTCTGAGACTTTCTATTTTTCTTTAGAGTCTCCAATTATATGTATTGTATATTTTTAAGGTGTGTGTGTGTGTGTGTGTGTGTGTGTGTGTGTGTGTGTGTGTGCGCGCACGATTGTGTGCAGATGTCCATGAAGGCCAGAGAGGGCATTGAATCCCCTAGCAGGCAGTTGTGAGATACCTAGTGTGGATGCTGGGAACTGGAAGAGTAGTAAATGCTTTTAATTCCTGACTATCCCATGGGTCTCTCAAGCTCTTTTTTGTTGTGTTTCTAATTTTGTCTCTTTACTTTCCAGGATCATGTAATTTCTCTTGATCTGTCTTCAAGTTCTCTGACTTCTTGTCATCTCCTTTTTGCTTTTATGATAACCTTATGAAAAGTTTAAATTTCAGTATTCTAGAATTCTCTTTATATATATTTTTATCCTTTTGCAGAGAACTTCCCTTTTAACAGTTCACAGCATCTTTGAATATTATTACATCAGGTGTCTCAGAGTATGTGTGAATATTTCTGTGTCCTGGTTGTGCCAAACATGGTCAGCTTCAGTTAATGATCTGTTGCCTTGAGACTGGCTCATGATTCACTAGTCCCTCTGTTACTATGGAATTTTGGGTTACAGACCGCCACAGTTATACTGTGGAATCTTGAAATCCTGTTGCCTTTCTGAGAATGGTATTGGATGTGCCTGTTCTAAAAGGCAAAGAACTTTGGTCAGGCTGAAGCCAAGTCCTTTTCTCTGTCAGCAGTAGACATAACCTCAAGTCACACCATTTTAAACTTCTCTACCTGTAAGCTGTCTTGAGACTTGTCTTCTCGAGCAGGGTTCAGAGACTGGCCAGAGATGTGGGAAAGTTTGTACATAGAATTCTAGGCTCTCCTCAGACTCAGTCCCTTCCAGACCTCTTTGTATACTTTACTGTGACTCTGTTCTGTTCTTTGGATTCCTTCACCAGAAGATGGTAGTTTTAGCCTTGACTGTGGCCTCTACAGTCAAGGCTACAGCTTTGAGACAAAAGTTCCTCTCATGCTCATCCTTTATTAAGTTTTGGCCCTTCAAAGTCTGCCTGGCTTTGCTCACTCTTCTGAGCCACTAAGTAGTTATTTTGGGGTTTTTTGTTTTCCTCTTCAACTTTTTAGTTACCTGTGGGAGGGTCAACCTGTTAGGGGTTGGTTTAGCTCTACTAGAAGTAGGGTCAACTGCTTAGATTTTAGGCTGAGAGCTGGAATGCTCAGTTCAGTCTCAATGTGAAAGGTTAACAAGAGGTAGAGATCAGAGCTAGAGAGCTGACTCGGTTCTTAAGGCTGTGCACTGCTCTGCAGTCTCTCGCACCATTCTCTTATGAGGAGCAGGAACATTTATGGTTTAAAAAAGACTCCTGTTATTAAAAACCTCATCTGAACAGCAGCCCCGTGACTACTTCATGCTGAAGAGTTTGAGATTGAGAGAGACTGAACAGCTTGCTAAAAGAACAAGAGTCAAATCCGTTGGTGCCTGAGTAGTCACAGCTGTCTAACCCAGGATCCAAGCTGGCATCCCAGTGCAGCCTACAGGACTCAAGCTGATTCACCTGTGCTGCTTTCACAGCTGTTTCCAACAATGAGTTGGAAGGAAGGGAGGAAAGGAACAGGCAAAGAAGGCATTGCTTACTTTCTCGGTAAATCTCCAAAAGGACACTGGTATTCTGTCTTCTCCATGAAAGTTCTAACAAAAGGCCCAGAAAGAGCTTACAAATCTTAGCTCCAAAAAGGATTTGTGCCTTGGGCTTGGAAGTGGCAGGAATCCACAAGTGCTGGTTTCTTTATCTGCAGGTGAATGAGCAAATGAAGTTAACAGTCTTGGGACAGGACTCCATCACTGTCACCTTCACCTCTATGAATGAGACGGTAATAATCAGTGTGTCGCCCAAAAGCTGTACCCATGCCACGGCGCATGACAAACGGGTAAGGCAAAGTAGATGAGTAGAGCAAAGCAGGCAGGGCATCTAGACCTGACCCAGGCGTCTCAACAAAGGTTGCCATGCCATAGCTCAGGGGTTTTCCCCCCACTGCCTCCTATGCAAGGCTCTTCCATATCCTCATATTTAAGAGAATGGAAAATTCTCAGAAAAAGGTACTGTGCCTGAACTAAGCACACACAGACTGCTTACGCCTCACTCCCTGAACACAGTGGAGCGATGACTAGTGAAAGACCTGCATTGTACTAGTTAGTATGGCAAGTAATCTAGAGATGATTAAAAGACACAGGAGATGTGCATATGTGATGATGAATCCCATACCAATTACACAAGGGACTGAGCACCTTCAAGTTAAGGTATCTGAGGAGATGCTCATAACTGAGAATATAGATCCCACAAGCAAAGAGAGATGTAAAGCTGAACGCAATGTGGAGTCAGAACTAGATTGATAACAGATGGCTTATTAAGAAAGTACTCATGCAACAGAGCCAGTGACCAGATTTACACTGGCTGCCTGCTAGTCCACTCAACCAGGCAGAAGAGTGAAAAAGAGGGCTTCGTGCATGCCTTTCTGATAGTTAAAACCTTGCTACATCACTCTTTGGGTGTGGTCAGAGTTACCTGTATCCAGCCCCAAGCTGGTGTGGTCAGCTTTTCGCCCTACAAAGGTGGCTTTATTTCCCATTATTTACTGAGGGGATAAAATTCAACAGAATCTTTTCAAGTCCAATCTGTCCATTCATTGGTTGGACTGTGGCCTGGGCCAAATCAACATCATAGAAAAGACAGAGCAGATGAAGAGGATGTCTTCCCTAAACTATGAGGTGTCCAAAAGGCAATACTTGCCATGGGAAATAAAATTGGACAACCGAGAGCTGGTGTGAATGAGACAGATCACTGTAATTCCCCTGTTGATGCTTTGCTGGGATTGGATTCTAGGAACAGATGTAGTTTGCCCAGTGCCAGTCCCTGTTTATACTTGTCTACCTACAGAAACTACAAATAGTATCCATTTCCCCTTCAATGGTGTCCTGGCTGGGATAATAAATTCTAAGGACACGACCAAGACGCTCTTAAGCTATGGGATATTACCATTATAAGGATATTACCATAAGCTCTCAGGCTGTCAGAGATAGCTGACTACTCTTGAATTACACAAAGACATGGGGCAGGCATTCAGTGTAGAAAGAGCCACAGTATATGAAAGAGATGCATACTCTCCCCAGAAGAAATCCTCATACCTGCTTTACCCATTGTATTTTCGTTCCAGCAGCATTTCTCTTTCATTGATTTATTAAATAATTCAGCAAACATTCATTAACACTTGTAGTGTGCCACAGTAGCTGATGGAGGTATAGAAATGAAGCCTCTTTCTAGTCTCTAGAACTTTCAGTCTAATAGAAGGGACAAAAGTACACACACCAATTATGAGTCCAGCCTGGTTAGTGTCATGTGACAGGCATATGGGAGCTGCTGAGACATGAAGGAGAGACAGTGTTCATCAAGGTTCTCATGGAAACACCAAAGACACTCAGGTGCCTGTGAGCTAAAGCTATATCAGTTTTAAGGATTATAACTACAGTGGGTTTAGGTAGAGTACAGAGTGAGTGCTCAACTAGCACATGGGAGGCTGGTTCCATCCCCAGCAAAAAATGAAGGAAGGAAGGTAGGAAGGAAGGAAGGAAGCAAAGGTAGCAGGCAGGCAGGCTAGATGCATGAGCTGAGATGAATAAGCTTGCATGTTGATGCCTCTCCCATGTCCATTTTGTTCCAGGTTCTTGCTCTAATCGTCATTGTTAAATGCATACTATGTCTGATGATCTCTGAGTGTTTCATGAGAACCATGACATAATCAACCTAAAGACCATCCCAAAGAGCTGAATGAAATGACCCTCAATTCTGTGTGCACACTCTAAGCCTGGGAAAAATAATTCAAATGTGATTTTGCCTTACCTTTGCCTTACCTTTGCCTTACCAACTGTAGTGAGCCAGAATTAGATGCCCAAAGCTGTGCTGTTCAATATGGAGGACACAAGTAAAAGTCACACAGGGCTGTTGAACCTTTGAAGTGCAATGAATAAATATTGATCAAAGATCTCAGTAAAAAGTACATTTTGGCCGGGCATTGGTGGCACACGCCTTTAATCCCAGCACTCAGGAGGCAGAGGCAGGCGGATCTCCGTGAGTTCGAGGCCAGTCTGGTCTCCAGAGTGAGTGTCAGGATAGGCTCCAAAGCTACACAGAGAAACCCTGTCTGGAAACCCCCCCCCACCAAAAAAAAGTACATTCTGTGTTTCAAAGACTTAATGGGAAAAGAATGAAAATTCCTTGGTAATTGCCAATTTTCACTGTGTGTTAAATGATCATTTTTATATAATGAGTAAAATAAATATATTATTAGAATTAGTTATAACTTTAGGATGTTTTGAATGTGGCTGCTAAGCATTAAGCTAGTCCACGTTGTATTTCTCCTAGACTGTGCTAAATGTCGAGGGTAGTGTTTCCATCAAGGGGCTCACAAAGGCACAGTCTGAAAATGCAGTAGAAGGGTGAAAAGTTACTTAAAATGACACAATAACTCAAAGAACATGACTATCTTGGGGGCATTTAACATAGGGATAAACAGGCCAATGCATTAAAATGGCCTCAGAAAAGTGCTGCATTATAGATGACAAACACTGGTGACAGCAAAGACTGGCTTGCCAAGAAAAGCATTGTCTGAAATTGCTTCTATTTAAAAATGCACAATGTGCTCTATAATGTACATTTATAACAAGATGAACAGAAATAAATGAATAAATGTAATCATTTCCTGGGAGCAACAGGATTTCCAAACTTTGTCCTGAACAACAGGTTCAGCATTTCAAGTTATTTTTGCATGAACTTCCCAGGCTCAGATAACTGGTCATCTTAGATCCTTGGAACTGACAAAGTTTCAAGGACCAAGAAAACTTTCAGAGTATTGGGTCTGGCAAAGAGCCCAGGTTAGGAAGAAACCATACAGCCTTACCTGGGCACTTCTCAGGTTAAGCCCAAGTTTCCCTATCTGTATAGTGATGGCCAACCTGACTTTATTTCCATCCTAGGATTTTCACAGCCCTTTCAAACACACTATGTGCTCTTGTTTGGCTCTGGTTCTGTAAAAATGTATGGCCATCTACAAAGGCTGGGACTGGGGGAGGGTAGTGTCTCTGACATTGGGAAGCTTGTTAAATGGTTTCCCCAGACACCCATCCCAGAGAGAGTCACCTATCATAGCGACAGGCAGAATGGCAGTCCCAGCTTTTACAGCCCTGAGGCCTGACTTCACACTAAATATTCCTATCTAGGCAGCACTTTGGAAGCAAGGCGATGCTTTGACTTAAATGCTTTATTAGCCCAGAGTGCCGCTTCATATCCTTTTTGGAACCAGGGTGGATATAAATTATAAATAAATAAATAAATAAATAAATAAATAAATAAAGCCCAGAAGCAGTGGCTAGGACTGCTCAGGAGGCTGAGACTTTGCTGGTAACTGGGGCAATCCTTTACAGGGATCTTGTCTACAGAGGAAAAAGACCAGCTTAGTCCTTGTCCAGAATATCTGTCTACTCATTCCACCTGAGGCTTAAATTCTACAGAAGAAGCTTTCTCATACTTCCACTATTTTAAGAGGGCAATAGAAAAAGCATAGAGCCTGCTCCTTAGGATCCAGCCAAGTTAAGGGATAAAGGGAGTGAAAAACTGAACAAGACCCAGGCAAACATAATGGGGATGGGTAGTTGTGGACGTTAGAGAACAAGTGCCACTGGCTGAGGAATCAAGGGAAGGCTTCCTGAGAAAAAGACTGACTGCAGTAAACTCTGGATTCTGTGCGTGGTTTTGCAGTACCATGGAGGCACTCGGCTATTCAGAGCAGCTTCCTCAGAAAACAAGACTGGCACACAGAAGCTTACAGGAAATGACTGCTTTGAGGATTAGGGAAGACAAAGGTTGAATTTCAGGGAGGATGAAGCAAAGGCATCTGGGATACCACAGGAAGTCCAGATGACCCATCAGAGTCATCCTAACTCAGGTGAAAGGCCTGGGCCTTCCTGCAGTAGATGACCCACTGGTCTCTGTAACCTTAGCCAAGCATGGTTCTTCAGCTAGGGGTTGTCCACAGCCAGTCCTCTGGTAGCTGGCTGGGTGGAGGGATTCTAAGAGATGCATTCTAAGAGATTCTCCCTGCAGGGAGAGACTGACAGTGGACACTCCAGAGGAGCCTCTCTGCATCCAGTCATTCATAAAGCAGTAACATTTACTGAGCACCTTCAGTGTGAAATCAGAGGACACCAAGGCACTGTCCTCACCTCCCAGAAGCTTGCAGTTTAGGGCGACAGAACACATGCACCTAATTGCTTAGTTAAGTGCTAACTTGTCTTGCAGCCACATAGCACAATGGGAGTCAATGGTAGTACTACACAGTGGAGATCAGAGAAGTCCTCCAAATAGGAGAATCTGAGTTAGGTCTGGCCCTGACTCAGGAAGGACTGGGCCAAGAGGGACAGAGATGTATTCTAGGCAAAAGGAATAGCCACTTAACCTTCAGAACAGAGTCAGTCCCACTGAACAGGCAGGCAGCTCCCTGAGGGCAGGCAACCACTACCCCCAACCCCTTTGCCTTCTTTCAGCCAGTTCGCAGAATCAGTACCATGGATGATAAGATGTTAAAGATAAACAGAGCCCTCGCTGAGATCAAGAAGCGGTTTCAGAAGGCTGTGAGTCAGTTTATGAACTCCGTGTTGCTGGCAGCAGGTAAGGGGAGAAAGGTGCAAGGCCTACTAGAAGGCCTCTTAAATCTTGGGTCACCTGTCTCAAAGTTCAGTCTTTCCACCTCTTAAGCTTCAGCCTCCCGAGAGGGAGGAGCACCCAGTATTTTCTACAGCTGGTACTGAGATAACTTTCATTTCTGAGCTCTCCCCCCATGCATCTGTAGTGTCTCCGTGCAATTATGTTACTTTCCTAGCTCTCATAGACTTTATGCATCCCTTTGGGTCCTTTCTGCTTTGTCCCTTGTACCATCTGTCATCTTTATGACTGGCATTTGCTCCTCTCTTTTCTGTGGATGGTCTCAGAAGGAGAGAAAAATCTAGTCACTTCACAAAACTGCCCCTGCTAGACACAAGACACTCTTGGGCCCAGTGTGAGAGGCTTCAGGAGCCTTTCATGTCTGTGCTCTCTGATCTGCTGATAGCCCTTGGAAACAAGGTGCTACCAAATCCTACTCTGTTCCATCCTGACTGGGCCTGCAGCCATGCTTCCCACACAGCTTCTCCAAGGAATCTCTCCTTGCAGGAGCAGCTTAGTTTGTTTGTGCCCTCCCTTTGTGAGCCTTCATTGACTTCCCTCATAAAGTGGGTCTCCCCCCACCACATTCTGATGGTTCCCATAGCTGCTCTGATGGTTCTCAACACTTTTCTAGTTATAAATCTTGTTACTAGGACTGGAGAGATGGCTCAGTGGTTAAGAGCACTGGCCATCACTATACAGATAGGGAAACTTGGGCTTAACCAGAGAAGTGCCCAGGTAAGGCTGTACGGGTTTAATTCTTAGCACCCATATGGCAGCTCACAACTGTCTGTAACTCTAGTTCTAGGAGATCTGATACCTTCACACCAATGCACATAGTTATTTTATATACATTGGGTATATATATATATATATATATATATATGTATATATATATATATATATATATCCATCTTGTTACATAGCCTTGTAAATATTTATCTCCTTGTCTGCCCATCCCATCTGTTCTTGGTGGCAAAGACCTGTCTTGGGTTGTCTTAATGCCTAGCATCCTCATTCAATAAATGCTTGCTAGGTAAATGGAGCAGTAGGTCTCTGGCCTCAAATTTCTACTGGACTAAGTATAATAAGCAAGGCATAAACCCCCAAATCCCATAACACAACAAAGCAGAGGATGAAATTAGCCTCAATGTAGAGACCTGAGGAGACAGTATTCTCAGCAAAGGGAACACATGGTATACCTAACCTCACTGTTGAGTGCTATGAAGAACATAGAGCTAAGTGAAATACAGGGCATCTGAGAAAAGTAAGACTGAAGCTGGGTCATGCAAAACAAGTAGACATGAGATGTGCTTTTTCATGCTGACTGCTGACTAGGGCAGTGTGCTAGATGCAGAGCAAGGCAGACTGGACAGGAGCCAGTGAGGGGTCCATAGGTGTGAACTAAAGTAGACTTCAATGGTCCAGTTGGTACGAGCCAAGAAGCAAGAGCAGAGGTGACCTGGTAGTTTGGAAAAGTGACTACAGCATTCCTATTGACAGGTCTGTTCACCATAGAATATCCCACCCACATGAAGGAAGACACAGAAGCTAGTTGGATCAAGTTAAAATCCGTGTCTCATCCTGAACGGGCCCGTAAGACAAGTTTACACCAAGTAGAAAACGTTGTGCGATCCCAGCCAGCCAAACCAGATTCCTCAGTTGAGGACACATTGAAGGAAGAGCCTGTACACATGCCCTTGATCCCTGTTCAAAAGAAGAGCAAGAAACTCCAAGCCAAAGTCATATCAAGGTTGGCTTAATCCTTCATTTCTTCTGTAGAGCCAGGGGATGTGATGGGCAGTACAAATGCAGTGGAAACCACACAAGCCTCTCTCTTTGCAGCTCTCACTCTAGGGGTGGAGAAGGATAGGAGATACACATGTATTTAATTGGTACCTTTTACTTTTGATCATTTATTGTGGATACGTGTGCATGCATATGGTGTACACATGCCATGGGGTACATGTGGAGATCAGAGGATACCTCAAGGGAGTCAGTTTTCTCCTCCCACTGTGTGGGTTCCAGAAATTGAACTTGAGTTGTCAGCCACAAGCACCTTTACCTGATAAACCATCTCATTGGCCCAAAAATGATGTCATTTCAGATGACCATGGGGCTAATAAGAAAAGGTTTCAGAACAGTGTGGCATAATGAACTGGTCATGGGCCAAATCTAGCCTGGCTGCCTAATTTTTAATTCATTTAAAAATACTTTAGGAAAGGAGCTGGAGAGATGTCTCAGAGATTAAGAGCACTGACTGCTCTTCCAGAGGACCTGGGTTCAATTCCCAGCACCCATATGGCAGCTCACAACTGTCTGTAACTCCAGTTCCAGGGGAATCTGATACCTTCACACCAATGCACATAAAATAAAGTTAAATAAATTATTTAAAAAATACTTTAGGGGAAACCAAAGAATGGCTATTTTATGGCATGAGATGAGAGGAAACTTATCAGTATTCATTGATGAAATTCTATTGGAGCACAACCACATCTGCCATTTCCCATATCATGGAAATGTTGAGTCCTCATGACAGAACTCATCAGGCCTCTGAAGTGTGGGATACTTACTTTCTAGTCCACTGTAGAAAAGACTAGCCCATTCCTGGACAGAGTGACTGTAAAGTGGACTGATAAGGCTGCCTTCAGTAAGAGAACCAGGAAATCTGTCAAGCAGCCCATCACAGAGCCCCAGAGGACAAGAATAAGCTTGATTGTGAGTGACAGCTAGTAAGAGCAGTGTGGCTGGGGTATCACAAAGGAGGCCATGGGGCTGGCAAGATGGCTCAACAAGTAGAGATACTTATTGCCAAGCCTAAAATAATGAGTTTGATCCCTGAAACCCACATAGTAGGAGAGAACTGACTCCTAAAAGTTTTACTCTGACCTTCACACATGTGCTGTGACACAAATACACACACACACACACACACACACACACACACACACACACAATCAATCATTCAATCAATGTAATTTTTAAAAATCTTTTTTAAAGAATAAAACCGTAGCATTAGTTGAGAACACAGGAGCAAGCAGGATATTGATCAAGTAGCCTTGCTATGCTAGAAATGCCATACCATATTTGGAAGTGGAAGCTCATTAGATTTATCTGATTTTAATTTTAAAAGCTTAAAATATGTATATTCTGGGACTGGTGAGATGCCTCAGTGGGTAAGGGGCCTGTTTTCAAGTTTGATGACCTGAGTTCAATCCCTGGGAACTTGCATGGTAGAAGAAGAGAACTGAGTCCCACAAGTTGTTTTCTGACCTCTACATGCATGTGTGCCATGGCAATGCATGTTCACAAAATATATCAATAAGTATAATTTAAAGTATATATTTTAAAATGTGAAATTTGTACAAAAGAATGAGAAAATTCTATTCACATGACTCAACTGCACAGACCCTGTCTATTCCTACCAAATCAGGAATAGACCTTTACCCACTCCTAAGAAGTCCCTCTGCTAATCCAGTCTTTGACTCCTTCCTACCCAGGCCAAACATTGAGTGAACACCACAGACTAACTTTTGTTCTAACTTTATTTGAATGGACGGATGTGGTTTGTTTTCAGTGTTATGATTTGAGATTCACCCATATCCTTATGTACAGCACTCATTTGTTCTTTCTCGTCACTATAACAATTTGCCCTGTGATCATGCCACAAACCATCCTTTCTAAAGATATAGGTGTTTAGCTGTTCATAGTTTGTGTGCTGCAAAATTGTGCTGCTGTTGGCATTTGTCTTGTATGTGATCAGCAAATGCTAAGGTGTAAAACTGTGAACCAGAGTATGAATAGACATGCTCAGCTTCCTGTGTAGATTGTTGGTCTTCTCCAGTGGGTCTAGCAAGCTCAGCTCCTAGCAGCAGTGTATGAGGGCTCCAGTTGCTCCACATTATTACCAGTGATATGTTGCTCTTCTTTCTTTAAAAAAAAAGTATAGAGTATGGTGTGTATGTGTGTGTGTGTGTGTGTGTGTGTGTGTGTGTGTGTGTGTGTGTGTGTGTGTGTAACTGTGGTGGCATATGCATACTTTGGGGAGCATTGAATGTCCTATTATTGAATAGTCTATCATTCTCTGCCTTATTTCCTTGGAGCAGGGTTTCTCACTGTGTTTTGAGTTCATCAGAAACAAGGCATTCAGAAAGCCCCAGCAATCCTGTCTCCATTCCCTCATAGCCTGTGGCTATAGGAGCTTGTAGTCATGCCTCACTTTTTATTTATGTACTAGAGATTTTAACTCCAGTCTTCATGCTTGTATAACAAACACTCTTACTTATCAAACCATTTCCCAAACCCCTAGATTATGTTTCACATTGCATCTATTTTGAGATAATTTTGTATAAGGGATAGTGTATGAGCTGAAATTTGTCTGTTTTATACATGGCTATGTATTTTTTTCCACAGCATCAAAAAATAGATCCTTTTCTTCGTTAACTTGTCTTTTCACCATTCTAAAGAAAAACAATGGGTCATATTTGTGTATGTCTCTTTCTGTACTGTTTTGTTAATGTGATTATATTAATCGGCTACTGACTTAACATAAAAGCCCCTGAAGCTAAGGCCCAGAAAATTGATGCTGTTGTGTATAGCTCTGTGTTGAGACATTCCCCCTTGAGCCTTTTCCCAGGCCATCCATAGCTGTGTATTGACTTTATCACTCTAGACTTGCAAAGCTCCAGAGGTGAAAAAGATGAGGTGTTCTTGGGCCTTTCCCAACCCGGCATCAAGATCCTTCAGTGTCCTTGAGAGACTGGAAAACCTCCATTTTGCCATTTACCTACCTCCTTCCCTCATCTTCTGTTTTTTTCCTGGTGTTTTTTTTTTTTTTTTTTTAAGTCTATGCCCACGTGTTTTTCCTTTGCACAGAAGTCATATCTGACCTTTTTTTTTTTTCTTTTGCCTTTGTGTATGTTCTAGTTAGCACTGACTGTTGCTGTAATAAGCACTGACCAAAATAAAATGGGGGAGTGTCAGTTAGGGTTTCTATTGCTCTGACAAGACACTATGACAATGGCAACTCTTGTAAAGGAAAACATTTAATTGGATGCCTACAGTTTAAGAGCTTTTTAATACATTAGCATCATGGCAGGAAATGGCAGCGTGCAGGCAGACATGGTTCTGGAAAAGGAGCTGAGAGATCTATATCATGACCCACAGGCAACGGAAGTGAACGGTGTACCATACTGAGTGCGGCTTGAGCAGAGGAGCCCGCAAAGCCATCCTCCTCCACACACACAAAGTCCTTCAACAAGGACACATCCACTCCAACAAAGCCACACCTTCTAATAGTGCCACTTCTTATGGGGGTCATTTTCCTTCAAACCACCACAGGGAGGAAAGGGTTTATTTGACGTACAGGTCATAGTTCACCTCTGAGGGAAGACAGGAACAGAAGCAGAGATCATGGAAGGGCACTGCCTACTGGCTTGCTTCCCCTGGATTGCTCAGCCACCACTCCTAGACAGCCCAAGTTCTCTTGCCTAGAGATGGCACCAGCCACCATGGGCTGAGCTCTCCCACATCAATTAGCAATAAAGAAAAACTCCCACAGACATGCCCTGGCCATTCTATAGAGGCAATTTCTTTTCCCTGGTGTCAAGTTGACAGATGAAACTGCCTGTGACAAGTGCTTTCAACAAATGTTTGCTGGGGCTACTCAAGGCAGGTCCTGAGCTAATCCCTTAGAGAACCCAGGTAGGTCAGCCACCCAGCCACGGCTGAGTCCACATTGCCCACCTTATAACAGCACACAAGCCAGGAATGAGTGACAGAGAAGAAAGTTAAAATGGTAGCTTCCTTGCCCCAAAGCCTGGCAGTTTCTGGTTCCTGAGCTTTGCTAAGGTTAGTTTTGATTGGTTTTGGTCAGTTTGTCTGCCAGCCTGCCCAGTCTCCCTCCTTCCCTCTCTCTTTTCTCAAATTTGTTGCCAACTCTAGTGGAAGAATAATTTTGATGTGTTCCTTTCCTGATATTTTTGGTGACTTCCCTGTTTCCCAAGTTTTAAGAACTCATTCTGAGTCCTTGTAGGTAAATTGACAGTTCACGACTTTGTCCTCATTTTATCAGATGTTAACCTGTGTGTGTGTGTGTGTGTGTGTGTGTGTGTGCGCGCGCGCGTGCATATGTACTCACCTGTGAGTGTACATGTGGAAGCCAGTGCATGTGGAGGCCAATGCAAACTGACTTCAGAGTCTTCCTCTATCGTTGTCCACCATACTTTCTGAGAAACGGTCTCTCACTAAATTTGGAGCTTGTAGTTAAGCTGAATGAGCTGTCCAGCAAGCCCCTGGGATCTAGCTGCCTCCACCTACCTCCAGCATTGGAGTTATATATGTGCTCCACCATGCCCAGCTTTTTAAATGTATGCTGGGAACCCAAACTTGGGCCTTGTACTTGCACAATGAGCATCTCACTCACTGGGTCATCTGTCCAGCCCCAAATACTGACTTTTCTAATCCACTAATAGATCTTCACATAGCAGCCTATTGCTCACAACAGCTGGGGTAGGAGTTCCTGCCTCAGTTTCTCCTTTGCATTTTGTACTTTTACCCCGAGGTCTTTTCCCTTTGCTTTGTTTGATCATTCGGAACAGGGTTGCTAGCCGGGGCTGGCTTAGAACTCCCTATGTAGTTTAGGATGATCTTGAACTTATGGTCCTCCTGCCTCTACCTCCCAAGAATTGGGATTACAAGTTTGTGTCACTATACCTGGTTTGGGTTCTGGACTTTTGAGTCAGTTACAAAAGGCTTCCTTGCTCCAAAATTACAGAATAATTTGTTCTATTTGCCACTATTACAAATTGTGAGAAATTGTAAAGTCAAATTCTCCCACATTAAAAGCCTTAGTCACTTTGAATATACTCTGGTATAAACCATGATGAATAGATTCAACATCCCCCATGGATGTTTAGGTTCTTAAACAAGAGATATTCTCCTTTATTTTTATTATTTATTTGGTGTTGTGAATCAAATCCAGTACTTCATGTATACTAAATGTGTGCTCCATTACTGTGCTCCACCCCTCTTCCCCAGATTTTCTTACCAGCTTTGGTCAGCAAGTATTTACCAGCATTGTTTCCTCTGGAGAATTAGGAATTGTTAAGCTAGGTATGGTAGTGTACGGATACAATCTCAGCACAAAGAAGGCTGAGGCAGGAGGATTACCATGAGTTCAAAGCCAGCCTGGGATACCTGTAAAGACCCTGTCAGAAAAATAAAATAAGTCAGGATAGCCTGGCTGTTACACAGAGAAACCCCGCCTCAAAAAACAAAGAAGTGGCTGGAGAGATGGCTCATCAGTTGAGTGCTTGTTGCTCTTGCAGAGGACCCAGTTCGATTCCCAGCACCCACATGTGGGTCACACCATCTGCAACTCCAGTTCCAGGGGATCCAATGGTCTCTTCTGTGTACTGTGCACACACTATATGCAGGCAGAACACACATAAATTAAAATGAATATATGTAAAACCAAACAACAAGTGATGAATCATGGGCATTGCTCTTCTTTTAGGATGACTTGGTTCTTGCTAATTCAAAGGCTTCATTGAGCTTGGGAAACCCATTGCCCTCATAGGAGGGAACCTTCTGTATTTTGACCTATAAATAGTAATAAGAGTTTCTGGCCTGCCTATTCTGTGGGGTTTCTACAGAATTAACCAAGGAAATGCCTATTCGAGGTCCATAGGTCCTGTGAAATATTAAACATGTAAAACGGCAATAATAAAAGGAGTTTTTAAAAAGAGTACTTTCCACCTAGTAGTGCTTATTTAGACTCAGCACTGCATCCCTGCATAGTATCAGCACACAGCAGGTGGCTGATAAATGCTGGCGTGTTGACTGAATCTCTGTTGCATTTTTGGTTTGCCAAGTGCTCCTATTGTATTCCATCAACCAAATACTGCAAAGTAGCTAATCTCTTGAGATCTCTAGTATCACAGGAAAGTATAATAATAAAAATAAGGGGAATATATAGTATGTTAGAGAGTAAACAGTAAGCAATGCTTGAGAGAAAGATAAAATAGGCAAGGAAGAGTGTTGAGGTGGAAACATTCAATGGGGTGCTTAGAGAGTCCCCAGGAAGGCGATATTTCAATAGATGTAAAGGCGGTGAGAGAAGAGGCTTGTGGCTCTGAGGAATGAACAAAGGCATAAGAAGAACTCAGTGCAGCCATGTCAGAGTACTGGGGAATATGAGACAGGCTTAAGGGAATGAGAATCAGGAACTAGATCTGATACAGCCTGCTGCTGCCTTAGCTGAAAGTGAGCTCGAAAGCCCAAGGAGGCTTCCACAGACTGATTCAGATTCTGACAGAATCCTTCAGTGGCTTCAAGAGAGACCAGGGAAGGAAGCACAGACCCTTAGGGACTACTTAAGAAATGATTGGAGACTGGACTATGTTGGTGAGAGTGGAGAGCTGTTAGATTCTAGATCTGTCAAAAACTTGGGAAGAGGTTTGTGGGTGGAATTCATGTATCTCTCAGAAATGTTAACTGAATAACTTCTTATGCCTCCTCAGGAAACTGAGGCCTGGAATGGTTAGGGGTCCCTCCCCTGAGGGACTAGACTGGGATCTGTCTACAGCCCTGGAACTGCAGTGGGCCTCTTTCTGTCTAGAAATAAGAGCAGTAGGGGCAGAGGTTGAAGCCTGCCCACAGGGTCCTACCACTGTGCTCCTCTTTGTAGAGTGAAGTTGAGAGAGGTACGAAGCCCCACCAGGTGGGCAGCCTCACCCTATGACTGCCCACTGGTGCTTCGGAGGCTCATTCGCAAGGAAGACATCCGGGCCGGCTGCAAGTGTATTGTGAAGGCACCTCTGGTGTCCGACTTGGAGCTAGAGCGCTTCCTGTCTGCACCCCGAGACCCCAACCAAGTGCTGGTATTCGGGATAATGTCGAGTCAGAATCCCAGTGGTACTGCACAGCTACAGTGGCTACTGGACACACTGTATAGCCATCGACAGCAGGGCCGTTCCTCACCTTGCATCCAGGTTGGTCCAGAATCCAGTGAGGAGGCCCCTTGGGCCAGGTTCAGGGAACAGAACCAAATATAACCCCCACTGTATGAGGATGGGTTGGGTGTCTTGACAGTTCCTTTTCTTTCCAGGGCCTTAGCATACACTCCCTTTTGTCTGCATCATTTTGTCCCATCTTCTCTCTTCTTCTCATTCTTCTCTCCCAGGATGAATGCCACCACATCAGGGCAGGCGCTTCTTCTGACCACTGAGACAAGGTCAAGGCATAGTGCTTTTCTTTCAGAGCACTTAGCACAGTTGTGTCCACAACTGGTGTGAATATTCAGGGCAAAGACAGTACCCACCACCCATGTTCTTAGAATTCATTATTATGTTTGTGGACTGTCCCCAAGTCCCTCCATGTGCTGGGCTTGTGCCAGGCTCTGGACACCTACTACTGGTTCAGCCAGTCCCTGAAGGTATTTCCAGTATGGCTGCAGCTACAGCAGGCCCTTGAGAGGGCCAAGACAGGACAGCTCTGGAATGTATGTCTTCTGTCTCCTAGGGTCAGAATGAGCTTCTTGGATGCTCAGGGCTTTGGCAGGCAACTGAGTATACCTGGAGGTGGCCTGTGCAGGGATGAGGACAGTTTGAGGTTCTGATTTAAGTCTAAGGGGTGTTGGAGGGCACAGGGAACCTCCCTTCTCCCTCTAGGGTTGTTCCCAAGTCCAGCCTCATCATCTTGAGTATGCCTTCATTCAAAAACTGTGTCAGAGAAGGTGAAAGGCTGAACCCCTAGACTTATGTGAACATGTGAGCTAGGTGACTTCTTCCAAGCTGTCCTTCTCCTTGAGCCTGTGGCACTATCCCTGCCCTACTCCCATCTGCTGCTGCAGAGTTCTGAATTTGTGTGGGAAATCTGCCTGAGCACTCCCTCTAGCCTTTCTTTCTAGGAGTGCTACCTGCCAGCCAATTTCAGGAGCTCAGCATTTAAGGGCCTTCTAAAATCAGATATTCCCTTCCTTACCGGGGCCCTTGTCCTGGCTCTTTCCCCGAGAGCAGCCAGCCACAAGCCTTCCACCCAGCCCTGTAGCATAGCTACACTTGTTTCCTGCATTTCATTTCCAGCTTGCTTCAGTTTAGAGAATGTTTACTGAGAACCTGCTCTGGGCTCACCTGTTTCATGGCAGATATAATCCCTGTCCTTGTGGGAATGTACAGTTGACTGTAGTTCATCTGAGGCTATTAATTGTTCACTAAGAAATGAAATGCCTAGGTGTCTTATCCCAGCCATAAATGTGAATGGGACCAAGATGTGACCTGAAGTAGTTGGGGGGATGGAGGGAATGGCATTGAGTCTGCAGATAGGCTTAGAGGGTAGTGGTGGACTTCACAGACTTGGCTTCTGCTCTGGCTAACAGTTAGTCATCAATGCTGTCATCCCACAATGGTTAAACACCACAAAGGGATCAAGAGGAACAGCCAGTGAGAGGTGGGGTGCAAGGCTCCTCTGGGCTGTGCAACATAGCTTCCTAAGTCTGGTCCACTTGGAGCAGGACGCTCATCCTCAGACCTTCCAGAGTGAAGGACACCATATTCCGCAGATCCCAGGGCAAACCTAGGCCTGTCACATGAAGAGGAGTGATGACTTTCTCCACAGAGGGCTCAGAGCAGATCTGGAGACCTCCTCTGGGGACAGTGATGGCTGCAGGGAGTTTAATATGTATCTTCTTGCATCAGGGTGACCAGTTTCCACATCTCTATTTGGCAGTGCCAGCATGATCCTTACCGCCTACTGCGGTATGACCTGGACGGGCCCCTGCAGAAGGATCCACCCCTAATGGTGAAGAAGTTTGCTGTGGTACACGGGATGATTTTGGTGAGCAGGGGTCCTGTAAAGGTCTAGACATCCATCAGCAGCCCCTACTGTCTCAGCCAGATTGGAGATGGGGCAAGGGAGGAAAAACAAAACCTGCAGATGTTCTCCACCAATGCTGAGGCCCAGAGAGCAGGATTTACTGAGAGTCATCCAACAGACTCCCATTCCCCGTCCCAGGAGATGGGGTGGGGGGGTTGGGTGACATTAACACAGAGAATCAAATTCTATTTATCTGATTGTTATTAAATGATACCAAAATATTATAAACCTTATGTGTTTATTGAAAAGTCAGGTATACAATCTAGAAAATGATGACAGCCTCCTACCATCCGGATCTTACTTTCTGGAGCCCCTGCTAGGCCACATCCACCTGACATTGTAGTATCTGGCCTTTGCTGTCTTTCTCTACACACATATTTTTAGGACACTGTCTTTCCAATAAAATAACAGAGCACCATCTCACATCTTCAGTTTGTAGCACCAGAATCTTTACCACTGGACTTGAGTCTATTTTGTTATCACTATCTATGCTGCTTTTATTGGACAGTTGGGATCTTTCCCTCTCTCCCTTCTTCCTCTCTTTCTTTTTCCCCATAATAATGGTATGGTGAATAACTTTGCCTAGCCATCTCTAGACAGGTGTCCATGTTGAAGAATTATATACACAGAGAGTAGAGGGTATGAGACCCCCCCCATCCCATAGGATGAGCTGAATGGTACATTCCAGTATGTGGGTTTGAGGTAGCTGTAGGTAGGTGGGTAGGAGTCATATGAGCAGGGTAGAACATGACCTTTTTGCTCCCTAGGGAAAGTATGAAGTGTACATCTGACAAGACCCCAGTAGGGGCCAAAAGCTGAGCAGGTTGGGCTTTCCTCAGACTTAAGAGGACCTATGCAGGGGCTAAACTCAATCATGTGTCCCTGGGTTGCTGAGGGAGGCTAGCACACTTTCCCATGCTATCAAAGGCCTGAGACCTAACCCAGCTCTGAGAAGCCTGTGGCCAGTCCTGCTAAGACTTGGAACTTGGCTGTCATTATCAGTCATGCCACTATGTCACTATATTGAAGTGTTTGTTATTACATGTCTTTCCTGTCTTCCAACAGATGTTTGCTGGTGGGAAGCTCCTTTTTGGGGGCTGTGTCCTAAATGGCTATGGCTTCAGCAAGCAGAATCTGCTGAAACAGATCTTCCGGGCTCGACAGGATTGCAAGATGGGCTACTTCCTGCCAGACAACTACAAATTCAAGTAAAACTGGACAAGGCATCCCTCGGGAGGAATAATGGGGCAGAAGACTTGGGCTGTGGGAAGGCCAGGAGTAGGAGAGCAGGTGGTGCCAAAGGAGTGAGGTGGGGAAAAGTCAGAGACAGGGAAGTAGGGTGCAGCCTCTTCCTACAGTCCCCTGAGCAAAAGCTACAGTAGGAGGGCTTTGCAGGTGGGCAGGGGAAGAGGAGAGCAGGCAGGAAGAGGCGAACAAGGTCATGCTGTTTGTCTCTTTGAGTCTAAGTTTGGATAAAGGGCTGTGTGGGGGAAAGAAGGCACTGCTTGTTTGCAAGGTGCCCTGCTCAGCTGGAGAGAGTGGAAAGATGTCTGTGGGGCAGAGTCCAGTCACACCTGTCAGTTCCAACCGGTATGCTCATTTAGCTTGACTTCTGTTGGGTTTCCAGTGGATCTCACAGTCACAGTCACTGGTAGAGTAGGCTTAGGTATAAGCATCCAACTAAGGTGCTGCCACCTAAGCATCTCTGGGCTGGCTCTGGTGAGTGGTAGAGTGTCTGAGCTCAGGGCACTCCAGTATAGTCCAGGAGGAACCTGGGCTTTATGCTAAAGTCTGCATTAGAGAAAGACTAGCAGGTGCCAAATTCCACTGTGCCCCACAGTGCAGGTTCCTGAGAAACTTGCTAGGTTAGAGGTCCTGAGACAAGGTTGGAGCCCGGGCTTTGCCTTGCATTATCTGAGTGACTGGCAGGTGGACTGATCAGATGGGTTCCCAGATCTTTAGCTCTTTACTTTTAAAATGAAGATAATATTCAGCCTCGCAGAACTGTAAGGATTTTACAAGAGTATTTGTTAACAAGCTCTCTATGTGGTAGACAATGATGAAAACCAGGATAATGGCATCTGTAATATCTGCATGCAGAGCTGAGCTACTGTGGCTCACCCTACAGCACCAAGTTAACTCCCCCATTCCCACGCATATCTGCAGTTTTCTATCTTTTTGTTTGTTTACTTGGTTGGCTGGTTAGGCTTTCAAGGCAGGGTTTCTCTGTGTATCCCTAGCTGTCCTAGAACTTGTTCTGTAGACCAGGCTGGACTCATACTTAGAGATCCACCTTTAATACTAAATGCTGGGATTAAAGGTATAACTCACCATACCTGGCTGCAGCTTTCTATCTTGATGCCAGCTCACCCCAAGGAGCTGAGTTGGGTTTTTGTTAATCTGCTTCACCCTGAGGTTGGGGATCCATTCATGGAAAATTCACGGAGGTCACACCAAGTGACCCCATTTTGGAATACTCAGTGTAAAAGGCTGGAAGAGGAGGAACCTTGGGATAAGGCAGGCAGACAGAAATTCCTGAGTGTTCTGAGTCTCCATCACTCAGAACACCAAGAGAAGAGAATAGAGTTGCTGGAGACCAGACATTGGCAGGTCCAGGGAGTTATAAAGCTGAATCTCAGGAGCTGTTCACCGTAAAAAAGAATGTGCCAGAGATACGTTGGGTCTTGCTGGGCATTTATGGTTATAAACTCAGCATCTTAGATCCCTGTATTTAAAAGATACTAGGAAACAAGAAAGGAAGGTGGATTTATTTACACTTTAAGCAAATGGGGAGGTGTTTAATTATATCCCCCACTGTGCTTTGGTACAAGGGTTTTGACAATTTAAATGGATCAGGTTTGAATTCTTGGTAACAGAAGGATGATGACCTCTTAGAGCTCTTTGAGCTCTGAAAAGTGTTACAGCTTAAAAGTTCTTAGAGGGCTTCAGGGCACCAACCTAGAGCACTCCCTTGCAGAACAAATCTGCTGGTCAAACAACGGGAACACAAGGAGCAGGTCATGAAGGTTGGAAGCAGCTCAGGAATGAATTCTCATCTGCAGCAGAAGTATAGCATCTTGGAGGCTGAGGCAGAAATGAGTCCTCCTGCCTACAACTACTAGTCATGTCCTGGAGGCTGACTCAAATGAATTTCCTGCATAGGAACAATTCTGTCCCCTGCCTGTCTTAAAGGCAGCCTTCACTGAGGGTAGCCTTCCTTCAGTGAAGATGAGCAAGTGGCTAGAGCCAAACCTGAAGTCTTCCTTTTCTTCTTCCTCCCTCGGTTCCTGCAGCAGTTCTGTCTCTGAAAAACCCAGAACGGCCGAATGTATTGGGTGCCAGCTGGACCCTGATTGTCTTGAATGTGGGTATTCAAATAAAGTGAAAAATAAGACCAATCAGGGAAGAGTTGTTAAACCTGGTTGGGGAGAGAGAAGAACCCCCAAAAGTTGCTAAAAGTTCACAATCAGGTTGAGAAGACTGCAGAGGCAGAGACGTTTGAAAGAGTTTGTGTCTGTCCCTGGTTGCTATAGGAGCTCAGTGGGGGAGATTTTGGCCAGGCTTTTTCTTTTCTTTTCTTTTGTGGCTGCAAAATATACAATTGTGTAACACTTGCAAGTGTGTCTATGGCCCTTGGCTGCCTGTAGGACATGGCATGCTCATCAGGAAGAGGAGTGTCGAACTGAGGGCTCCCAGCTCTCTGCTCTATTTTGCTAGAGTCTGGATGGGTGGCTGTGCACAGAAGAGTGACTGAGGACCCTGAGCTAGGAGCCCTTGTTATGGCACATATACTTTACAGAAGGAGATACTGAGGGCCAGCAAGGAAAAGGATGTGCTTTGAATAGGAAGTCCAGGCTACACCACAACGATGACCTTTGTCTTCAGTCATGTCCTGAAGGAATGGGACATAATCTTTTCAAGGCTGCTCTTATAGGAGACAATCAAAATCTATCAGAAACGGCCACACACTGCAGTGACAAAGGTGCTTCGAAAATAGTCTTGGCCCCATAAGCTTAATGCTGTGTAAACTGTAATGTGCTCAGTGGACCACAGAGAACCTTGCAAAATGGTCATGAAATGGGTGAGAGACAAAGTCCTTTGTAAATTGCTACATCCCTGATAAGTCACAATGGGCAGTGGGAGCTGCCGAGTGCCCTGTGAACTAGGAAGGGTTTCAGAAATTGCTGGGCCTCCTCTCAGACCAGCTCATCCTAAGCAGCAGAGCACTTTGCAAGCTGTCACATACCCTGCACAGTTCCCAGTCATCTCTGAAGTGCTGTATCCTGCGCAGCACTTGGTAAACTACATGGTAATCTATGAAGGACAAAGCATCATATAAACTGTCAAGTATCCTGTGATGTTCATGCTAGAATGAAACCTCGTAAAGATAATATGGTATGCAAATGCTGGTGTGAGAACCTCAAAGGGTTTGTGAATAGTCGTGATCTTTATGAACACTAAGTGAAGGCTTGGTGTGCTGTGAGTGCTACCAGTTAGGAGAGAGTTCTTCACCCCTGGGCCACTGTACTATGCCCATTTTCTGCCCACCTTAGAAGAGGCAGGACCAGCTGAGTCACAACAGGAGGTGGCCAGGGACTAGTAAGGAGAGGTCTTTGCAGCAAGGTGCCGTGTGCCACAGATTCATGTGCTGAAATCCTTAGCTCCATGATGATGGTCTTAGAAATATGAACACTGGGAAGTGACTAGGTCACAAGCACAGAGATTTCATGAGTGAAGTGAATGCCTACAAGCTAGCTTATTCCTTCTGCTATGTGAGAGGCTGCCGTCCATGAGTGTAACCAGGCACTGAATCTCTTGACACCTTGGTGATGGACTGCCAGTTTTGAGAATTGAGTGCAGTTCATGTCAGTGATCTATTTGCCATATAGGCACAGCACTTTTAGAGAAGTCAAAATAGCTAAACTGAGAGGCTTTAACAGCATCTGCACATCATCTCAGTTCTGGGGCTGGAAATTGGATCCACTTGAGAGGACCACAGTTCCTCTCAAGTCAAATTCTAGCCTCTCGTTGGCTTTGGTGACAGCATTACTCTAATGTGGCACTAGTTGCATAGGATTAGGGGCCCACCTCACTCCAGAATGACTGCATCACAACTAATTATGCCTATACTGATGCTGCACTCTAAGTTCCCGGGGTTAGGACTTCTGCATATCAATTTGGGGACACCTTCAGCCCACATACTGCAGGGTGGCATCATTTCCTTGGCTGCCACGTGGCTTTCCTTTGCTGCTTTGCAAAGTCCTCTGTATCCTGCAGGCATTGCTAGTGCTCAGTATAGCATGGACCAGGTAGCTGGTAGCATGGGACCCAGGGCTATGTAACCCTTCACAGAAGCCAAGAAACTGACTCCCAGGTTCCCAGAGCAGTTTCTCCCTTGGCACAATTGGGAGGAAGAATGTTTTGCTAGTCCATTTCCAGCTATGGGCTGGAAAAGGGTGGGATAGCACTGAGTGAACTCTGGGCTCTCACCTCTGACCCCCAATGCTATGCCTTTCTACCACCCCTCCCTGCAGCATGTCGACCTATATCGAAAGTCTGGAAGAGCCTGATCCAGCAAAAAGAGCCCAATCTGAAGATTTCGAAGAAAGCATCTCTTCATTGGCGCTTGGCGACAAAATGGAACAAATACCTTCAACCCCACCCGACAAGTATGTTTTCCCTATGGCTCTAGTTGGCAGATTAGAGATGGCTCATTATAGGATCCCTAGCTTAATCACAGGCCACTCAGGCTAGCATGGCATGGCTTATGCCTTGGAAATCTGTGTCCCCCTGGGTACAGGTCAACTCCTGATTTCCAGCCTGTTTTGCAGTATCCTACTGGGTGTCAGGGTTGTGCACCAGGAGACACTTTGCAGCAAGCCCCCACGGTCTAGACCCATCTGTCAGAAGGATGAGGCTGCCCCAGATTCCAGCAAATTTCTTGGTGATGGTGACAGGGAACCAAATCAAAATTTTGTAGGGTCACTCTTTCCAGAAAGATGGGAAAGTGCTAGGATTAGACTATGGGTGCCACTGGGCTCCCAAGTTGGAGCTGTCCCCTGCCACTTTCCCTCCGGGGCCATGCCCTCATCAGCTGGGACAGGCTGCCTGCCTGCTTGCTTGCTGCCCAGGGCCTGCTTCTCCCTGTTGCATATTTAGGTTGAAACAGCCTGAAGTGGAACTGCAGCCTTTCCCCAAGGACAGGAGGAGCAGTAAGAAGATAGGTTTGGGGAAGAAGTCAGGTTCTAAGAAATGATGCTGGAAGAGCCAGAGATGCCCTCCCCACACCCAGCCCTACCTCCTGGTCTCCCACCACCCTTCAATAAATACGCCTGCCTCCAGCATCTGGGTGAGGCGGTGGTGGGTAGGACAGGCCCAGCTTTGATACCAAGAAAGCCAGAGGACCACCACAGCTAGTTTCAGGCCAGGTTCTGGAAACTTGTTACCCCCAACTCAGAGCTTCCTCAGTGGCCAGGAGTAAACCTGGATCTATCATTCTGGTGAACAAATGTCTCATGGCCAAGGGCCTGCCCACTCAACCATTCAGCAACCCTGGGGAGCCTCAGAAGGGTCTGGACTATGTCTTTCACCCTCTGTCAAGTGGGCAAGACCTCTGGTAGAAAGAATATGAGAAGAGGGAGGGATACAGAAAGGGAGAAGAGACTGAGGGAGTCGTGGAAGGAGATGAGAAAGCATGCAGGAAGGAGAAGGATGGAAGAGCAGAAAGAGTAAGAGATAAAGATGAAGAAGAAGAGTGGGCTGAAGCCAGAGTCCAGCAGATACCCTATGGGCTCGTATCACTATTTAGCTAAGCAATGGGACATATGGCTGGACTGGATTCTCCTTTTTCTGAGTGCATGGGCCTGGAGTATTCACGGGCCTGGAGTATGCTTACCAACACTCAGGGGTCCTAGCAACTGTCTTCTGGGATGCTGCCTTGTCCCTTACCTCTGAGAGAGCTGGATCTCTCACCACTGTGTGGTTGGTGAGAGCTGTGTCCCCATAGCAAGGATTGTGGAGGGTCTGCCTTGGCCTTCGCATCTAGAATAGAGTCCAGGCCCCAAACTTCAGGCAGCATTTGGTGATGTATTTCACAGATAGCTATTTGTGCTTCTTCAGTAGCACGTGCTTTTTCAATCTGATTTTTTCAAGGCTTATTTTTTTGTTTGTTTTTTCATCTTGTTTTGTAGTGTCCAAAGACTTTTTTTTTTTTTTTGAGTTATAAGTTTCTTCCCCTAGAAGTGTATTTGAAGTGCCCTGCCCTGTTCTTAAGCTGCATATGTTGATATTTTCAGGCCTTAATGTTTGTTAGGGGGCTTAGGGTGCCCCCTTAGGATGCTCTATGCATCCTCCACCCTTTCCCTCCAAGCACATAGACAGATAAGAGCAAGAAGGCAAGGTGCCAAAGTTCTGTTTTACCCTTGCAGATAGGTACCTACCCTCAACCTGGTGACAGTCAGAGCCAAGGCCTCTGCTCAGGCTAGGGTCTGAGATGAAGCCTCTGACCTGCGCCTTTCTGGCCTTCTGGTCATGTGCTCAGCTGTGCTCAAGTGAATATGCTAAGCAGTTAGTGCTGTGTGCACCAGGAGCAGAGGCAGGGAAGGTCCTGGCCCTCTCTTCAGGGTGCTCATCACCCCGGAGAGCTGCCTGTGAACAGGAACACCTCCCACTGGCAGAGCAGGCAGTAAGTATCCAGGGCAACACGATCAGAATGCTCCTGGAGGAGAAGAGGAAAGTCCTTCTCCAAGGAAATGCCAAGAGAGACAGGAAGGCTTCCCCCATAATGGCTCTCACAAAGCAGGAAGCTAGGTGTCTGAGCTGTACACTCTGTTGATTAGTGCAGGGCTTCTTAAACTCCTCCCCTGCTCCCCAACCCCCCCTTAGGACCAAGAAATTTTTACACAACCCTGGGCATATGTAAAACAGTTAGGCAAATCAAACATTTATTGATAATTAATAATAAATGTATTTTAAAACAATTCTTTGATATACATATGATTTTCCACTTATTAAGGATGAATGTGCTTGTGTACTTTATGTAAGGAATTAAATCTTGCCTGAATATTCTATGCTGTAAAAATTAGAGCATCTTGCAACTTTGCACAGTTGATAGTTATTCTGATTTTATAATCATCAGTGCTAAGAATGCCACTTTACATAAATATAAATATTTATGTTTATGTACATAAGAAAGCATGGGGTAGGGCATGAGAGGAAAGGATCAAACTGAGCTATTGTATGTGAATCCATTATCTACCTAGAAAGCCAACAGAATCAATGGGTAAACATCAGAATCGTTGGGTAACTAGATAAATGTGTATAAGCCACAAAAGGCCTAGTATCGAGATGCAGGACCAGTGACATGGAGTCCTAAGCAGAATGACATCCATCAATGCTTTAATCCCAGAGTGAAGTGAAGCTAAGAGGAGGTTGTTCAACCAGAAGCCCAGCATGTCTATCCAAGGCCATCAAGACACACCCTGAACCCAAGGCTACTGGATGCTGAGGTCTCTGATGCCTCTCACCCAAGACCCTTGAGTATCTCTTTCATAAAGAAAAGCCATTCCCTACACTTTCCCTCCCAGCTATGCTGAGACTGGGCAAGCCACTTTTGGCTTCTGAGTCTTTGTGTCTTCATCTGTAAAATGTGATGTTCCAGGATAGTAACCTTCCAAGGAGCTGGGCTGGATCAGATTCAATGCAGAGAAACCCTTTCTTTAGCTTGGGATTGGAAGATATATATGAGAACGAATGATTTATAATTATGAAGCACATAACCCCCCATTGCTACTTTCCACATCAGCAGGCAACCTTGGGTTGTCTCCCAGGCACCAGCATCAGCAAGGGTTAAGGAGCTTGGCTGCTAGACAAGCAGAAATAGTGTTAGCCTTGAGCGGCAGAGCATTCCCCTATCTGTGCAATCTCCCGGCCTCCAGACCAACCTTTGGAAATGAAAGCTCAGCCTAGCTGAGGCTCCTCTGCCTGCTGCATCCTAATGATCTCCACCAGGGAGAGTAGGTAACCCCCTCTCAGCTCCCCAGCTCAAAGAAAACCCTGAGCTGCCCTGAAGCTGTCAGTTCACATGTGGGAAAGAGATTGGGTTGTACCCGCTGCTAGTCCAGTTTGAAGGGAAGAAAATAGGAAAAGGAGGGCTGAGAATGGCCCTGGGATGCAGAACAGGTGTTAGGCATCACAGGCCAGGTGCCCTGGGGCCTAGCTCATCCTGGAGATCTGGGCAGGGGGCTTCCAGCTGCAGGTTATGGCCTATTAATGAGCTGAAAAATCCATTTGGAGGATATGATCCACATTTTGAAGAAGAAAACTGGAATAAGGCTACACAGAGAAACCCTGTCTCAGAAAAAAACAAAAACAAAAATAAAAACAAAAACAAAAAACCTGGACTAGGAAATGGCACAGTGCTTTATTTCAGCCACCCTGAGTATGATATCCAAGACTCAGGCTCTGAAACACAGACCACCACCACCCTGCCCTAGCCATCTGTGCATGTGACCTCGGATGCTCTATTTTAAATGATTAATGTTGGAGGGCCTAGTTTATTGGGGGTGGTACCACCCCTGGAAAAGTGATTCTGGTCATATAGAAAAGCAAGATGAACAAGCCACGAGGAACAAGCCAGAAAGCAGCATTCCTCCATAGCTTCTGCCTCACTTTCTACCTCCTGGTTTCTGCCTTGAGTTCTGGCCCTGACTTCTCTTGATGACAGACAGTGATCTGGAACTGTAAACCAAATAAACCTTTTCTTCCCCAAGTTGTCTCTGGTCATGGTCTTTATCACAGACATAGAAAGCAAGAGTTTGTGTGGTATATGTGTGCACATATATGCACATATATATATGGGATATATGGGTGAGTTGCACCGTTGTGCATGCAGAGAGGTCAGAGGAGGACATTGGGTGTCCTGCTCTACCATGCTTCATCTTATTCCCTTGAAGACAGTCTCTCACTAACCTGGAGCTAGGCTAGTGGCCATTGTCCTGTCTCCACCCAATACAGTGCAAGAGCTTTGAACTCAGGTCCTCTTGCTTGTGTAGCCAGTGCTTTTGTCCAGTGAGCCATCTCCTCAGTCCAGATTTTGGTCATTCTAATAGGCATACAATGGTACCCCATTGTGTTTCCCTAATGAGTATCTTTCTACAAAGTCGTTTGCCATCTGTATCTCTTCTTGTTTTTGTTTTTTTCAAGATAGGCTTCTTCTGTGTAGCTCTGGCTGTCCTGGAACTCATAGAGAGTCCTGACTCTGACTCCGGAGTGCCGGGATTAAAGATGTGCACCACCACCACCCGGCTCTGTGTCTCTTCTTAAGTGCAGTGTTTCTTTGGGTGTTTGGTCTATATTGTTAATAAGGTTGTTTTCTCTTCAGCAGTATTTATATTAGTATTGTTTGTTTTATATTTATAATATTTGTATAATTATACAAATATAATCCCCTCTTCCCCCAAGCTGGGCCTTGTGCATGCTAGGCAAGTATTCAGCCTCAGCCCTTGGACAACAGTCTTTTATTGGATATGGCTTCTGCAAATATTTTCTTACAATCTGTGGCCTGTCTTTTTCATTTTCTTGGCATTGAATTTTGCAAAGCAGAAAAATTTAAGTTTACTTAAGTCCAGCTTGGCAACTCTTTCTTTCATGGGCCACATCTTTGCTGTTGTAGGTAAAACAGCATTGCCATGATCAATGCTATTTACATTTTTCTCTGGAGTTTTGTAGTTTTGCTTTCCATGCTTCAGCCTAAGACCCATCCTAAGTTAGCCTTTGTGACAAGCTTAAGTCCTGGGCAGATTCATTGTTTGGTACTTGCCTGCCCAACTCTACTTTCTTACTTTCTCCATCATGGCACCTTTGCTTGTTTATGAACGGATAGCTAAAATCATTTGTATGGGTCATGTTTCATTGATCTGTTTTCTTGTCCTTCACCATGGCTACAGAGGTCTGGGGGGATGTTAAGTCATTTGCCCAAAGCCATACCATCAGCAGCCTTTCTCACGGCTGGTGGGAATAATGCAAGCTGATGGAGCCACTCAAGTCTTTTAACTACACAGCTTGCATTTGGGACCTAGATTAAAACAGGGAATGAGGAAAGAGAAGAGAGAAAAGGGGAATAAGATATAAGATGATTCCTCTTGATCATCAGATTGATGGGATTTCAAAAGATCGTGGAAACACACTTCTGGGCATGTCTATAAGAGGTTATCTATGTTGTGATAATTGAGAAGACACACCCTAAATATGAGTGACACCAGACTACAAGTAAAGGAGAGAGTGCACACCAGCATTTGTCATGTTTCTTCTCCCCTACTGTGGACACTCTAGCAAACTGTTTTCATGTTCTTGCTGAGAACAGGAGTTTCATGACAATTGAAGGCTGGGTATTAATGAGCTCACTAGACCCAAGATAAATGATAAATGGGTGTTTTATTGGGGAACAGTTTACACAGATAATATTAACTGCCACAGCATTCCTGCTCCAGAAGATGCAGTCTCTGCCCTTCTGATGCTCTCCGTGACCCAAACCAGAGTGTGCCCCCACTTCTCTCTTTCAAGCAGTTACTTCCGCTTAAAGCCACGCCCAAAGGGTTATGGCCACTAATACAAATTCACTGGCAAGATGAGATGCACTTCCCTGTCACGATAGATGGACATTCCTCCTTGAATTTGCTTTTTTTCAGGTATGTGGAGTTTTCTTTTTGTTGTCTATATGTATGTGTATGTCAGGTATTTGAGAAAATAACTTCTATAGGTGCTGGAGTCTGGCCTGTATCAGTCCCATGCTACAGAGGCCATCTATTCCAGACTGATGTCTTTGGAGCTGTGATTGGGACCGGCCAAACAGCCCTGGGTCTGACCCTGAGTGGGGGAATGTGGATCAGTAAGCCCTAGGATGAGACACAGATGTCTTGTCATCTCAGGAGGGCTCTCAGTCAGTACTGGAGTTCACGGTTTATTTCAGCATTGTCCTAAGTAACTTTCCAAAAGCGGGGGAACTGTCAGAAGACATCTATTATTATGTATAGAGCTGATATCAAATATTTCCTTTAATCCTAGAGACACCCCTAGAACTGCATGTCCTCACTAGCCTTCAGAATAGGTGTGGGCCCACCCAGGGTCTACGTCTATTGTTATACAAACTAGAAGACATTCTCCACTGTGGCCAAGCCATCTGGTGGTAACTAGCCGACATCTAAAAACCATGAGAGATTCAACCTCCTGGAATCCAGCTGAGGCCTGTATCTGAAATATCATAATATTTGGGCCCTGACATATAGGAGATAACAAGAGAATGCCAGGCTCTACTATGACCCCTAAAGCCATCAATAGTGCTGTGAGTAAAGCTATGCCAAGCTTAAGTGGCAGCTAATTCTTCCCACTGAAATGTAACATATTTGTGTGTACTCAAATGTGTGGCTCCTACCCAACCATAGCAATGAACCAGACAGGAAACATCCCCATCTGTGGAGAGAGAGACACCAGACCTAGTCAGTCTAATGCATGGTGTTTCAGTATTGACAAGGGCTATGGGACAATTAAGGGAGAGCCTGACTGAAGAGGTGTGTTTTCAACAAAGCCCTGAAGGAAGTGAGAGATGAGTCATGCAGACGTCTGGAAGGAAAGCCTAAGCAAAGGTCCTGGGGTGGGCATGTGCTTGCAGCAATAACTGAATCAAGGATTTGCCAGGTCTCAGGGGACTAGGACAAACAAGTAGAGGGCACTGAGGGGAAAGGTGAGTCATAAAGGAGTAACAGCCTTGAGGGAGGGATTTTGGGGTCCTGGAAGGACTTCGGTTCTTACTCTAGGGAGGAGAAACCACAGAGGTGCTGAGTGAGGTAAGACCACAGCCAGTATAGTTTGGACAGGGTCCCTGTGGCTGCTAGCAAGAATTATGTCTGGCACAAAACGGTGGCAGGGAAAGTATGAATGTGTTTTAGAGATCAAACTAAGATTTATTTCTTTTTGGGGGGGGTGGTGGTGTTTCGAGTCAGGGTTTCTCTGTGGCTTTGGAGGCTGTCCTGGAACTAGCTCTTGTAGACCAGGCTGGTCTCAAACTCACAGAGATCTGACTGCCTCTGCCTCTGCCTCCCGAGAGTTGGGATTAAAGGCATGTGCCACCACCGCCCCAGCAAGCTAAGATTTCTTAACCAAGGGGTGGAGGTGGCAGGAACCTCCCGCATTCGTAGAGAAGGTTCTAGAGTCCTGGAGAACATGGGATGCCAGGAGTTAGGGCTTCTGTGCATTTGTAAGAGAGTTCCCCTTCTCCCCCATGGAGACCATGCTAGTCTATGTGTCCCAATCCAACCTGTTGTCTCTGCAGGCAAAAGAGGCAGGGGCAGGGGAAGGGACCTTTTTACCCAAGGCACTCACTGAGGAAGAGAGGCACTGGAGTGTCAGAAATAGTCACACCCATAAGAGCCAGGTGCAGCCCAGGTCCTAGAGCTCCTCAGCCCAAGATCTAGGGCTAGTACCCAGGAGAATTCACACCTTACTGGTATGGTAAAGAGATATTTTAGGCTGTTCAGATGGAAGCACTTTGAGTTGAGATACATAGGCCTAGAGAAGAGATCTTCATGCTCTCTCCATCTCCCAGTCACATCAAGCATAGTCTCACTCTGTGGGTGCTACTCTTCCTGGAACCCCACTTTAACCTATGCCATCTCCCCTCTTAGCCAAAGGAGAGCCTTCTGAAGACAACATTGTTGGGCTGGAATTTTGCAGTGTGGCTTTGTGCCCTACCTAGCCTCCAGTGACCTTGTATTCCTGGAGTCATGGTGGTAACAAGGACTGTCTTTTCAGTACACCTGGATTGAAAATGGGTACCTGCTGTCTGCTGCTGTCTCTCGCTCCCCTCCCCAGACACAATGACAGTGTTTGCCCTGCATGCTTGGCTTTGAGCATCCACCCAGCTCTCAGTGCACCACCTTATCTGCCTCCTATTCAGTGGGCATGTAACATAGGGACCCGAAAGGCCCTCATTTTACATATGGTGAGACAGAGACAAAAGGTTGCCTCAGTTCAGCTGATGAGTGGATAGCTGACCCAGCATGTGTCAGCCCCCATGACTGTGGGTGCCAGCCTGGGTCCAAGGCCTGTGAAAGGGTCCCCTAGGCCTGCCTGAAGAACAGAAAGAGAATGGACAAAGGAATCTCAGAGCTGGGTCTCTTCCTCTGTGCAGGAGCTCAGTCACATGACCCATGCCTTTCCCTGCTAGGAATGAAGCTGACACCCAGACATTGGGGATCTCCCCCCTTTATCCCAGGAGCTTCACACAATCAGACATCATTGCTGCTAACATCAGGGAGGTAAGGATCTTCTGAACTTCCTGCTGCTGCTGACCTGGATCACAGCACTCTGTGCCACCGTTCTTAGCTCCCTGAAGTTATGGACTTGCTCGTGCCTTCTAACAGCGCAAAACAGAAAACCTGTGTGGCCACTCAGTAAAACTGAGATAGGACTACAAGTCAAGCCTAGAGACTATGACTGCACATGTGTCCAAACCTACTGGCCTGGCCTGTGTGGACAGAGGGGCCAGCATTTCCACACTCTCCCTTCATGGCCACATTGGCAGAGGTCTGAAAGACCCCTCCGGGCACATGCATCTAAACTGTGTTGCTAGCCCTAAACAGTTTCCCAAGTAGGTGGGCATGCCATCTGTGTGTATATCCCTGATGAGAAGGCTCTCATGCTCTCCTAGGCTGCCTGTGGCTACTTTAAAGGAATCTCCTTCACCTCTGTGGATCCAGCAGCCGGTTGGCACACCCTCAATGCTGGCCACTCCCTACTCTCAACATCTCAGATCGCTAAGGTTATCCCACAGCTGCCTGTGCTCTGCTCTGTGAAGACCCTGTAAACTTTTCTGGGTCCCAAGTTTTGTGGCTGTGGCCAGAAGGCCTCTGAGGCAGCTTTACCAGTGCCACAGCTACCTGTGTGCTCTAGGGCTGTGGTGTGTGGTGGGTCTAGCCTCTTTACTTATATTAGTGAGGATTCTCTAGAGAAACAGAAAACTGATAGAATATATTTATTATTACATATAGGACTTATTTATAGGATTTGGTGGTTTATAGGATTTGGTTCAACTATTCCAACAATGCTGTCTCCCAATAGGAAGTCCAGGAATCTAGTAGTTATTCAGTCCATGATGCTGGATGTCTCAGCTGGTCTTTAGAATGTACTGGAACTCAGAAGAAATGAGCTCTACTACTAGTGAAGGAGTGAACTTGACAGTGAGAGTGAGGGCAAGCAAGCAAAGACCAATTGCTTCCTTCTTCCATGTCCTTTATGTAGGCTGCCACCAGAAAGTGAGGTCCAGATTTAAGGTGGACCTTCCCACCTCAGAAGATCCAGATTTAGGGTAGGTCTTCCCTGAGCCTTCAAATCCTTTAGCAACACTAAGCCAAGGGATAGCAGGCATCTCCAGCTTTTTCAGTAGCCATCTTTTGCTTCAGCCAACCATTCAAACAAACTTTTGACACCTTTTGTTTAAAACAGTGATATATAAATATATAAATAATATATTCTTTCTCATTATAGGTCTAGAGGCAACTATTGATGGGTCCTGAGGTGTAGCAATAAGTCTTTAATCCAAAGCTGGAGCCCTGCCACCATGTGGGCGCTTTCTGCCAGGCTGCCCAAGTTCCACCTGCTGCCATGTTAAGGTCCCAAGTAACACAGAGAGACTTATATTAGGTACAAATGCTGCTTGGCCAATGACTAGGATTTCTCATCTGCTAGCTCAGTCTTAATTATCATAAATCTATATAGTTTATAAGACTTATCTTATGGAGGACACCTTCCACTGGCACCCTCTCTTTCCGGCGGATCACATGGCGACTCCAGAGCAGAGACCAGGAGGAAGAGAGAAAAGGGACCAACTTCCTTCTTGCCCTTGCTTATATATGAGTCTCCCTGCTATGTCACTTCCTGCCTGGATCACCACTTCTTTACTACATTTCCCAGAATCCTCCTTGACTCCTAGTCCTGCCTAACTTGCTGCCTCATTGGCCAAACAGTACTGTATCATCCAATAAGACAAACACACAGAAGCACTTCCTCCATCACTGAGGGGCATCAGTATTGTCATGTCTGGCATCTCCTTCAGGAAAGTCACTGCTGGTTTAGCAGACAGTGAAAGATTAACTTCCTCAGGCAAAGGAGGAAAAGGTGATCTTTTGGGTATTGGGGGTGTGGGTACATTTTCTGCTAAGGGTAGAGAGATTTCTTCCTCAGGTGAGATGAACCCTTGAGAATCTGAGGGTTCAAAGTTCTTGGCGTCTGTGGGGCCCTTCCATGCATCTCCATCATGTCACAGTACCCCATTCTTTACCAATTAATGCCTTTACTTTAGCTGCCTGTAGTCTCCAAGACTGGGATGTGAATCTTCACTGTAATTCATCTAACTCATCCACCTTAAAAAGAAGGCTTCAGTTTGATCCTCTGCAACCTGAACACTGTGGCTGCTGGAAAAAGCAAGAGTTTCCCAGGGCATACTCAAAAACCTTCAGATTGTTTATGTGAATCCAGAGCCACTCAATCTTATTACTGAGTATATTGTTGTCCTTCGCCATATTCTGAAATGCTAGATGTTAGTTAACTTTATATGCAGCTCATTCTTTTCTTTTGTCATAATCCAGTCTCATCATTTTCCTGCCTTATTTCTCCACAAATTCTCAAAAGTTTTATATACAGAGTGGCCAGTTGGTGAATCAGGATAATCAAATGCATTTGTCTCCTTAAGTTTGTAAAATCATTCACACCATGGGCTTTCAGTACTCTCCGAGCTTCCAGGAGAGCCCTCAGTACCTGCAGAGGCTTCAGTAACTATGGGTGTCAGCAATTGGAAAGCCTGTTCCAGGTACTTTAAAAAATTCATTCTTATACTTCTGTTGCTCTTGACCACTTAGACACCAAAATCTGTATTAGTCTAGGTTCTCTAAAGAAACAGAACTGACAGAATATATAGAGAGAAAATATATATTATATATAGAGAGAATATATATAGAATATAAGAGTATATATATGTATATATGAGTGGCTTACAGGTTATGTTCCAACTATTCCAACAGTGGCTGTCTCCTGATAGAATCTCAACAAAGCCATAGTTTCTCAGGCTATGAAGTTGGGTATCTCAATTAATCTTCAGAATATGCTGTAATCTCAAATAAGTAGGCTATAATACCAATGAAGGAATGAATTTTCCAGTGAGAGTGAAGGCAAGCAGGCAAAGATCAAGTGTTCCCTTCTTCCGTGTCCTTTATACAGGCTACCACCAGAGGTGTGGCCCAGGATGGATCTTCCATCTCAAAAGATTCAATCAAGAAAATTCCTTCACAGGTGTACCAAGCTGATTGATTGGTAGTTAATTACAGATGTAGTGAGGTCGACAACCAAGAATAGCCATCACACCACCTTTGCCCTTGCAATGAGGCCAGTCTGGTACACTGTTTCCAGGGTCTGGCCCTTTTAAATTTAGCTGCAGGAAAAAGCAGTTTGTGCAGGCCTGGAACTCACAGACAATCAGCAACAGGAAAATGTCATCCAAGGGGAGCGCTCAATGAATTATGGAGGCATTGTTCCCAAGCCCAAGGAGCCAGCGATGTTGCTCTGAGCCCAGTGGCCAGCCCAAGGCTACAGGCTCAACACTGCTGACTGTGTCAGGACAACACAATGTGGGCAGCCAAAGGAAAGAAAAAAAAAAGATGAAGAGAGAAAAACACTAGGGGAAGAAAAATACTGGAAAGTCCCTATGTTCAGGGATAGAAGAGCCTTTCTAGAAAATCAACAGCTAGTGAAAAGCTGCTACACTCCTCCTGGGTGGGGGCCTGCTGGAACAAGAGGAAGTTGCAAGCAATGTTTTGAGATATTTTCAGTCTAGTGTGATGTCGATTGATTTTCCAAAACACGGGTAGCTCCTGATGTAGGGAGAGCTGAAGTTGGACGGGGGCTGACCAGAGGTGGGGCAGGGTGCAGGACCAGCCTGGACATAAACAGGAGCTGACCCAGCTGGGGAGTTTCCAGTGCTCTAGATGGCAGCAGCCCCCAGAGCCCCACAGACTTGTGTTCCAGACCTCACCCTGATGGGAGAACCCCAGACAAAACTGGGGTCCTCTGCTCAAAAAGCCTGAAACATAGCCAGGCATGTTCTGCTTATCTACGTCTCCTGGGGGTGCTCTCTATTAGGCAACTAGTCCTGCTTCTGCAAAGCAGATGGCAAAGGTAACTGTTTATGGAGGAGACACAGCTGTGAACAAAGCAGACAAAGGCTATCCTAATGAAGGTGACATGGAGGGGACATGGTATGCAAAATGAATGCCATGCACAGCATGTTGGAAATGGAGGGCACCATGAGAAGAGAAAGCAGAGAGTAGGGTAAAAGTGTTTGGGTGCAAATGGTCAGGAGGATGTTCCCTCCTCCCTCTCATTGGGACACGCCCTCCTGCCTTGTGTTACAGCCCCTGTGCTGACCCCTCATAGGCTCATCTGCTCCAGTATCCTGGCATCTTCTGTTCCAGGCTAAACAGGACCAAACTCCTTAAGAGCAGCCCTATCACCCTTTTCCAGGAGCCCTGAACTGACCTCTTGCCCAAAGGCAGGCAAACCAAGCACTTTAAACCCTACGTCTGATGGAATGCACCTACAGGTCCCTTTTATCTGTCTTAGCAGTTGTATGCCATAGTCCCCTAAACTCACCAACCTGATGTCATACCTGGTTAACCACATTGATCAACCACTCCATCTCCTTCATCTAGGACAGTGTGGGCTCACAGACCCACACATTAGAATCTGCATTTGTTCCTATGGCTTCTTCCTGTGGCATTCTTTCCACAGCACTGGCAGATGTCTTTTTGACACAGAAGGAGACCTCACATAAGAAAACGAGTAAGTATTTTCAACCCACAGAGAGAAATTGGTAATAAAATGCAAAGCAAAAACAAAGGACACATGGTCAAAGAATATGATTAGGCCACTCATTGGCACAGAAATGCAAATGGCTAACAAACAAGCGAAAGACTTGGGCCTCCCAGGCAGTCATGGAAATGCAAATTAGAAGAACAATAGAACGTCATTTTTCTCCCATCAGATTGGAGAAAATATGAAATATTGATGACATCCAGTATCGGCAAGAAGTGGTTCAGCAAGCAGTATTGACACTGCTGTTGGCATGTGATCTACACAATCTTTGGGGACAGCCATCCTTATTAAAGTTTAAAATGTTGTGGGCTTTGATCCTGCAATTCCATCTTGGAGATGTGATTCTGCAAAGCCGTCTACTGGCGCAGATTGCGCTGTGTATGAGAAGCTTTGAAGACAAAACAAAAGGGAATGCAAATGTGGGTGGGTGGGGCAATGGCAGAGTGATGGTGATGGTGATGGGACAGTCACTGTCACGTCAGCATCGATGGACCTGCACAAGTTTCTAGAGCATTCTAGAGCTCTAGCCGTTTCTGGAGGAAGTGCTCCCCTTGAAAGTCTCTTCCTCTTCCGAAAGTGTATGTGGGGTGCAAGCATGTGCATAGGCTCATTGGCGTTTGTGTGGGCATGTGTGTAGTTGTGCATGTCTGTGTGCACGACTGTGTGTGGAAGCCAAAGACTGAGATGGGATGTCTTCCTCAGTTGCTGTCTACCTTTTGTTTACTGAGGCAGAGTCTTTCATCAAACCCAAAGCTTGCTGAATTCGGCTAGTCCAGCAGCTAACTAGCTTACCCTGGAGGACCTCCTAAGAGCTAGGATTACAGGGTGGCTGACATTCACACCTGTCATTTATGTGTGCTCTGGGGAATCTGAACACTGGTCCTTGTGCTTGGGCAGCAAGTACCTTATCTGCTGAGCCATCTCCCTAGCCCTGAAAGTCATTTTGAGGCGTTCCTATAATGATCTGCCTATCATGCTAGCTTGTGATGCTGCTGTAAGACACCAAAGCAAGAATCAGTCCAAGGACCAGGTGGAAGGGCATCTTCTCCCTCCTCAGTGGGAGGAGGGAGGCAGCTTTACCCTGCTCTTCCCAAAAGATGCTCAAGTGCTCAGTGGCCCTCTCACTCATACTAACAGGAATCCCATGGTTCACTGGGCCTTGTGAGTTGTCCCTACCACAGTTTCCATAGTTTCATTTCTTATGCCTCATCATACCTGTTCTGCGAATGGAATCGGTTCCAGAAACTCTGCAGAGGGGATGGACTGGATTTTCTAATTCAGGGCAGCAGTCAGTTATTACTTTGCATGCCAGCTCTGAACACTGGAGGAGTTCCTGGTAGTGCTATACAGAAATGAATTCTAAAGCCATTTCTAGGCTTTACTGTTAAGAGTACTGTGATTGATTAGTGATGTCTGCTCTGGGAAAGCAATGAGAGGAATGCTCAAGTTACTGATTAGCTATGGACATTCTGGGTCAACACTTCCCAGACCACATGTACACAGGAGTCTTATTAGAATTTATTAACATGCAGACACTGGCCTGGCAAATGTGGGCAGTCTGAGTGTCAGCTGTCCTGACAAGTCCCAGCCACGCCATGTTTCTGGTCCTGGAACTACCCTTTGAGGACAAGGAACAAGGATGGAGCTGTCTTTTACAGGTACCTTCTTGTCTCTTTCAACATCTTATACATTTGCAAACAGAAATGACCAACCCTTGGCATGTGTCCAGTGTTTTTTCTCCCCCCACCCCCCACCTCTTTTACATCCATTACAAGTTCTGGTTCTTGGAAAGCTTTGGTGGACTTGGTTGACAGGTGAGAAGATGTAGGATGGGGGCAGAATTCACACAAGTTCCTCCAGCTAGTATCCCCCACTGCATTGTCTCCTTTTCCTGGAACCAAGCACCAGCCAGAGAAGTGCCTGTTACTGCCTCAAAGTGCCTCGCTCACTGCCATAAATAAGGCTTCAGTCTAGCAGGCTCCCTGCTGCTCCTGTGACATCTCCCAGCAGGCTGGGGCTCCCAAGCCAGGCAGGGAAGCAGAGATGTGGCCAGACAGCGTTGAGTTATGGGCTCCAGGAAGCCCATTAGTCACCCAAGCGAGCAAAGTTAACCCAAGCTTATTAACTCTAAATGTTTATTATTAACATTGATCACCCAGCAGACAGCACCCGCCCTCCCACCCCACAGCTGGCCAGTGCATTCTGATGAAGGGCAGGGATTCAGGCAAAGGGGCTCGCTGCCCCCAAGATTCTCCAGGAAATACAGATAACTCAGACAACCTCCAAGGGGCAGCCAGAAAGTGTGTCTAATTTCTGACCCTGGCACTTGCCCCTCCCCCACCTCTCTGCAGACCCCAGACCAGGAGCTGGGGAGCCTTTGGTTGGCACCATCAGGCACCTCCTTCGTCAGCCAGGGCTGTTTAGAGGGTCAAGGAATAAGCAATCTGACTCTGCCACTCAGCAGCTGGTGACCTTGTGTGTAAGTCATGTGACTTCTCTGAGCATCAGTTTGCCATCTACATAATGAAGATGTATTCTGTCAGTCAACAAATAGGTGTGGGGTGCCCACTGTGTGCCAGGCACTTTTTTAGTCCCTAGGAGCCGGTAGAGATGAAGGCAGACACAAAGCAACCACTGAAAATAAGCAAGCAGAGCCATTTCAGGTAGAGTGGAGTGTGATGAAAATTACCCCTGCAGTGTGACTGAGGGTTACGGGGCGGGGGGTGTTAAGACAGGATTGGCAGGGTGTCCTCTCAAAGGAGATGGCATTTGAGCTGAGACTTGAGTGAAAGGAAGGATGCAGCCATGGAAAGATGCACAGGGGAGCCCAGGCAGGAAGAACAAACAAGGATGAAGGCCATGGGTTTTGTAGAGGTGGTATGTGCACTGTAGTAATAGGAGTAGGAGAGAGCCCAGAGTGGTCCAGAGGCACGAGCAAGGGAGCTGAATGGAATGGAGATAAGGGAGCAGCCAGGTGTAGGTTGTCCTAGGTTGATCTTTGTGGGACGTGGAGTTTTATTCTCAATGCCCTGGGGAGCTGCTGGGTGGGAGGCAGTCATCCTAACCCTCCTTTGATGGGTTCTGTGACATCTAAAGTACATTGGGTACATCTATCCCCTTCCGTGTTATAGTAGCATCCACTACTAGCTGTGAGAATTTCCTGGGTGGTCAGCAGGCAACTTGCTGGGTTATGCCCTCTTCTCCAGGGGTGCACTCTGTGGGTCCATATGCCCCAGAGTTTCTAGGGGCCTGGAGGAGGCAGGTTCCTATGGAGCCATAGCTTCCTCCTGCCTTCCTGCTTCCCTTCTTTCTAGTGAGGGCAGGTTTTCAATTGCTCATGTGAATCTGGATTCCTGGCTCTGGTTCTGCTGCTCCTAGAGACCAGGACCTAACCCACAGGAGTTCAGCCAAAGGGTTAACACCAAGGCTGAACCCAACAATTCCATCCCTTTACCTGGAACATTCCTGTCTTCACACCAGAAGTCATACATTCCAGAGAACCTACAGAGCACTTGAGGAGGAGCTCTAAGACCACAGGGACCATTCTCTGAGCCAATAGGCTCTGTCTTGGTCCAGAAGCCCCAGTGACTCAGTTCAGAAGATCTATCATCCCCTGATAGAGATGAGGACACTTAGTGTAAAGAGGAATTAAGAGGTGACTAAAGTCAGAGTAGAGCAAGAGTGGGGCCCATGCTGTTTTCTCTCAGCCCCTTGTCTGCTGTGAAATGGGTGAACCAAAGTGCAACTGCCAGTCAGCTTACCTGGCCTCACAACCTATCATTACCATGTAGAAATGTGTGAGCCTACACAAGTAAGTCAGCCATTTTGTGCCTGGGGTTTCCATGTGTCAGAGCTTCAGGCAGCTGCGTCCCTCAAAGGGTTGCTGTGAAGATGAAGTGAGCTGATCTATACAAAGCATTTACAACTTGGCACAGTCTGTCTTGACTAGAATTGCTTTTTTAATTACCATGACTTAGAATGATGTAACTTGTAACAATAAAACACTGGAAACAATGTAAGTCGTCAATAATAGGGAATCACTAAGTCAAGTAGGGTTTACCCATTTTAGCAAATAGCTTAGTAATTAAGATGGGGAGATCCTGGTGCAAAAGGAGATAAATAGACTCAAAAAAAAAAAAAAGTAGAAAGTCCAGAATTAGGCCAACGCATATGGAATCAGCAGATGGGTGACAACAAAACTCTCCAGTGTGACAGTAAAGGACGATATTAGAGTGGATGATGCAGGGAAACAGGATGTTTCCGGGGAGGGGGCATCTGGAGGACAACTGCACACCCTATACCTGTTTCTGTCTCAGTGACTTCTCATCAGCCATTCCTCATGCCCAGAACACTGGCTATGCATGTGCACAGCCAGTTCCCAACACACATGAGAAATGGGGACAGTGAAGTTGCTTGGAGTATGCACAGACTGTCAACAAAGTTATATGAATACTGTGGTATCAATGGCTTCAGGTGATCACAACTTGGGTCAGGAGAGTTGTCCCTTTAATGAAAAGAAGGTCATCCTTTTATTCTGGTGTTAATTCCAATGTGTTAGTCACTTTTTTTATTGTTGCAACAAAATACCCCCCCCCAAAAAAGTTAAAAGGGTGGGTTTCTTTTGGCTTTCAGTTTAAGGCGGATACAGTCCATCAGGGCAGGGAGGCATGGCTGCAAGAGTGTGAGGCAACTGGCAACATAGTATCATCCATAGTCTGGAAACAGAGATGCCCACTCCCATTTTCCTTCTTACTCAATCCAGGCCCCTAGAACACAGCATGCTGACCCCCCACATTAAGGATGGGTCTTCCCTCCTACTTAAACCTTTCTAGAAACATTCTCATACACACCCAGAGGTGTGTTTCCATGGTGATTCTAAATCCAGTCAGGTTGATGGTGAAGATTCACCCTCACACTCAGATCGCCTCCGTCTGAGACCGTCACAGGAGGAAAATGAAGTCAACATGAAGCTTCGATTTCCTTTGGAAAAAAAAGGAAAACATGTTTTGTTGTCTCCCCCACAGTGCAATGGAAAAAATAAAATAACCAAGGGAAAAGTCACCCCACGCTTTCCTCGGAGCAGTGGGCTCTCACCGCTGTGGCACCATAAGGAAGTTAAAGGCCGAGGGAGCAAAACATGTTTTCCTTCAGCAGGACGCCTGTTGGAACAGTGGGAATCAATTATTGGGAAACAAAAATAAAACAAACCTCAGTGGTAGTAAACACAACCTTCTTGCTGGGAGCAGAAAAACAAAGGCTGGGGTTGGGGTCAGTGTGGATGAGTGGGTAACTATGCAAGGCAGGGGGAAGGAGGCAGGAGTCTGAGCTTGGGGAGATGCTGGGTGAGACAGGTAACTTGTAGAGCAGTGGTTCTCAGCCTCCCTAATGCAGCCCTTTAATACAGTTCCCCGTGTTATGGCGACCCCCAAACCATACAATTATTTCGTTCCTATTTCATAACTGTAATTTTGCTACTGTTAAGAATTGTAATGTAAATATCTGATATACAGGATATCTGATATGCAACCCCAAAGGGGTCATGACCCACAGGTTGAGAACTGCAGTTCCAGAGCCTGAGTTTACCTAATTGCAAATTCTCCTGTATGCCTCACAGAGTTTTGTTTACCATGTATATCTACCCACACCTGTGCACATGCCCACACAAACATGCATGTGTACACACACACACACACACACACACACACACACACACACACACACACACGCACGCACGCACGCACGCACGCACGCACGCACGCACGAACGCATGCACGCACGCACATCACCAAGTTAGAAAGAGCAGCACGTGGCTAAGACTTTTCAACCTGCTGAAGATCGGATCCTAACTCATCACCGGTGGAGTTCTGTGCCTAATGGCAGTGGGGTCATTATCGTTCCTTCTTCCTAGCATGTGCTGTAGGTCTAGAAATGCCTCTACAGATGAGACTGACCCCCAAAGGAAAAGATTGACCTGGAACTTTGGCTGGTGTGTGCGGAGCTGTGGCTCAGAACCCAGTGCCCCCAAGCTATCCCAGTCCTGTCTCAAGTTCCCACTGTGTGAGTTTTCAGTGGGTTTCTGAACACAGATCCTGGTGGGGTCCATGAAGGAAGTTCCCTCCCCACACTCCTCAGGCAGAGTTTCTACCGACAAGGTGATGACTGGATCAGTGCCTGGAGCTTTAATGATGTCTCCAGACGGGGCCCAGTTCATTTCTCTAAGTGTATGCTTTGTGAAAGGGAAGCACAACAATTAATGACACCCATGACAGGGGTTACATTTGCCTCTGCTGTCTTCCACGCATATGCACACGATCACACACACACAGGCTTACTAAGCTAATGAAGGTTTCTCTAGAGCTGTTCTCACCATTGACCCTGACCAGCAGAGAAAGCTCACAGTCTCTCAAACGTGAACATAAATCTGGGCTGTCCCCTGGCCTCATCAAAGAGATGCCTTTTGAGCCACCACTTCCTGGTACATTGGGGAAGGTGACATTGCTACCTCTCTCATGCAAACCCAGTCTTCAAGCAATTAGTTGGTCCTGTGAAGACCTAAGTTCCCTGTCCCTGGGAGGATTCTGCCCTGGTGGCCATAACAAGCCATTAGGCATCCTGCTGCCCGGCTCTCTGCTGAGCATGCAGGGTGTGCCTAGATCCTACCTCTAGGCATAACTACACACATATCCAGTTATTGGCCTTTGGGTTTTAATTTAGTGGCCACTTGAAGTTTCAGGGGTATCCCTTAGGTTCCTGACTTTAGTGAACCCCATTGCTTCCCAGAATGAAGACTCTAATCCCAACGCAGAGACTCCTGCCTGGTGTAGCCTTGGAGTTGATAGTTTAATCTGCCCAGTGTTATGTGACAAAAACTTTTCCTGGGGAGATGCACACACATGTCTACTCACCCCAGATAGGGAACCCACAACACACAAAGCATGTATGTCACCAAAGTCCAGTTTGGTGAACCAATGCATTTTATTTCCAGGCATATGGGTGAGGGGTCACTTACAAGAACAGAAATGATTCAAGCTGTATCACCAAAGGCCACCCTAGCATAGGTGACAGCTCACAAAGCTGGGAACTTAGAACATGCTGCACAGCCTGCAGGAAGCTCAGCAGGTTGGAGAGTGTCTTTTCCAAGTGCCTCCGTTGGTCTAAACCTCCTCCAGGCAGCTTGGCTGGTTTCTGCTTCTTCCAGGCAAGCTGGTCTTGTCTCAAGAATCATTTTTGCAGCTTGGCTCCGTCTGAGAGAGACTCTCAGCTTTTATTGGTTACTCTGACCTAGTGGGTCTGGTCAATTTCAGGGACTTCCTGAAGCTATTTTGAGTGCTTTACCTTCTTACTTGAGGAATATTCCCAAAGAATGGAATGGTCTAACCTTTGAGGAAAATGCTACACAACACCCAGAAAACTCTTTTACTAGGAAGTGTGGATTCCTCCATCCCTTGAGGGAGGGGACTGTGGCAGTGACCTTGTCAACTCTCATAATGCAAATCAACCTATTCTTGTCTGCCTACCCCTACTGGCTTGGTAGGCAGGTGAGGACAAAGGTAGGTGCTGATTTTTTTTCTTTGAGTCTCATAATATCCCTCTGAGCACAGTTTTTGGTGACCGCACTTGCTATGGTTTGGGTCTAGAAGTCCATGTGTTGAAGACAGTCTCCAGCTTAGTCTATTGGGAGGTGATGGCACCTCCAAGGGGTGGGGCCTAGCAGGAGTCTTCATGTCATTGTGAGTGTGCCCTTGTAGATAGAGGTCCATGGCCTTGGCTTTTCATTCCTTTCCCTCCCTGGCCATGAGGTGGTAGATTTGGCTCTGGCATACACTCCTGCCATAATATTCAACAGGGCCAACATACCATGGACTTGAACCACCAAATCATGAGCCCAGTCACCATCCTCCTTCTGAGTCAATCACCAGAGTGGTGGAAAGCTGGACCTACACAGAAATCAACAGCCCTCCTTCCAGAGCACAGTGGTGAGGGTTTGCATGGCCTACAGAGAAAGGTCACCAGCCCCTTCAGCAATAGATGCCTGAGGTCAGATGTGTGACTTTCCTTTTAGTCAGCTTTAACAGATGCTACCATGGACATTTCCGCATGTGAGGCTTTGGCCTTGGGCTGGAGAGACAGTAGCAAGGGAGCCTCAACCCCGTCTGCTAGGGCTGGCATTGTGTTGGGGACACAGACCAGAGTCTGGTCTTGCTGTACCCCTTTCCAAAGCCTCATTCTCATAGTTCCAGCCACTCTGAGTCAACCACAGTCCAAGACTGTGAAGTGGAAAATTCCAGACATGAACAGTTCCTACGTAAAATTAATTAATTAATTGATGAAAAATGTATTGTGGTTCACTGTCATTGTTCTGTTACATAAAATTAGTTGTGATCACTCCTCTCTGTGTATGTGCCTAACATAAAGATTTATCTTTATTACAGGTGTTTGTTGGAAGAACCGTTTAGTAATGTGAGGTTTGGTGCTTTCTGTAAAGCTTGTAGAACCCAAATTCCTGAGCAAAAAGGCGAGTAAAGAGATGTGGGGTGAATACAAGGAAGGAGGAGACATGGGGTGAGGGATGGGACAGAGTTGGAATGATGTCGGGGAAGCATCCAGGAGGAGGTGACCCTGGATGCCTGGCACATAAAGGGAGCCATCCTATGTGAAAAGTTAGGAAATAATTTTCTAAGGGACAGGGATAACAGATACAAAGGTCCTGGGGATGAAGGAGGCCGGCAGGGTTGGAAAGAGAGGAGGCCGTCGTGGCCTGAGCCTGGGGAGAAGGCAGGGGAGATGATGGATCCTGGGCAGGGCCTTGGAGCATGGCGGGCAGCTGTTATTCCCAAAGCAGTCGTAGGGCTTTGAAAGGCAGTGAGTTCTGGCAGGGTGAACCAGGCAGGGAAAAGCCTGGGCTCCAGAGTAGTAAGGGGCATGTTAGGGTCACAGAGTCACTGACTCCCACAATACAAGGTTTCTCTAGGGTTCAAATTCTGGGCAAAACTCCAGAAAAATCACCTTTCAGGGTCCCTAGTCTATGCTGAGCTGAATCTGCCTGCACCCACAATCAGAGAACTAGCTTGTCCTTCTTTCCTTCCTTCCCTTCCCACCGCTCCCTCCTTCCTTCCTTCCCCCCTCCTTCTCTCTTCTTCCTCTTCCTTCCCCCTCTCTGTCCTTCCCTTCCCCTCCCTCCCCTCCCTCTGTCCCTTCTTCCTACTTGTTGGGATTCAATACAAACTTGTCAAGGGCTCTGCCCCCTAGCCACACCCCCAGCCCTAATGCAAATCCAAATCCATCCTTTTCGGCTCCTCCTCTGGGTCTTTCCACAGAAGTACCCCCCATCCCAAGCCCTCCCCCATCTCTCTCCATTTCCCCCTCTTCCTGCTCCTTGTTGTCCCTTAGAGAGTGCAGGCCCTTCTGCACACGGTGGTCCCAAATCCTCACTAGCCCCTCTCCCAGTGTTCTCTTTGTGAGTTCCCTTCAACATCAGCCTTGCCATACATACCCCCGCCTCCATCACTGAGATCCACCATCCTCTCAAGTCTCTCAGCTGTCCTGGGCACAAACTCCTTTCCTGGGCCTTCCCCAAGCACAGTGCTTACCACAAGGGGAGGAGGGAGAAGCTGGGTGGCAGTTGGGATCAGTGTTTACGAACAATATCTGCATGTGTGGTCTCTGTCAATGCTCCCAGCAGACCCCTTGAGGTGGCCATCCTCTCACAGGAAGAGAAACTGAGTTCTTGCTCCAGGTACACAGCTAGCAAAGAGTCAGCACTTGAAATAAGCAGCCCCGCCCCATAGTTGTCTCCTGTGGCCTTCGGTTATTGTGTGGCCTGGCCTTGGCTTGTCTTAGTGTTGTCCAATGGGTATAAACTCCCAGCTTTGCCTTGCCTTCAGAATGGCAGTGAGCTTGTGGAAGGGTCCCTGTGGCTGACTTGCAGCCACTGTGTGAAGCTATACCCAGAGACTTTAGTAAGAAGCAGCTCCAAGCCAGGCCTGCCCTGGGAAGGGTTAATGTGGCCTCTTTGTCCCACAGTTGCCATGGGGACAGTTCCTGTCCTCCAGGAAGCAGGGAGAGCAGTTTCCTGTTTTGAAGAAGGCCTGAGTGCTGTTTTCCTCCAATAGGCCTGCCCAGAGAGGGACAGGAAGCCTAGGGCCTGGCTGCCCCTGCTGTGGGTGTGTGGCGGAGTCATGCCCACGCCTGGCCAGCCAGGAGGGGCGGTGTGTGGAAATGGAGCCTCGGGAAAAAGCCAACGTGGCCAGCACCAGCACAAGGAAAAAAAAATGCCTGGCCGGAAGGGGGTGGCCACTTCCTCCACAGACCTTGAATCCCACCCAGTGATAAAAAATCCCACCCAGTGATAAAAACTCCAAGCTGGACCTGCCCAGCCCCCAACCCCCTCTTGCCCAGAGCTCCGCCTTGCCCTGGAGATCAAGTAGAGGGCCTAGTGGACAAATGCTGAGGTCTCTGCCTGCCCCTTGGGCCTCAATGCCTCTCATCTGCACAGTGGATACTCCAACGAAGGGCCCCACCCCTCCCGTCTCTAGCCTGTTTGGTAGCCTTTCTTTTCCTTGCAAGGTATCAAAGCCTACCCCACCTACCCAGCATGTATTTGAGCCCCTATAACTGTAAGGCGGGACTTCTAGAGTTCAGTTCTAACAGTTCCATGGTACCCCTGCTTCCACCTCATGGGGGGGTCACTCTACTTCCAGGCATGACCCTTCCTGCCACACCAACATCTCACAGCCATGTCACTCCCTCCCTCAAACACTCCCGCTCCCCATCACTTGTAAGATAAACCCCAACTGTGTGTCATTGGAGCGCTTTTTTGGTGTGTCTCATGGTGTGGCTACAACACACTCCTCACTAGTCCTGCCTGCCTTTCACTTCCATTTCCTAGGTGCTGGCTCTGGAGTGGCTACCCCACTCTGCCTCCTAGGAAACGTCATGTGGTGTTTAAAGCCCAGCCTAATGCTTCTTCCTCTCCAGCCTCTTAAACTCCAGTCAATCCCAGCTTTCAGCCCAGCCCACACAGTCACCAGTAGCTGGTCTCAGTCCAACCTGAGCACACCTTAAGCAATCCAGAGCCTGACAGAGGAGGGAGAAGGTGCCACATTCACCTACCATTTCCCTCATTGTCATTGTTCCATTGTACAGAGGTGAAAACTGAGGGCAGAGAGACGGGGACTTTCCCAGGACCACAGAGCCTGTACCCCTCCCCCGCTGAAACTTCTAGTGCCCCCACCAATATCTGCAGCACCAGAAGGAAGGGTGGCCTTGCTAAAACTCTGTCCTTGGGCAGGCAGGTGTCTGGCTTGTATTTGTCCTCTCTGGAGCCAGGAAGGTTGATGATGCCACAGCCTGCAGTTAGTGTAGCAGCTCTCACCTTCTTAATGCTGCAACTCTTTAATGCAGTTCCTCATGTGTGGTGACCCCCAACCCTAAAATTATTTTCACTGCTACCTGTAATTTTGCTGCTGTTATGAATCAGAATGTAAATATCTGATATGTAGGATATCTGAATCTCAACCCTTGTGAAAAAAGTTCGTTTGACAATCCCAAAGGGGTTGCAAACCACAGGTTGAGAACCACTGTGTTAGAGGCTGTAGGGCCAGGGGAATTTCTATTTCATAGATAACTTTATTTCTGGTGACAAAAGGCATATCTCACAGAAAACCAGAAGCCCAGGGGGACCCTGCCATAGGACTGGGAGGCAGAGGAGGATAGCAGTGGAGACCTTCAGGGAAGGGCCTCTGTCTTGGCAGGAAATGAAGTTGATTGTCACCTCTTCTCAATGGGGACAGGAAGCAGAGCCCTGTGTCTCCTGCTGGGCTCCCATAGTGCCCTCTACCTCCACCCCCAACTTGACCCAGTCTAGTATTCAGAGGGTGCTCAATAAGTGCTCTTTTCTGTTCCCTGAGTGTTTTGATTGCAGTTCCTTCTGTAAGCGACTATTAGACATCAGTGATGTACTGGACATGTACATGACCGTAGTCATTTATTGAGCACTGGATGGAGAAGGAGAGTGCCAGAACCAGGGCCCAAACTCTGCCACTTACCAGCTAGCTGTGTGCCTTGGCTTCTGTGCTGTGATAGTCTCCTGTGTAACAAAAGGTTCTGAAACTACCTTCCTTTGAGGGTCACAGAAAGGCTTGCATAAGTTAATCTATACCAAGTATTTACTGAGTACACAAAGCAAGTACTCAGCAAATATTAGCTATTATGATTTTTCACTCAGGGAAACTGAGGCTCAGTAAATGGTCTGAGGTCCCCCAGAGGGTTCCATTGCCTGTCTGGGAGGCTTGGTGACAGGTACTCTCCAGTGTGTGGAAAGCCTGGGTATATGCTTATCTGTGGAGTATGGCCCCACCTTGCCTTAGGGCAGCTTGGCACTATAGGGGCTGCAGGCAGTGGCTTAGACAGGTGGATTTCAGAACATGAGTTCTAGGCTGCCATTAACCTGGTCCCGTGCAGGGGTGTTATAAGCCTCAGAATGTCCAAAGATGTAAAAAATGAAGATGCTTGATGATGTGGAGAAAAGTGTGAGACAGGAGTGGGGGTGGGGAGGTGGAGGGCTGGGGGGTGAGGGGGATTGATGGGGAGAAGGAGGGTCCTGGGACCTTGAAGAGTCCAGTGAGGGAGACTGGACTCAGAATCCCAGGGAACCATCATGGCACAGTGGGGTCTGAAGGCCACCTTTAGTGGGGGATGGAGTTGTATGTTCACATTAGTGCCATGTCAGAGAGCATCTGCTGCCTCAGTTACCCTGGAGCTCTGGTGGGCATGGAGTGCTCATAGCTTGCCCCAGGGCCTGGCTGGTTAGACAATCAGGAGGGTGAGAGGGAGGGTCGGCCTAGGATTCTGCCTCTGCTTTTGTCAAGGTGTCCTGAATGAAGGTGGGCATGTGCCTGGGAGCTCCACTAATTAAGACCCAGCTCCGCCCCAGCTCTGTGTCCTGGCTGCAGCCTGGCCTCTTGTCTCCAGTTTTCCCATCTGCACAATGGGAGAAATACAGCTAGCCCTTTCTGCTGCCGTGAGAAGAAGCGTGCAGGATGTGGACAGGTATGCACAGAGCCATTACCACGGTCATGGCCTCTCTGCCTGGCAGGTACACTCGGCATTCACCCCAGGTATTTCTGCGCCCAGTTCTCCCAGCTCAGAGCTCACACCTGGCTGTTACTCAAATACTTCAGAGATATAAAGATGGCTCCTTTGGTGATATGAGGAGGTTCAGAGAGGAAGAGCTAGAGGGAAGGAAAAGAAAAAGAGGAAGCAAGAAGAGACGTCTGCTGGGAAGAGTGTGCACCCTGCCTCTGTGGGCAGCTGCCTTCAAGGCATCACTGGTGGCCTGCCAATCTCCTCTAGAGAACTAGGGACAGGCTCCTGCCCTCATGCGGCAACTGGGAGTAGCAATCAATGTATGGATAGGATTTAAGAACTGAATGAAAACCTGAAAGCCGGGTGTGAATGGTGCACACTTTTAATGTCAGCATTCAGGAGGCAGAGGCAGGTGGATCTCTGAGATCTAGGACAGCCTGGTCTACAGAGAGAAACCCTGTTTCAAAACAACAACAACAACAACCCCCCCAAAAAAAACAACAACAAAAAAGAACTGACTAGACTGTAAGAGCTGCAGTTTCCATCTGTGAAATGGGGGCACAATAACTAGGATTCTTGGCAAGACTGCATTCATTAAGGCTCAAACAGTAGCCAAGATGGTCATCACCCTGGGCAGGATGGTTGCAAAGCCACAGACTTTGGGATTCATTTTCTCTCGTCAGGGAAAACAAAGGAGTTCAGGTTTTACCCTCACAGCCTATCACTCCACACCACCCTCTGCCTTCAGCTGAACAAGTTGAATCCTGTGAGGGTTTTCCCCACTGGCCTTGGGGCTGTGCTCACAGATCCACATCCAACAGTGTTGGGTTGGACTTAGCAGAACATCTGGGTATCTCCCTGCCCCCACCCTCAACCCCTTCCCACAAACCCCAGAGCAAAAGCAACAGCAGAGGCAGCTGAGTCCCAGGAGCCTCCCTCTGCGATCCTGCTGAGGCTATGTGCTTGAGATTTTACTGAATATTCTAAAAAACAAGCTAACTTTCGTTCTTTTTGAGTCAAGTATGGAAAAGATGTAACCAATCATTCAGCTTCACACATCTTCAAACATGGGTATCTCCTTACCCTTGCTACCATCAAGTGTCACCTCCCTCAAGTTGATCGTTTCCATCACTCAACCGATTCCATCGTCTCCACCGCTTACTGCCATCAACTCCACCATCTCAATCAACCCCATCACCCCTACTGTCTCTATCACCTTAATCAAATCGACCACTCCTTACCCCAACCTCTACCACCCCAACTAACTCTACCACCCACCATTTCTGTCACCTTCACCATTACTTTAACTACCTCTACCGTCTCTGCCCCCGTCTACCACATGGTCGACCCTTACTTACCGCCTGTATCACTACCAACTCCATCACTTGACCAAATATCTCCATCACCATCTGGAAAAATACAAAAAAAATCTCTATCCTGGCTCTCTTTCGTGGCGCCTCCTAGGCAGTCGGTTGTGTCAAGATGAAGGTGAATATCTCCTTCCCGGCCACTGGCTGCCAGAAACTCATCAAAGTGGACGATGAATGCAAGCTTCATACGTTCTATGAGAAGCCCATGGCCACAGAAGTAGCTGGAGAAGCGCATGGCCACAGAAGTAGCTGGAGAAGCGCATGGCCACAGAAGTAGCTGGAGAAGCGCATGGCCACAGAAGTAGCTGGAGAAGCGCATGGCCACAGAAGTAGCTGGAGAAGCTCATGGCCACAGAAGTAGCTGGAGAAGCGCATGGCCACAGAAGTAGCTGGAGAAGCGCATGGCCACAGAAGTAGCTGGAGAAGCGCATGGCCACAGAAGTAGCTGGAGAAGCACATGGCCACAGAAGTAGCTGGAGAAGCACATGGCCACAGAAGTAGCTGCTGATGCTCTGGGTGAAGAGAGGAAGGGTTATGTGGTCCGAATCAGTGGCGGGAATGACAAACAAGGTTTTCCCATGAAGCAAGGCGTTTTGACCCATGGCAGAGTGCGCCTGCTGTTGAGTAAGGGGCGTTCTTGCTATAGACCAAGGAGAACTGGAGAGAGGAAGCGCAAGTCTGTTCAAGGATGCATCATGGATGCCAATCTGAGTGTTCTCAACTTGGTTATTGTAAAAAAGGAGAGAAGGACATTCCTGGACTGACAGAGCTGGCAGAATTCGAAAGCTTTTTAATCTCTCTAAAGATGATGATGTCCACCAATATGTTGTGAGAAAGCCTTTAAACAAAGAGGGTAAGAAGCCCAGGACCAAAGCACCCAAGATCCAACGACTTGTTACACCACGTGTTCTACAACACAAACGTCGTCGTATTGCTCTGAAGAAACAACGAACAAAGAAAAACGAGGAGGAGGCAGCAGAATATGCTAAACTTTTGGCCAAGAGAATGAAGGAAGCCAAAGAAAAGCGCCAGGAACAGATCGCCAAGAGACGCAGGCTGTCTTTGCTGAGAGCTTCTACTTCTAAGTCTGAGTCCAGTCAAAAATAAGTCTTTAAGGATAACAAATAAATAATCACACATTGAAAAAAAAATCTCTATCCTGTATACCACCTCCGTCATTACCTTTCCATCATCTTGACCATTTTACTGCCTCAACTCTGCGGCTTCCACCACCTTTACCGCCTGTTTCATCTCCACTGCCTGTACCACCGCCAACTCCGTCACTTCTCGCCTGCTGATCACCCTTATCTATTCTGCCACACACACTGAGGACCAGCCATCCATCTTCCCCAAGAAGTCCACACGTATTCCCACTACCTTCTCTAGCTGCAGCACGACCACCGCCGCCACCGTCTCTCCTGCTTCACCTCTGTTTCATTTACTTCTAATATCATCTATACCACCTCCCTCTCCACCATCATCACCTATATCACCAGCTAACCACGATGCATGGATTAGGAACAAGATACCGCCAGATATTTTCTTTGTTTAAAAAGATTATCATCTGGCTCAGCAGTTAAGAACACCTACTGCTCTTCCAGAGGTCCTGAGTTCGAGTCCCAGCACCCACATGGAGGCTCACAACCATCCCTAATGAGATCCGGTGCCCTCTTCTGGTGTGTAGGCATACATAGATGCAGAATGCTATACACATAATTAATAAATAAATCTTTAAAAATTTATCATCTATTTATTGTGAGCATGTGGGGGGCGGGGCAGGGCGGGGCGGGTCATACAAATGAGCTATGGTGTACTTGTGGACCCAGAAGACAACTTTTGGAATCTGCTCTATCCTTCCACCTTTACAAGGGTTCCAGGGATTGAACTCCAGTTACCAGGCTTACACAGCAAGCTCTTTATCCACTGAGCCATCTCCCTGACCCCAGGTATACATTTTTTATTCCAGAGTCATAAGTCTTTCTGTCCAAAAGGCTGGAGGCTCAGAGGTCTGGCGTGGTGACTCGGAGATGGAAATGTCATTTGAAAGATTCATATTCAGTTCTTAATTGTATAATTGGGAAAATTGAGGCCTACTCTAGGTCAAGCCCACAAACTTACTGGTTGGTCTTCCAACAAGCCATGACTTCAGGCCTGCCGAGTTATTTCCTTCCCCTCTGGTGTGGTTGACCCCTCTCACTGAGAGACTCTTCTGAGCTCCAGTCCCAAGTAGCAGGACTGTATATGTCAGGGTAAACAGTCAGTCAGGGTTCCCTAAGGGCAAAGGCATCTATGTGGCCATCAACCGGCCATACTGAGAAGATACTGGGCCCCTGTATTGTATGAATCAAGCCTCCTCAGCCATCAGATAATCTCTTTCCAGCCACCACCTCGAAGAGGTGATGGTCAACTAGACAGTCATAACTCTGTACCATTGGTTCTGACAGCCTTGCTCAGAAAGTCCTGGCAGTTGCTTTGATCCTGTGAGTCCTCCGAGGGCCAGGAAATGCGCATTTCACACACTCCTGGTGGGTTCTGGCAGTGGAAAGCCGCAGCAGCTCTTCTTCGCAGACAGGGTGTTTGTGGGTTTAATTTGTCTTAAGTCCCCAACGACCGCCCCTTCTGAGCTCCATGAGGACAAGAACTTGTGGCTGTCATGTTCCGTGGACAGCACAGCGCCTAGCCCAGACTGAATGAACATACAAATCTGAAAATAAAGGGATAGATGGCTTCGGTCCCTAAACGTTGCACAGCTCTTTAGGTCTTCTTGATCATTGCCCCGGCCCCTTTAAGTGTGCGTGGGGACGCTGGGACCCTTGGTATCTGACAACACTGAAAAAAAAAAAAAAAAGAAAGAAAAGAAAAGAAAAGGGGAAAAAAAAGCCTTCCTCTCGGGAGCGGGAGGAAACATCTAGGAGGAGGCGGAGGCGCGGCCAGAGCCTGGAGCCCCGAGCTTGAGCGGACGCCCCGCCCAGCCCAAGCCCCGCGCCCAGCGCCCCTCGCCTTGCCGCGGAGTGCTGCGCCCGGGGCGGGCCGGGCCGGGGCGGGCGCGGGTGCGGTGGACTGGGCGGCAGTGGGACTCCGACAAACGGACCCGCACGGCACACAGTGACCAGCCTCGGGCTTCTCGGTGGAAGATGCACAGAGCAGGTAAGAACCCGCGCCACCTTCCGCGCACTGGCGGCAGGAGCGGCAAGTGGAGCCGGCGGAATCGAGGGTCCCTTCCTTAGGAACCCAAGAGTTGGGGTATCCCGTCCCAGGCACCCCGCCGTTGTCCTCCGAGGAAGGTCCCTTGGAAACCGAGGACAGCCCTCCCTCCAAAGAGACCTAGTCATACCCCCCTCTCGGGTCCCCAGTCCTTCCTCTCTGTCCTCTGGGTCCCAGCAGGTCCTCGCTGGCCCTTTGGTGGCCGCGCCTGGTCCCCGGGCGCATCCGCTATGCTTCCCCGACGCCAAAGTCTCTTCTGGTACTCTATGACCCGACACACCCCGCTTTGCCATTAGACGTTGTGAGCTCTGAGGTTGAGCCTGGAAGCCCCCAGGCTCACCCCTTTTAAAACTCCCTGCCCCAGCTCCACTACCAGACCGAGGCCTGGACGGAGAGGCGCATCGGGGCTCACCCCCGCCCCCACTCCTCGTGTCCCATTCTGTGAATCGGACTTCACCAGGTCAGGGATTCCAAGAAACCCCCAAGTGTTCTCAAAGAAATTTAGCCATCTCTGTCGAGGAGTGCCATTTAGCAGATTGGGAAAGTGAGCCTCAGCCAGATGGGCGGTGCCTGGAATCTGAATTCCCAGCTGCGCGCCTGGGGAAGCCAGAAAGTTCTCAAAGCAGAGACTCTGCTAGAGAGTAATCCTAGCTAAGGAGACCCACCTGCTCTGAGCTATGAGTTCTGCTTTCTTTTACTGCTACCATTGCGCACAAGGGAAGCCCCTTCCCCACCCAGCACCCTGTCCAATGCCACACTCCCAACACACATCCCCAAAGAAACAGGAAGCCACCATTTTGGCTGTCTTGGAACCATATCCTGCTGCTGCTGCTGCTGCTGCTGCTGCTGCTGCTGCTGCTGCTGCTGCTGCTTGTGGTGGTGGTGTGGTGGTGGTGGTGGTGGTGTGTGTGTGTTGGGGGCTTTTTTTCTTTTTAAGATTGTTTTACTGAAAATAGTCATTGTCTTGGGAGCAAGGTGCAGCTAGAGATACTGGACTGGTCTTACGACAGAGGAGTGGAGCAGGATTAGTGTTGCTGGGGGTACTGACACCTGGTAATTAATGTGGGTCACAGAATTGGGGGCCATGAGCAGAGGTGTCAGTTTATAGGAATAGAGGGGACTGGAATAGAATCTTGGCCTGGTCACCCACTGCTCTCGGAGGAAGGTTGTCCTGTGTAGTGCTGGTGCTGTCTGGGCAGAGGTAGGCTGGCTTTCCTTACCCTCCTCACAAAACTGCTTTGTAACAATGGAGAGAGCCAGTCCAGCTTCCCCACGTTTTCCTGCAGGAGGCTGGAGCAGGCTCTCCTTCCCTAAGAGTCTGGAGGATAGAGGCAGTCAGAACAAATTTAGAGGTAGATTTGGTTCCGGGAAGCCTTTTCAGTGGGCACTTCTAGATCTAGTTGCTCTGTAATTTGTTTCTGTAGCCAGAATTCCCTTTTCAGTGTGATAGTCTTCCATGATGACTGGTGGATGCCATGCCCCCTGTCTCCTGATCTCATAGTTCCAGGACTCTTGGGGCTGAACCTCAAAGCCACCATATGCTTATGTGACCTTGAGCAGGTTCTTCAGTTTATCTGTCTGACAAGTAAAGATCCATTCTGACTTGTCACTATTAACTAACAATAAATTGAGCAGAAAAGTGTCCATCATAGCAACCAATGAATACTCTCATTTCCCAGGAACTTACAATGAATTAGTTACAACTAAGATGTGTTCTTTCTGTCAGTTTAGTTAGTATCCACAGCAACTTGGTGATGAGAAATTGAGGAGTACTGATCTGTTCAGGGGCCAAGACAGGATTGAAACACAGGCTGTTCAGTTTCAGAGCCTTAAAAAAAAAAAAAAAATCCAGGCCTAGCTTGTTGGTGCATAGGGATGTTTGCCTCTTGATTTTATTGAATGTTTTGTCTGTTAGTTTCCTTGAACTCTCAATAGTACCATGAAAAGGTGGATAGTTCTTCCTTTTCCCAAAAGGAAGCTGTGGCTTCCAGAGACAAGGAGATGTGTACCAGACCACACAGCTGTTCGTGGAAGGGCTTGTACCAGACCTCAGGCCTCTCCTTCCTCTGTCTCCCACTGTCTTCCTGGGAAGTGCCCTGTTGTGGATCACTGGACAAGCTTAACAGCAGCCTAATTAGAAACCAGCAGGATTAGCTTGGACTCTCCAGCAGGCACCTAGGAATGGGTGTTAAATTAAGATGCATTGCAAGGTGAAATTGGGAGATAATTGCTCTTGTAACATATGGTCACGAGTGCTCTGGGGGGAGTGGTGGGAACGGCAGGTGAAACAGACTTGGGGACGGGAGTCAGAGTGTCAAAAGATGTTGCAAGAAGCTCTCTGAGTTGAAAGAGCTGGAGAGATTAACTTTTTGGTCCAGTCCCTTCCCTTTCCAGGTGGAGAAACTGAGGCATGGGAAGGGGGAGGCTTGGCCAAGGTGACACCTCCAGCTAGTGACTTAGCCAGGAAGGGAGGTTAAGGCTCCTGGCTCCCTGTCCAGGGATTCTTCCCAGACTTCATCTAACCTGACTCCTGCATGGCTGTGAGGGAGCAGCAAGCATGAATGTGTGAGTGACAGATATTTAATTAAAATAGAGAGAGAAAGTAGCAGCTAGTACCACGAGCAGGCTGCGAGTGATTTGTATCATCAAGCACTATTGAAATATCCTTTCTTCCTGTGCCCATTCCTTAGTTAGCATTTTGCCTAAAGGGGTGCTCTCTGCCTTCACACCATTCCCCAGGTATGGCAAATTACCAGGAGTCATGGGTTCTGGTGACTTGGATAGGGCATATCACCTGTAGGGAAAGAGAAAGTTCCTTGGCAGCCGGAAGGTGCACCAGCCAGGCCCATGCTTGGCTCCACAATCAGGAAGTCAAACTCAGCTCAGAGGAGCAAACCTAGGGATGGCTTCTCTTGTACCTCCCAGGTGCCAAAGCTCAGCACTGGGCTTGTTCATGCCTCTGGCCTCTGAGCACACTGTCACCTCTGCTTCACTAGCCAGGACGGTGGGCAAGAGCAAGCCAGGCTGTCCTCATGTGCACTATTGCATTCCTCCCACCCTCCTCAGTCTCTGCTGGTCAGAGCTCCTGGGACCCCCTCCTGGGTCCTACTTCTCCCTGTCCATGGCTTCCATCACATCCTACCATGTCCACCTGCACCAGGCCTGCCCTGGGGCCCAGAGCCCATTGGACACCTCTGATATGTGTGTGATAAGTAACTCACTTAGACTTGTGCACACCGGGTCTCCCTTCCCAGCCCTGGCCATCTTGGCTGTTGAACTTTACCCTTCCAGGTAAAGGTGCATGGCCTGGGAACTTCTCTCTGTTCCATGTGTACATCCTCTCTCTTGGTTATGTTTCATCATTGGAATCTGATTCCTTGTCCCAGCCTGGCCCAGGTTCCATCACTACTGTCTGGAGTACTGTGAGAGCCTCCTTACTAGACTCTCATGTCCCTCACCACTACCATCCGTTTCAGCGTGTCTAGCCTGCATGGAAGGATCCTCTTACTTAAGCTCTGTTGTTTAGCCCTGTTCCTTAAGCTCTTGAGAAAAAGCTGGGGTATCCCCAAGCCTCATCTCTTGTCCCTGCCCACCTCCTGTTGTTCCCTTCCAAAAGTGCTGACTTCCCTTCTGTCCCCTGAACACACTAGTGAGTCCCAGCTTCTCCCTTCTTTTCTACATCTTTAATATCCCCTTGGTGAGACCAGAGGGTTTTGTTGGTATGTCCAGAGTCTAGACCAGGAGCCCATACAGGATAGGAGAGTATGGAAAAGTGAGTGGCAACAGATTGGAGCCGGATAGTCACACCCCGGTCAGCCCCCTGTAGTCAGACCCAGAACCTGCCTTTGACACACACCCCACCTGACAAGCTGCTCCTAGTCTCTCTGCCTTAGTTTCCATGGATTTTACCCTTCTCACCGACACTGGGGCTCCTGGGGAATCTGCTGTGGGGAAACACCCTGTGGGAAAAGGAGAGGCAGAAGGTTGGGTGGCTGGACTTGGACAGAGGAAATCTAGGTTCTCTCCAGGGCTGCTGGAGAGACCTCACACCAGCCAGCTGCCAGCGAGGGGCAAGGCAAAGTGTCTTTGATGCCATTATCTCTTGGTCTCCGAGGGGACACACAGAAGTACCATGGCTTCAGCACTGGTGCGGGAGCGATAGACGCTGAGTGCTTGACATTCCTTGGGCTCCCGTGCAGAAGGTATTTTCTTGCAGGATCACGCCTCAGACCCTACCATAACCTTTCTCAAGGAACAGGCGCCCGCAGATCAATAGCTTGATTGGATGAAGGATGGTTTGGGAGTAGGGGCGATGCAGCCAGGGTGACAGTCATTTTTCACAGCCTGTCTGTTCCTCGGTCATGTCTCATGGTGCCCATGTGAAATGCCACCTGTTAAGGATGAGAAATGAGGGCCCCCACCCCTGAAGAATAAGTCATGCCAACATCTGACACCTGATGTTGTGAGCTAGCAGCTGCTATCAAGTAGTGTACCGGATAGGGCTGGACTCTTGCTGGAAAGATGAGGGGGCAGGAAGGTTGCCTCACCCCACAGCAATATGTATTCCTGTGTGAGCAGTTCCTCTCATGCAAGTGCCAGACAAAATCTCCTGTCTTCACAGCACCCCCAAGGGGAGCTATGTGCTATCCCCCTTTTACAGGCGGCAAAACTGAGGCTTAGTTCTACAGCTCCTAAGCAATGAAGCCTGGGTTTGAACCCAGCTTAGCTATTACCTAACAGTGACTAGTGGTCATCATACATACATACATACATACATACATACATACATACATACATACGATAACTCTGGTAGTTCTGACACTTGGGCAAGCCTAAGTGTTCATGTGTATGAACTAGGGGTGGTTGGAGTTGGTGAGATTTGGTGAGGCTTGATAGTGGTGTCTTTTTTCTCTCTTCCTTGCCTTCAGCCTGCACCCCATCATAGCAGCCTGCACTGGTAAACAGACTACCTATTAGACACTTTGGGGCATCACAGGGTCTGTGCAGTCTAGAATGTACCTCCCTGTCTCCGAATGATAGAGTCCTGACATTTGTGGGTCACAATACTGATTTTGGCTTCAGTATACTGGCATTGAGGTGTCCATGGGACAGGGCCACAGAGTGGTCCAAATCAGAGCTTAGCTGCCACTACTGAGCCCCAGGCCTGTGGCTGGTGAATGGAGATGCCATTTCAAGGTTTGTTGTGAAAGGAGAATGTCAACTTGCTTGTTCAAAATGACTATAGATGCTCCTAAATTTACATTGGAGTTACATTCCCATAAAGTCATCATAAGTCAGAAATACCCTGTCAAAAGTGCATGTCACAGACTTAATCTCCCAACCATACTAGCTCAGTTGTGCTCAGAACCCCCGCCTTTGCCTGCAGCTGGGTTGAATCATCCCCCACAAAACCATTTTATACTCACAACCTGGGTGTCTTAACGTAGCTCACCGAACACTGTAATGGAAGTGAGACACAGAGGGTTGTCTGAGTTTTTTTTCAAACTATCATAAAGTATGATTGTTAGGTTGAACTTAAATAAGTTCTCTCTCTCTCTCTCTCTCTCTCTCTCTCTCTCTCTCTCTCTCTGTGTGTGTGTGTGTGTGTGTGTGTGTGTGTGTGTGTGTAGAACAGCCTCTGATGTCATTCCTCAGCTGCCATCTACCTTGTCTTTTGAGTCAGAATCTATAGCTGGTGAAGAGCTTGACAAATAGGCTATGTTGTCTGGATAACAAATCCTAGAGATCCACCTGTCTCTACCTGCTCAGAGCTTCCATTCAGAGTACACCCTGCCAACATCTTGGGTTCTTTTGTTTGTTTGTTTGTTTTGTTTTGTTTTGTTTTATGTGAATTCTGGGGATCAAACTTAGGTCTTCATGCTTGCATGGCAAACACTGTATCAGCTGGGTTACCTCCCCAGGCTCCTACTCTTATGTAACTAGCCTTGAACTCCTGATTTTTCTGCCTCTGCCTCTCAAGTTCTGAGATTATAGGCATGCCTACTATGCTCTGTGATGTTTGACTATATGGAGTTGAGTTAAATTTAGTGGTTTTTTGTTGTTGCTGCTGTTAAAGGATTTCTGGGATGTGGCAGAGAGATGAAAGTCCCAGACAAGTCACAGAGCTGGGAACATTCCTCCATCCTCCAGTTACCAGGCTATGTAAAAAGAGGCTGAGTAGAATTTAATTGTGTTTTTTTTCTTTTCTCTGTTTTTGCCCTTTAGATTCACCCAAACCACCAGTTGCTCCCAAGCCGAAGGTTACCACCAGTCCTTCTACACCAACAGCCAAATTTCCCCGCTCACCCAGGCCTGACAGTTTCCCCAGTCCCAACTCCATGTCCAGGGGCCCCAAACCTCCCATCGCTCCTAAGCCCAGGCTGGCTGGCCCCAGTGAGTATGGAGCTGGTGTGTACCTGAACAATAGCCTCAGCAAATGCAGCAATGGGAGGCTGCTCTACCAGGACCAGGGCCTATATGATGGGCACCACTCCACCCTGAACTGCTCTGAATTGGAGACTGATGCAGAATACATCATGGTCCCCAGGGCTATACAGAGAGAGGATGCTCCCATGGATGGAGCTACTGGGGAGCAGGGCTTTGAGG